>NC_046225.1:17462319-17763251 GCF_009819885.2 Catharus ustulatus | reverse complement strand
AACACATCACTAGCTTTCTGCAGATGGAAAAAAGTAAATGTGCCTTAGTGGCATGTACTAAGATTATTGAAACATTTGGCTGTGCTTCTGGATTCACAAGGAAAATAGGTCCAGAAATACTGGTTATTTTCTTTAGGCCCGTTTTCTTCCCATATCAGAATATGCAGATTGTTTACTAGGTTTTCAAACTATCTACAGAGGGAAAATCTGCATGCTGACAGCCCACTAGACTATATTTGAGAGAATTATGCCTAAGCTGTTCTTAACAAATCCAAATAGTTTATGTAGTAACGTAATCCTGTCTATTCATCTAGCTCTGTGTTTGTTGGTGGGTTTATACATATCACACTACATGTTTATGTACGTGCATTACATTTCCTTTTCCCTGCTGCCCTCTGCAAGGCATTACAGCTAATTTATTTTGGAGTGACAGAAGCGCTCTCATCAGGCGCTGTCAGACACGCGCACTGTGTCTCTGGATTGTGGGAATGGCAGGGATTTCTGCATAAATGCACACGACGTGTGGTATGTGCAGGGGGGAACACAGTGCTGAGACAGACAGCGCTTGCTTCTAGGTACTACTGGCTGATGAATCACGTACTTGACAGAATTCTGCCTTTTTTTTTGGTTTTTTTATTCCTGTTACTGGATGCTTGTGTGAATTTTTTGGCGTTTTCCCAGAGTCCACACTGCTTCCAGCTGAGATGCCAAACCCTACTGCTGTTTGGATTTGCGCAACACCGCTTTAATACCCAGAGCTCCTCCATAAATAGTTCTGCTCTCCCCACGCCCAGCTAGAAAACAACCACAGGAAATCGGGGAATGTGCAGCCAGCACAGCTTAGCTGGCACTAATTGATCTGAGCCAGCACAGCCTGCATGAGAGCATTCATGTACGTAGCCTGCACTGCTGGCTGGCTGCGGCTGCTGCCTCAGGAGCTCTGGTGCCTGCTTTTTAGAAGGCACCATATTGCTACAGCCTCACTACAGCAGCAGCAGCGTTTTTGCTGCTGCTCGAAGGAGTTGCGCTCCTGTAGGAAGTGTATGCAGCTGCCCCCCTCCCTCTCCCTTTTTCCCTGCCTCCCTGCTTCTCTCCCTCCCATTTCATCCCAATCCACTACTGGAGGCTTTCTCAGCTGCATGCAGTTGTCAGGGCAGGCAGTCTCAGGAACTTGCAGTAGCTTTCTAAAGAAGGAAAAATTCAAGGAAGGTGGATGGACAGATGTTTTTACTGGTGTGAGTGAGCAATTAGTACACAGGGGTCATCAATCAAGGGATTTGGATTTGGAGCTGGAAACATCAGGGTCTGTTTGGATCTTTTTAGCTAAAGGCATGAGCTTACTGCTGCTGTGACTTGCAGGGGTTCTTTTCCCCCCTCTGCATCCTGAAACAGTTTTTTTTTTCCCTTTCTCTCTCATTTCCTTGGGTGTATGGGAACATAGCTGACTTCGAGTATGAAGATTCAAGAACATCCAAGCGTGCCTGAAAACAAGTTGCAAAGAAATCAAGATGCTGATGATCAGGAAAACAGCTTTGTATCTGAAGTGCCTCGGCTGGATTTAACATCACTGTGTGATGACAGCAACTGGGAAGGTAGGATTGTGTGATGGCTGGTTGTGTGAGTGGAATGAGAGAGAGGGAAACCTGACTGGGCTGGGTGTATCTGTATGTGACCATAGTCTCTTGATAAAAACAATAGAAAAGCAACTTTGTTCTGAATATAGAACTGAAAGTTTGGAGAAACTGGAAGCAAATACTGAATGGTACTAACTCTAATTGCCACTTGGAGGTGGAAAATTAAATGTTTTATTCTTGAAGTTACTTTCATGTTCTGTTCAGTACTGTTAAGTCCCTGAGGGTTTCAAGATACCTTATTTCTCAGTGGCTGATCAATTGTAATTAAGCTAGACTGCCCTACACTTTTAAGCAACTGGGTATTTTACAGTCTAAAAAGAACTTTTCTTCAATCACTTTGGAAATAACGATTCACACCTAAAAAGCACAGCTAGTAAAAAATGCTATCCGTTATTTTGTCTTACAAACAACATTTTTGTGTATGCTGTGAAGGAATTCTGATCTGCAGCTCAAATGGCAGTGTTAAATTGATTTTATGTCTTAATAAATTGCTTTAATACTATTTCTTAGCTCTCCTCTCCAGAGTACATGCTTGGTTGGCTATACATTTGTTTAAGAGTGAGAAACTGGGCAAACTCTGTGGGTTAATTTCATTTGAAATTGAGATGAAAGGAAAGTGTCCAGCAGTTTTGGGATCAAATCCTTTTCTAGTTACAGAGTATGTGTCTGTGTACAAGCCAGAGTTCTTCTGTTATTTTATGCTTTAGAAATGAAAGATGCGTTTTGACAGGGAAGAAGCAGGAAAACACAAGTGTGGTGTTGTAATAAAGCAAAAGAAGGAAAATATGCAACTAATGCATTGCTCTAAAATAACTATTTCTGTGGAACACTGAGAAGGGAAGTTCTCTGCTCCTGCCTCCACGGCGTACGTGACTTAGTGTGTTTTGCCTTTCCCTCTAGGAGGTGGCTGGTTATGACACTTCAGGTGTGAGTAAAGAAAACCCGCAGCCATGGCTGCCTTTGATTCAGCCAGGCAAGCAGTCACTGTGCACAGGAGGGAATTTTTCCATTTGCTTGCTGAGTGGGGATTCCCTGGGTGGAATCACCACACATGCAGCACAGCTGATCAAAGCAGCACGGAAGGCTCCCAGGCAGCCCTGGCTGTTGGATGTTTACTTAGGGGCCAATTAGCAGAGCCCTGCAGGGTCTCAAGCCAGGGTGAGCACGTCTGCATTCTCAGAGGTGATGTGTGGCTTCAGCTGTCCTGTGAACCTTTGAAAATAATGACTTTTTTTTTTCCCTTCCTGCATTACTAATAGGAGTCATGTGAACGTATGAAGGGGAGAACACAGCTCCTTTCTGTCTGCCAGAAGCTTCCCCATTATATGAAAATAGTTGCTTCTTTGGTACAACTCCCTCTTAGTAGGCATGCTCTTATGTTTGGATTCTAGCTTCCTTGCCCTGCAAATATGAGACAGGATTATGGGCACATGTGACTGTGCTTCTCTGATTGCTCCTTCCTCCCTTCTGTTCACGTGTATTTCGCAGGAGGAGGAGGTGGGCAGTTGCAAAAGAATCAGCTGTCTGGGGTGAGAGAGACATCATCTTCTGAAATGCGTGCCTTCCAGAATCACCATTTTGTTGGTGTGGGTGAACAGCAGCAAAATGGTGCCTTCTGTGTCTCAGCAAGGAGAGACTGAGTCTTTCCTAGCTGTGGATATGGAATCAAACTTGCAGCAGCCAGGAAGAGGAATATCTTAACATCAACTCTCAGACTGCTTCTGTAGCTAACAGCAGAGTCTGTTCTAGAGACTGGCTTTGCAGGGCAGGGTTGTACCACCCATCCACACCTCTAGCAACCAGGACATCCTCCCTTTCCCTTCCAGGCAACCTCAGTCCCTCAGTCACTCAAACCTTCACACATCTCTGCAGGATCCATTCCACAGCTATGGTTGCATCCCCAGTGAAAAAGAGGAAGGACTCTGCCTTCAAATGCCCTAACACTAAGATGTTTATTGCTTTGCTCTAGCAAATTTGGTAGGTCCATCTTTTGGGAAATTACCCATTCTTTCAGGACATAGTTGAGCTAATGTTTGGTGTCATGGTCCTCTATATTATGTTGTAGGAAATGGTTCTACATTTCTATCTAGTGACCAGAGCAACTGCTGGGACCTTCACAAGTAATGTGTGGGAACAATTACAGGTTGAGGACTTGCCTTCTGATGTAGCTGTCACTGCCTCTGGTCAAATGTTAGGAAAGAGCCTTCAACAATGGGTACAAAATTACACAAGACAACTTTGTCCATTGACTAGCTTTTATTTGTCACTCAGGCAGGCTCTCCGTCATTTAAAGAGCAGAGCTGCCTTAAAAGCCCTCGTTCAGAGGCACAGAACTAGGATAACTGCTGCCAGGTGAGCTGGCAGGGTCCTGTGCCTTTGATGTAACACTAGAAGTAATTCCTACCAGATTTTCTTTCTCCCATAACTTTCACCTCATAGTCAAATCTGTACACAGAGAGATTTACTGTACTTCTCCAGGGTGCGTTACCTTTACCTAAAGCAGAACACCGAGAGGACAGAGACATTTTCTCCCTGCAGTGCACAGCCTCACACTTTGCCATGTGCCTGCCTTCTGCATCCCACTCACCTGCTAAGTATAGAGGCTTGTGTAGGAATCATCAGGCTGTTAACACAGCACTCGGGGCATGAGCACTGCCCCAGCAAAATTCAAGTGCTGAACTCCTTGCCTCAGTGCATTTGCTGTAGTCCAGGAGTATCTTCCTGGTGTGCATTTGGCAGGTCTGGATCAGGGAGTTTTACTGCCCTGGATGTGACTGAGCTGTCCCTGTGAACTGGGATGTCACATCTGACTGCTGGGTTTGCCTGCTAAGCTGGTCAGTAATTGCCAGCTGAGGTGGCTTTGGGAGCAGGCATGTTCAGAGCTGCTTCCACAACTAAAGTTTCTAATTGTTGTGGATTACATTTGAGTCGGGCGCAATGACTGAGGAGAACAGAGTGTTCTCTCACAGGCCAGTACTGTTGTGCAGATTTCTCACCAAATGTTTCTAATTCAAGCCCAGAACTTGCTATTCTGTCCTCAAGGAAAATCTGGAAGTACGTTGCTCTCCATAGCAGCGGCTGGCCCTGTCAGCAGATTGAGCTGAGCAGGCAGCTCAGTAAATCAATGTGATGTGTGATGGCTGCTGATGTCACCCGATCACTGACACTTTAAAAAAGTTCTGTAGCTGAGATTTCAAGCAGAGTTTGCAGCAACAAGCACTTATGAAACAATCCTTCCTTCAAGCTTAAAAAAATAAAAGCAGAAGTTAAAAATACAATTTGAGTTCAAGTATTTCAGCACTTGAGACCTTAAGGGTGAAGCTAATCTACAAATAGTTTTGACACTGACTTAATTGATACTTTCCCATGGAAAAAACCCAAAGTAGTGCAGAAAAATCCATACAGTATAGCATAAGGGAAGCTGAATTTAGTTGGTTTTTTTACAACACTGTGGACTTAGATTGATCAGTGTATTTGTGCGTAACTTTCTTTAGCATAAAAGATCAAAAGGTGATGAGGCACATTCTATTTTTATGATTAAGTATTGAAAAAAATGACATTGTTTACTGAATAGCATAAAAATATTAAAATTATCTTTTTTATTGTTATGACATGCTGTAAACAAAATACAAAGTTTTCTTGCTAGCTGAGAGATGTCTCACTGAGTGAAAAGGTGTGGTAGAGCTGTATTTGGGCTATTCTTTTGATCTGTGTGGGAAGAATGCCTGCTGATGTATTCAAACAAGGATATTTTCATAGTTATTTGTAAGAGGAAGAAAATAGGTTGTTACTGAGCTAGTGAATGCTTTAGATGGGGTTTTAAATTACTTTATTCATTTCATTATGAGTGGCCTTTCTGGAGTCTTTCAAGTGGCATTTGATACTAGCACCTCAGGTGTTGTAATGAGTTAAGGCTTTTTAATCCCTCTGGACGTACTTCAATTTACAGTAGCTGAGATTTGGCCTCGTTTGTTTGACAGATGGATGTGTGTAAAAGCAGTGTTAGCAGCATGTATGAGCTGTGTGGCTGCAGAGAGGGAAACAGGAGATGCCTGTGGCGTTTTGCTGGCTGCTCCTCAAGTGGTATTTGTGTGTAGACACCCCTCTGCTGGCCCTGCAGCACCCAATAACCCTGTGGCAAATATACAATGGAGTGATAAAAAAGTCAGGTTTTTTGTTAGCAAGATGGCTTGGAGCTCACTAATAATACACCAGTTTGATACAATAAATCTTTCTTCTCGTGTGAAGCACTTAATGGTTCAGGTTTATTAAAATCTCCAGGCCTGTATGCAGCAGGTTGGCAGAGAGGTTGTACTGCCATAGGCGATGCTCTGTGTGCCTGCGGAGCTCTGCAGAGCCACACCTGGCAGATGGCTGACAGCTTTGTTGAAAGATGAGCTGCTTGTGGGATTTTGAGAGGGAGCACAGCACTTCTGAAGGACTGCAGGCTCACTACCAGTGCACAGTTCACTGCTTCTGCGCCAGCTTAGAAAAAACGTGCCTGAAAGAAATGCCTGGAGAGTCAGACCAAGGCATTAAAATTTTTTTCACGCTTTCTCTGCACTGATACAGCCATGGTGGCTAAATATTCCCGTCTTTTTCTTTTTTTCTTTTTTTTTCCCCCATGAAAAGTTGTCCTTCTGGAAAATGTAGTACCTGGAAAGAATGTAGAGATGAGTAGAAAACTGAGAGTTTTGCCTGACAGATCTGTTCAGGACAGAAGAGGAGTAAGCATAATCTCTCTGTCAAGTCAGTGGCAAAGAGAAGGCGAACTGTTTACAATCTCTATTGAGATTTTTTCTTCAGTTAGCAGAAAGGGGAAAGGCTGGCAGCATTAATCGTAATAGTGGATGCTTTAAAACTGGACTTCATAGCACACATAGTTCAAAACCATTCAGTCCAGGAATTAAGAAGCCTTCAGAAAAAGCTCAATGCTTTGATAGCTATCTTGGCTAAATGAATAACAAAAGATATTATGCATCCTGTTAAAGAGGAATTACTTGATTATGCACTGTCAGAAAAAGCAGCAGCTTACCCTTAGTGGGTTCCTGTGTGTTTGTGTGATGCAGCAATTCCAGTGGTTCCAGCTAAAAGGCCTGGCAGCTGGCCAGCAAGGGAGAGAATGCAGTTGGACTGCAACTCTGGTCTATTTAGTGATCTGATATAGATAAATCTGTAATTGTACATATCTAAATGTGTTCCTTGATGAATTGCTGTGTTGCTCTTGGGGGTCTAGCCATTTTATGTCTAGTTGAGGTTTTGTCTTCTAAGTGGATATGGTCAGCAAGGGAAACAATATTACTGATAGACTCAGGCCTTCCAGGAGCAAGGGTTAAAGAAAGCTGATTTTCTATAGCAGCCATTTCTTCTGTAAAGTTTCAAGTTTGATTTTTCTTTTTAGACTTTTTTTTCTTCTCCTTTTTAACACTGTCTTCATTGGAATAGGAGTTTCTGTTTTGGGGGAGTATTTTGAAATCAACAAAATAGAAAGGAGACACATCTCAGTCTCAGGTTACATAAAACTGCTTTGCTGTCTTTTGGGGTTTGATCAGAGGCTCTTTGATCCATTGCAATTCCCTGAATGTTGCATGCTATCTGGTTTTAAATCCACCTTGGACAAAGTCACATGCATCATGCATGATTAATAATGGCTTTGTTAGCTAGTGTGGTAGGAGCTTAATTTAGTTACTGCTAAAAATGCCTGATTTTTTCTAAGTTTATTCCATCTATGTAAATCCCATGAAGGTGTTATTTAACAATTTCCAAGAGGAAATTTGGTTTGCTGGTGAGAGGTATTCAAACAATTAGAAGTGAGAGATGTCTAGAAAAATTTCATGCATCATTTAACCTCATTCTTGCTGGTCAAATATTTTTTTTTCCTTTTGTATTACCCTTTATTTTGCTACAAAAGATCTTGTGCAACCCTTCCTAAGATCATAAGAGATTCAGAGAAGTGGATGCAAAATATTTCAGTATTAGAAAATGCCAAGGCTGAACAGAGCTTAGAAAAACTCATTTTTTTGGAAATTACCTGAAGGAAGTTCAGGCTACATAAGCTTTCCAAACCATGGCAAAACAACCTACATACACTTGGGGCTTGCACACACCATGGAGGTAGCCCCTGTGAGCCAGGCTTGTGTGTGCTTCTCTTACCAAAACACCTTCGAGGGGCTCTTAAGCAAAAAGCTTGTCCAAACACCTCCTGTCACCCCTTTCAGGGCAGCACATCAGTGTGCATGCAGCACCAGCCTCTAAGCAGAGGCCTGCTGTTTGTATCCATGTGCTAAGGAAGAAGACAAAAGGAGGAGAGCGTCATTTGAAGATGTGCACGAGCAAAACAGCACTGAGCCCATCATTGCTGCGTCGGCGATGATCTCACACTGCCCAAATTGTTCAGAGGGAGAATGTTAAACAGCACAGAGGTTCCGCAGGAGAATCCTCATGCAATCCACTCTGAGTTGTGTAAATGTTAACCTTTTCAGCAAAAGGAAACACTGCTTTTTATACATAAACTGATAACTTCAAAAGACCCCTCTCTTTGTGAATGAAGAATAGACACATTAGGCACAGGAAACAATTAGTCCGTAGGTCTGCGACTGGTCTGGGAGCTTTCTATAAGGTTTTTGTTTTGTTACTTGACTCTAGAACTATTTGTTAGATTTAGAAGTTCAAAGCCTGGCTCTTAGCACCACAGGATTAGACAGTTTAAGTAGGAGCATGCAAATCAGCTTAGTAAACTATCTGAACACAAAATGTTAGACTCCTTATGGCATCTGGAGGGAGCGATCACAAGATTGAGGCGATTGCTTTCTGTGGGCTCTATTATGCTAATCAGCAGTGCTAAATTGGGTTTGCCTTTCTCTCCCACTCCATCACCTCCCTGTACAACATAGCTTTTATTTCTGGCTGGTTAATTGTCCAGGGGGCTGAAGATTTCCTCACTTTTCTGCTGTGCTGTAAGCAGCGGGATTGCATGTGAAAGGGAAAAGGGGAAATTCAGACCATATTAATATAATTGTTAATATGTGGGCTAAGCAGCCTGTGGAACAGGTGGTAATGTGAGGCACCTTTTGCTTGCACGTTAGAAGAACCTGTGCTTACTCCTAGGGTTTGAATTTCCAATAGCAGGCAACAGGGTTGGACTGGAGTGCTGGGCCCTATAGGAGAACTATTAATACGCTGTTCATTTACAACATTTGTACATCCTGAAACTTTAAAAAATTCCTCTGAAATCCAATTGCCTTTTCTGTATACCATGTGCCAGTAATGCTGTCTGTTTAGCATATCTTTTTCCTCAAAGGTGCTAGCTGGAGATTGTCTCATTTGGTGTCAGTCCATGGTAATTCCTGGTCAGCTTCTGGGTAGTTTACTGTTGCAGCTAGGAGATGACTTACATTTGTGTGAGTTACCTGCTGTGGCCAGACTTTGTAATGCTTTGCACACAGGGCAGATGGGAGTAGTGACCAGAGAATGCCTGGTGAAGAGTCACAGTACAGGACGAGCAGGTCAAGGTTCATTAGAAAATTACCTGGAGTCTGTCTTATGTATAAAACAAACCTGATAAAACCAGCCTTTGTCTTACTGTTCCCAGAGCCCATCCCTGCTCTCTCCTCATGGCAGCGAGACGGCTTAGACTCAGATGAGGCTCGCCTTTCCCCGCAGGCCGGGCGCTTGATTCGCCAGCTTCTGGATGAGGACAGCGATCCCATGCTGTCCCCTCGCTTCTATGCCTATGGACAGAGCCAGCAGTACCTGGATGACACAGAAGTGCCTCCTTCTCCTCCCAATTCTCATTCCTTCATGAGGTGGGTTGGGATGTGCCAGTGCTGACTTTCACGTGCGGCTGCAAAGGGTTTGCACAGTTGCATCAAGCAGCATCTCTTTGGATTGGCTGTGCTGTGTTGGGTTTCTGTCCCTACTCACAGGGAGCTGATGTTTTAAAAAAAGTTACTTATAGTTTATGATTTCTGGGTTTGTGCATTAGTATCTAGAGACTTGCTGATGAAAGAGGCTGTTAGAGCATCTTTTGCTGTCATTGCAGAGTAGCTACTAGCATTCTCAATTTTGTGGGCCCTGCCTTTATTCGTACAAAGTTGAAGTGGCCTTCTGTGCATCAAGATGTACTGTGGCTGTTTGGATAAGCTCTTCCTGCAATCTCTGCTCTTGGCAGGAGACGGAGTTCATCTTTAGGATCTTATGAAGATGACAGAGAAGACCTTACCCCTGCACAACTCACTCGGAGGATTCAGGGACTGAAGAAAAAGATCAGGAAATTTGAGGACAAATTCGAAGAGGAGAGGAAATACAGAGTGAGTCTCTAGGAGTTAAGCATTTATGTGGAGATGTATGCGTTAGCAGCAAAGGGAAGGGACACCAGAGAGGCAGGTCAAGCATACAGAGGGACACCAGGGAAATATGCCAAATATACAGAGGTTTGAAAGCTTTTATAATGGGGAAGGGGGAAAAAAAAGGCAGAAGACCTGCTGCCCCCCAAGAAATATGCATGCACACTGAGCAAATCACCTTTCCAGGTATTATGCAATATCCATGCAGCACAAGCTAATGAACTCATAGGATTTTGACCACTGCTTGAGACAGTGTGTAGGAATAGCTGTGTTCAACTTCTGTTTGTTTGTTTGTTCATTTATTTAACTTCAGCATATGGGAAGCACAGTTGCTGATCTCATTTGCATGATGGTAATCCCAGGAACCTGTGCATTGCAGGGGAGAGAGCAGCTGCCTTCACTCCTGAGCAAGGAACCACAGTCAAGTGCTGCTGAGCAGCAGCAGTGTACTGGACTCTTAATTGTTCTGACATGCCCTTCTGATGCACAGAAAACTTTGTCAGGAACTGTAAAGCTTTGCATGTATGCATCTTTGGCTGTCTAAATGTCAAAGAATTGTACTGGGAAGATTTTGCCTGCAGTATGAAAGGCTGAAAAAAATGCTCAGAGCTTGCTGTAGCTTAGAATTTGGGTTATTTGATGTCTTTGGATGTAAGGCAGCCTTTGGTGTGGATACATGTATCATAACACTTTTCCAAATGTTCATGCTATGTTTCCTCTGTTTTAGAGGTATCCTCTTGTTAGGAAACAATAGACACAAGGATTCCAGTGTGCATCCAGCCCTCTGAGTCACTCCTACAACTTAATCATTGGCATGAGATATTTTGTGTTTTCTAAAAAGAAAATGCATTTCATTATGCCCTTAAGACAGAGTGTTGTGACAGGCAGGAGCAATTAAAGCTCCTGGGCTGGTCAGAGGTGTGCAGCTGCCAGTCAGAAGCCGGGGCCTGTGCCCTGTGCTGGGTCCAAATTCCATTGTACCTCTTTGTGCCACACACTTGTTTCATTGAATCACTCCTGGTGTTTTAACACAGATTCAGCATGGCTTTTCTTTCCTCCCAGCCTTCCCACAGTGACAAAGCAGCCAACCCTGAAGTGCTCAAATGGACAAATGATTTGGCCAAATTCCGAAAGCAATTGAAAGGTGAGCAGCTGCCACTGGTGCACCTTTGGGGGTTAGCTTGACTGCCTCATTTAGATTTGATGTGAGGCAGTGGTCCTGACACTGTCACATTTTAAAAATGAAAAATTGCTCATCTTTCCCTGTTCAGAGTCAAAACTGAAGATATCAGAGGAAGACCTTGGCCCTGTTGTGCGTCAGCGCAGCAACACGCTCCCCAAGAGCTTCGGCTCTCAGCTGGAGAAGGAGGAGGACAAGAAGCAAGACCTGACAGATAAATCTGCCAAGCCTGCCGTGGAAGTGACCCTTGACTCCATCCAGAAGAAGCTTCAAGAGAAACGAGCAGAGACGAATCGACCTGAAGACATTAAGGTACAATGCAGACAGGTCAGATTTAGGCCTTTAAGTGCAAGTAGGCTACTTGTGGCTGCACAGTCACTTGTGAAAGCATTGTGGTCTTCTACATTTTGTTTAAAAGTCTACAGCCTTTAGTCTGGGCTCACTTGCTTTAGTTCCTTTCCCTCTGCCTCTAGTATCTTAATTTTTTCCCCAGAGCTCAGTTTCTGTTGTACGTCATCTTGTGTTCTTTGTCTGACCCTTGTATATTCCTAGTAATGTTTCTGAATTATTGCAATTTTCCTGTCCAGTGTTTGGCTATTTCTGTTGTTACAGCCAAAGGTTTTTGTCAAATTCTGAGTCTTCCAGTGCTTCTGGAGATTGTGTCATCTGTTTTCTTCTTGTTCACTCCAAAACTGAATGTTATTCTCTCAGGGTGTGTTACTGCTAACCTTCAGAGTTTCACGTTGAGCTCTGTTAGCTGCTGTAATCTCTCAGGGTTATCAGCAGGGAGGTGTTCGTGTCTGATGTTGTGACCTCCTGAGGTTTGGGCAGCCTTGCAAATGAGGTCCTTGAGTCTGCCGACATGTAAATTGTGCAGTCCTGTATAAGAGTGAGGCAGACAGCATTATCTTTGTTTGCTAGATCTGCAGAAGGAAAACATACACGTTATGTTTTGACTATTTTCTGACTGTAGCAAGAATCCGCAGCCTGGTCACTTACAGAGGGACTTTGATAGTATTTGATACTGTGATAGGGAGAAAAGGCTGGGTGTCAGGCAAATTCAGTGGGGGAATTTTGGCCAGCTTAGTTAGAGAAGTCTTCTCTAACAGTCTTCCCTTTTTTTTGGCTTTGTCCCCTTTTGTCTGCTACAGCTTTTCACTCCATAGCAGAATTGGCAGAAAGAGACAATCTGACTGCACTTCAGTTCTTGGTAAAGTGTGTTTGTGACAGTCAAAGCAAAGGTGTCAAGCTTTACAATAGGTACTGGAGTTTGTCTTGGATTTGGAGAAAAATAAAGCACGTGTTCTTTTGTAGAAATTGCATTTCAGATCTTAACTGAAAAAGATCTACCATCATTAAAAGTTGCATAGTGTTGTTTTTGCCAAAACACACTTACAATCTGTAAATCCACTTTAGGTACAGTAATTTCACACTATAAGGCGCACCCTTTTGACTAAATTTTTCCCCCGAACCCAGAAGTGCGCCTTATAGTCCGGTGCGCCTTATGGTCGTGAAATTACTGTACATAAAATATTTTCATATGCAAAGTTTGTGTGTTTAATCTGTCTGCATTGAGAATAGGGTTCTATAGGGTTCTACTCACATTAGCAGTCTCTTTGGCAATGTAGCTGGGAAAAGACAACTGGAAGGTAGAGATGAATCTTTAAAACATAATGGTGGCATGACATGACTTTGGTTATGGCACAGATCAGTATTTTTTGAGCCCAGGAATGTGACTTTTTTTTCGTCTTCCCTTTGCCTCTCTCTGTGCCACTTTTCATAGGACATGACACGAGATCAAATAGCAGCTGAAAAAGTGGCTCTTCAAAAAGCTTTACTGTATTATGAAGGCATTCATGGCAGACCGGTATGTACTGCAGCTTTCTTTTTTGTTGTTGTTGTTTTTTGTTTGTTTCTGTTTTTGTTTTTGTGGGGGTTTTGGGGGGTTTTTTGTTTGGTTTTGGGTTTTTTTTAAATTTGTTTTGGGGTTTGTTTTTTTTGGGTTTTTTTTGTTTGTTTTTTTGTTTTGGGGGTTTTTTGGAAGTTTTTTTATTATTTGTTGTAGGATTTTTTGGGGTTTTTTTTTAATTTTTGGGGGGTTTTTGGTGGTTTTTTGTTTTTGTTGTGGGGTTTGGGGTTTTTTTGTTTTGGCTTTGATTTGTTTTGGGGTTTTTTTGTTTTTGGGGTTTTTGGTTTTGGGGGTTTTTGGGGGTTTTTTGGTTTTGATTTGTTTTGGGTTTTTTGCTTTTTTGTTGTTTTGGTTTTTGGTTATGATTTGTTTGGGGTTTTTTTGGGTTTTTTTGTTTTGGTTGGTTAGGGTTTTTTTGCTTTTTGTTTTTTGGGGTTTTTTGTTGCTTTTGTTGTTGTTGTGGGGTTTTTTTCCCAAACTACATCTTTCTATAGCTTTGTCTGTGGTAAATGATGCCCCTAATGCCCCTTTGATGTCAGGTCACTGGAACTTCTTTCTCTCCAAACCACACGTGCACCCTCTAATCCACCTCTCTGATCCTTCACTTCCTCAGCTGCAGAGGAGTCTGTTCCAGGCAGGGTGATGTCCTCACACAGCACTGGGCTGGACAGACACCTGCAGGACAGATCCTGCAGGCTGAGTGGGCATTATTTTTGGCACTGTGCTCATGAGGTTTCACAGACATCCAATTTGTAGCCCAGTGGACAGTCTGCATAGGAATAGTTGTGCATGGTCCCCTATCCAGCCGGGAAGTTTGCAGTTTTCTGGTACCAGTGGTAGAAAGTTTCTTGTACATTTGGTCTTAACAAGGCAAACTTATTTCTGAAGAGAGAGAATTAAGTTTTGTCTCCTGTTGATCCCTGCTGTGGCAGAAACACAGTGGCTTCTAGGCCATAGAGTTGGCCTTGAGGAGTCCCTCCTTCTCTTTCACTGATGACATTATAATCTTTGTGATCAGCTCTATAGGTAAAGTAACTTAATTTCAGAGTGCTGCTAATCCCATGAGCAGTGGCTTGGGAGCAGCAAATTACTGCTTATAAGGAGTACTTGATTGGTGCAGCTCACAAATCTGTCATTCTGCTGCTGCATGAGATTCCTGATCTTTTCCTTCTGAATTACATCTTTCTTCATCCATTGTTTTTAAAAGTATCACTAATTTATTTAAATGCCTTCATGGAGTGCTAATACTGTACAGTCAAGTGCATTAGCAACCAAAAATGGTATAGTTACATGAGAAGACAGGCAGATTTATTCTTGTGTAAAATAGAAAAAGGGCAGCACAGGGGAATCCACTTAACCTTCGCTGTGCTCTCTATGAGACCAAGTCTTTTTTTGCTGCTATTAAAATTGTATAAATCAACAGTTGGCATCTTACTGAAGTGAACTCACTTCAATCTGTACAAAAAGATAACAAGCCCAGAGCCTATCTTGTCAGCATACTTTTATTTCCACCTACCTTTTCCAATGCTCCATTTATACAACTCTTTTTTAATTTATTTTGTTTTTAAGTAAGCTGTCTATACCTAGCAACACTGAACTGCATAGCAGGGAAGACTGATCAGCTTTTGCTGTTCCCAGCTCCTGGCAGTGCAGCAGTGGAAAAGTACTGAGAGCTTGAGGAGAATGCAGATAGTTCAGCCAAGGGGTTTTTTTTTCTCCTTAAAGATATTTAACTAAACAAGAAAAACAATGGAGCTCAGATTTATTGTGCAGCTGGGTCTTTCTGCACCAGTGATAGATGAAGCTGCAAAGGTGGAACCGAACTGTTTTAGTTAAGCCAAAATCTGTCTCTGCAGAAATTCTTGAGCTGCTCTAACAATGCAAGCAATGGTCTGTTCTCAGCTGCTGCTCTTCTGCCATGTGGAGTGTGCCCCAGAGTTGTGTCAAAGGCTCCATTATTCAAAAAGTCTCTTTGTATTTTGATGTTCTCCCAAAATATACTCAGGTTTTACCGGTCTTCCTTATGTTTACCTTATGAGACAGTGTGCCCATATACTAAACATTTACTTTCAGAATTTGCTTTCTGTAAAGTTTGCTGGTGTAAATTAGCTCCAGGGCAGGCTCAGACCCCATACACTTAACTTCCAGTGCCTATATTAATTCTCTGTGCTGCTCCTCCTCACTGATATTTAGACATTGAAGGATGTTGTTTGACTTTTCCGTTCTTCAGCATACCTAAGGACTTTGTACCCATTCCAAGGCTTATATTTATTTTTCTGTACAGAACAGTGCTGTTAATCAGCTTTGAAATGTTGTTAATTGAAGGTTTGATTCTCAGCCTCAACATAAGCCTCATCATAGTCTTGGGTTTTTTTAAGTAACAGACTGTCTGAGCCAACAGTAGTGCTGTACCTCCTGTTCCACAAACTGCTAATCTTGTAAAACTAGGAATAATATTATATATATAATATATGTACACTTAGGTTATCCAGTTTCTCTAGTTGTATTCTGGATGGGTTTTTCTCTAGTTGTATTCTGGATGGGTTACAGAGAAATGTCCAAAGTTGGAGACGACTTGCTAGCCAGTGCAATTGAGTGCAGGCACATCAGCACAAAACTCAATACAAAGAGGACTGAGTGAATTGTTTGATGCTGCTCACATCCCTCTAATCCATGTGAGCTGCTTACTCAATGAACAGGCAGCTTGAGGCTGTCAGGAATTGGAGCCCTGCTGTGCTTTGGGGGTGTGGGACATCCGGCCCCCAGAGCTCAAGACTGCCCATCTGTATGCCCCTTATCAGGCCTGGGGATATTTGCATTGAACCAGGAAAGGAATAAAGATCTTCCTCCTTTTCCTTCCTGTTCATCTGCCCCCAACACAGGGAACATAGGTTATTAGGAAGAAGATTCTGGAGGTTATCTACCACCCCACTCCTGGCAATACTTACAGCCTTTCTGCCCTGCACAAGCCAGAACTGTCTCTTTCTCTGGAGGAAGGATGTAAAAGCCTTAGAAGGATTATACCAGTGAAAATCAATGGCAAACAAAATAAAAGGCAGTTTTAAATTGCCTCCCTGTCTCAAATAATATTCCCTTTTCTCCTATTTCTGTTATAGAGACTGCACAAAACTCCCTCAATGTTGATGCTGATTTTTATGTGGCAGTTCTTCAGGTGCTCTGGTGATTAGCAGCAAGGAGAAAGGCATGACATCAGTTAAAGCTTCCTCATAAGAGCTTTATAATCTAAAGTTAGACAAAAGATCTAATGGAAGGACACTTACAGGATGTGGGTCAGACAACACTGAATGATGATCAGGTTTTGCTGAGGATTATGTTTGTTTTCTAATGTGCTGTAAGAAAACACTGAAGAAATAAAACCCACCTTGAATCTGAAAGAAAAACAGAAATGAACACACTGTTTTAATGCTCCCAATACTGGGGAGGGAGCACAAAACCAGCAAGGAGGAGTGGAGTTAAGGACAGAGCAATATAAGGAACACCTGAGGTGGACATCACAGCACTGTTCTCTCTTCTTTATGCCACACAGCCCTGGCACCTTCATCCCTTCCAAGCATTGCAGTAAATCCTTCCCAGCAAAGCGGCTGTGAGGAGGGATGGAGGGCAAGGTTAAGGGACTAAAAAGAGGAAAAACTGCTGGCTTGTACAGGAAATTAGGAGGAATAGCAAAGCCAGAAAATCAGCTTTTGTGAAATCTGTAGTTTACCATACTCAAGGGAAGTCTCCTCACATTGCAACATCCAGTCAGTGCAGCTGCTTTCTCTTTTCATGGGTTGTGAACACGGCTATTGAGGGCCGGCCACGAGAACAAGGACGGGAAAGCTCATCTTGTGCTTAGGGAGGCAGACGTGACTGCAAGCACAGAGTGCTGCCTCTGCAGGTCATTTTGTGCTGTGAACATCTCATCCCTAATTGTCATTTAAACCTGTTTTTTACAGCCAATTTATAAGACACCCCACACAGCTTCAGCTGGCACTGGACACAGGTGATGCAGTGATGGACAGGAGTTTCACATCTCATGCTGCACTCCTATCACCCCCATACAAGTCTCTGCAAGCCCCTCAGACTGAGGGTGATCACAGGCACTGCTGCTACAAGGCACATGAGTTCTGGAGTGGAATATTTGTTGCAGGCTTCATGGATGTCTCCTCCTTTTCCTTTTCAGGTTACCAAAAATGAACGGCAGGTGATGAAGCCGTTGTATGACAGGTATCGCTTGGTCAAACAGATCCTCTCCAGAGCCAACACCATTCCTATTATTGTGAGTAGAGCATTCTTTTGTGGGCTATTTCTTTGGTTTCGAGCTGAGCTGAGGAAGCAGGAATCACCACACTTCTGTGTACAACACAATCACTGAGGTTACGTCCCAGCCTCCCTTATCACTCGGAGATCAAGGAAATGAGTGAATCAATGACATACTTCTTACTGAAGTTGGGCAAAGCTGGTTGAGGGACTTTAGTGCCCACCTGTGAGCCATGGGGCACACCTCACCTTGTATTGTTTCTTCTCTTTCCGTTGGGTTGCTGCTATTTCATCCATCCTCTGTTTAGCTACAGCCTCACTTCTTTTTCCACACCAACACATGCTGAGCTGTAGGTCTTCTATGCTTCTTGGTTCCACAGGGTTGTATGTACAGAGTTCCTGTACACAGGAACACAGACTTGAGTAGATCCTACAGGAGTTGCCAGGCGTGTCCTTGGCTGAAAGAAAGGGCCTTCAGTCTTCTAACACTTAATATGTATTAAAGAGATCTTCTAAATGGTGAATATTGCATCTTTCAAGGTGGTGCTTTGCCACCAGCAAGGAACACAGTACACCCCTCTACGGAGAAAATTCACTGTCTTTAATTTTAGACAACTTGTGTAGTCCAGTTTTTAAAAAGTAATTAATCTAGAAAATCCAAACAGAATACTTCAAGCCTGTCTGTGGAAAGAGAGTTCTTTTATCAAAGTTCTTGTTGACTCTGTCATGTATGAGCCTTTATTTGCTTTTCCTGAGTAGTGCTCATGCCCTGCCCACTTTCTGTAGATGGCCAGTGAAGTGAATGGGCTGGTACAGCATTACCCAGTGCACTGTCACTGAGCAGTGGAGCTTATTTCTGAAATGCTGGGAGGTGTTCCTGTTCCTGCATTTAAAACAAAATTAAAAGCTGTTCCTGCTGGAATATGCAAAATAACCCCCAAAATGTGTGCTGAGAAGACAGTGCTAGTAGTTGAGGAGGAAGCTGTGTAGGTGTGCATGGGCAGTTTAATGCAAAGCTGTCAAAAAGAGCCCAGGTCCTGTTAAGACACAAAACTGAAATCCACAGAGGCTAGCAGAGGAGAGATGAGACTGGTTTTTTTTCCCAGTCCTCTGAGTGAGAATAATGAGAGGTTCATAGAGAGACAGGATACATTTGAAATCCATCTCTACATCAGTAGGTACTTCAGTGGGAAATCAGCTCCTGGAAAGCAAATCTGGAGAGCCTGGCTGCGCTTCCCCTGTAGCTCTGGAGAGCCAGCCAAGTGCTCTGTGTGTATGGGCCTCAGGCTGGGGATTATCTTCTTGCAGCCTTTGTCTTGTAGTCACTACCCAGCTGATAATCATCCAAGTTTCTTTTTAAAAACAGATTGGCAGTGATGTCCTTTGCTAAGCAACATCCTGAGAGAAAACTGCCCAAGGTTCAGGGGGTTTTTGCCAGGCCTGCTTTTCTTCCTTGAGAAAGATTTTTCTCCTGGTGGTCCAGCGATGAGCTGAGAGTGAATGTGTGGGTGAGAATGAGCTGAGAGCAGGTGGTGGAGGAGAAAGGGGTTCACAATGTAACATCCTTGTTAACACCTGTCACAGGGTTCCCCCTCCAGCAAGCGGAGAAGCCCTTTGCTGCAGCCAATTATCGAGGGCGAAACAGCTTCCTTCTTCAAGGAGATAAAGGTGAAGACCTCCAGCTGCTAACTAATTGCTCAGTTTGCATCAACTTTCCCCTTATACCAATGAAACAGAATGGTTGATTGATTTTTTTTTTCATCAGTGTTGATTTTTTTGCAGTGTCCTCCTGAAAAATCAGTAGCTGCTTTAAGCCTCGCCAATTCTGATCAAATTCTTCCCTTGTTGTAGATAAGACTACAGTGTTTCCTTGGCTTTGCATTCTTTCCTATCCTCTTTTCCCCTCTATCTGCACATAATATATTTTATTTTGCCTTTTAAAAAAATTAAAATCACAGTTACCCCTGTACCTTGCTTTATTTCTTGCTTTCCTCCTTTCTTTTAAACAACACTAACTTGTTTTGCAGTAGTTTCTCTCACTCCCAGGCTCTGTGGCTTGCACACAGCACCGTGGCAGGAATGAGCTCTCACAAAACTAACCCTCGCACGTGGAGCCGGCCGGGGCACTTACTTATTTATCCACTTATTTATCCAGGCTCTTTTCCACCACCTTGTGCAGGGTGTTTTTAACTTAATGAGGATGGAAGTAAGAACAGCTTGGTTCTGTTAGTTGATACTTGGTCAGATTTGGATGGCAGGATTGTTGTGTTTCTTCTTGTGCTGCTGTGGAATAGTAATTTGGGGTGGGGAAGACTGCTGTGCCTTCTCCTGAGGAATAAAGTCCAACAGCAGACCAGGAAACGCAGCATGGAGCTGGGCCTTCGCTTGCTTTCTGTGCCCTTGCAGTGTAACAAGGGAGAGAAGTGCTTCAGCACATTTGGGTCATATTTCTGAGAGCTTGGTTACATGTAAATACTGCAGACTTAGAGATCCAAGGTGATTGAGTCCAGTGGATTGTATATTAATGGACTATTCAAGGCACATATTCTTTAATACCAGATTGCAGATTGAAGATGTTAAGCTGCTGTTTGGAAGCTGGTTAATGATCACTGAGCTTCTTAGTATTTTCTAGACAACCACTGGATCAAATCTGCAGCACTGGTCTGGTGGGGAGTGTTTTTGTTTGCTTCTGTTTTTTTCTTTTAGTGTGTCGTTTTTCTCCGCCTCTGTTTGCACCCAGTGTGAGAACTTAGAGCTGTCAATGATGGTGATCTCTGATGGCCAGCACGGGCTGGTGCTGTGCCAGGGCAGCACCAGACCAGTTCAGCAGTGTCCTGCAGGGAATACAAACCTGGAGGGGTTTCGGGCAGAAGATCAGGATGACAGCCTTGAGCTTGTTAACATGATGTGCCTATTAACACTTAAATGGGGCTCTGTGAAGCTGCATCTAGCAGCTTTGCACTGAGCTACACTCAGAAGTAAAGAGAGGAAATTAAAAAGGCTCCAAAACTTAGCTTTTGCATGGGTTCCACTGTGGGCAGGGAAATATTTGACAGGCTGCTGACAGGGTCAGTGTTTGTGTGTTTATGGGTGAGTTTTTCTTGAAGCATTTGGGAGAGTTGACTAAAAACTTAAAGGTGTTTTGAGTTGACATTACCAAACATTTTGGTACAATATCTTGAATGTTGTGTTGGAAAAATCATTAGGATTCTTGCTTTGTGGGAGTGCCGATCATAGGATACTCTGGGGATTTGACATTTGTAACTCTGGAATGCTTGTGATTGCCTAAGAGTCCAAGCAGGTGCATGCTAAATGAATCTTGTGTATGAAGATCATTCTGGTTCAAGGTGTTGCAAGTTTAAAGTGAGGTTCCTATGTGAGACTTTTTAAAGGGAAGGCCTTAGAGGGTCTTTTCTGTTGGAGTTCTGGCTGAGAATCCTTTTAATTCGCTCCTTTGTATTTAAGAGCAAAATTATTTCAGATGTCTTGTGACAGCCAGATGCAGTGTCTTGGCTCTGAGATCTAAATGAAATTTGTACACTTTCTCTTCCTACTGTGGCCTCCTGTGGCAGGAGGCTGGCTCCTGAGCTGCTTGCTGGCTCGGGCTGTGAGGCAAGACAGGCTCGTGGGTGTCTGTGAGGAAAACACCTTTCATCTGTCCTCAGGAGCAGCTTTGTCACACTGCTTATGGACATTGTCCCTTTGCTTTCTTTCCAGGAGTTCTCCCAGAAAAGGGCATGGGAGCTCCTCCTTTGTTGGCAGAGAGATTCCTCTAAAGCAAAGTGTGCTGCTTTTACTGCTTAGACTGACTTAGCAAATCCTCCACGGCACAGCAGGATCTGTGTTCTCCTGCTGCAGCCCTTCCCAGGCTGGGCAGGGTGGCACGCCTGGGGACAGGGAAATGGCAGTGAAAGATGGTCTCCCCTCCCCATTTCAGCCTGGAGTTGTTGGTAGGGTTAAGAACAGTACATGGCTGCTGGTTTGTGCTTTTTGTTTAAACTGTGCAATTGATGTCTGCAGAAATGGGTCTTGTCTAATCTGTGCTAAATACTGCTTCAACTTCCACAAGTTCCCTGCAGATTTTCCTAAGATGCATTCAAAGTTTTGTATATCTTTTGTTATTATTGCTACTCAAAACTTCTTCTCAGATAATGTTTTTTTTACCCTCCAGTCTCAGTCTTGATTTTAATTTTCAACCTGTGGCTTTGCAGTGTATCATCATGGCCTAGAACTATAACTTAAAAAGAAAATTCTGGGGAAACTATAATTTAATTTAAATATGCACTTATAAATCACTGATTTAATGGGACTAAACCAGGTCCTGGTGTTACCCTTTCCCTTTTTGCTTGAAATATGGGAGCAGTCTCTTAGGAATAATTGAACTATTCAAAAGGAATTACATGAAAAAGCAAATCAAGAAAATGTCTGCTTTTGATCCTGATGTTACAGTATATTTATGTCTTGAAGATTTCAGTGATATTAGCCCCCAAAAACTTTTAAATATATTCATGGGCTTAGATTCTTCCTGGCTAGAGTTACATGGCTGTAAAATAAATACATTTACACATGTACATACATATTTGAGAGATTTACTGTCCATGATGGCATTTGCCAGTAGCCTCATACCTTATATTAAGGCTGAAAACTGCCTTCTAGAAATATCTCATTCTAGAAATGTCTCCATACATAAGAGACTGGGCCTCATTCCATGATAATTAAAATTATTTCTGGACAGTGTCACAGGACAAGCCCTACTTTTGAGAACACAGTGAACTGGTGAATACCAAGTACAGCAGGGACTTTCAAATCTCACACCTATAAATTTTGTAAAAAAATTGAAACACAACCAATTCATCAGTGTGCATTGAGGAAATGGTAAATTGCACTGTGCAGATTTTCCAGTCCAGTTTTTAGTATATTCCAGCAAAATGGTCAGAGCTGATGTTTGAACATGTTAGCAGCAGCAGTCCTTTTACATAATCCCCCGTTTGGATAATTGTAAGACTCATCTGAGCTCACTGGTATCACTGTTTGAGCATTTGAGGTCTTGAATTCAGCCATTAGAGAGAGCTGTTGAGCTGCATCTCTTGAGAGAAAATTCCACATTTTAACCTGGCAGTCTCTGTGCTGGGAAATGTTTGCAGGGAAATGCAGAGGATAGTTGGTGTGCTTTGAACAATATGTATAACAACTGTCAATGGGTTCATTTACCTCAGAATACAAAAACTAAGCAATGTAGCAGATTGCTCTGAACCCCAGGTATTTTTTTTCACTCAGTTGTGTCGCTCTGGGTCTCCTTAACCAGTCTGAGTTTGTGGTGGCAATTTCTCTGTCATGCTTTGGTTCCAGGGTGTCTTTACTGATGGTCTTCTGGTGTCTTGTGTACTGCTTGGCAATTGAAGTGTTTGCTCTGCCTTTCCATTTCTTGTTCCGAGTGCATGTGGTGAGAGGAGCCTGTTCCTGAGAAGGGAAGCAATAACCTCTCTTGTTGTGGGGGTGCTCTGTCCCTGTGTGTAGGAAGAAGAGGAGGGGTCTGAGGAGGACAGCAATGTGAAGCCGGATCTCACAATTACCATAAAAACAGATTTCAGTGTGCGCAGCTTCTTGGATCAACTAGAAGATGATGCTGATGGCTTTGTTTCCCCAGTGGATGATAAGATGCCATCTAGGAGCAGTCAGGATATGGGGCTTTCAAATCTCCATGAAGCATCCATGTATGTTGAATTCACAAGCAACTGCAAAATTATTTCTTGTTAAGATAGCTTTTATTTGTCAGAAAACTGCCTAGAGTTTTTTTCTATTTATGATCTGAGCCAGAAGTTTTCATGTTTCATTTTTAAAGGCAATAGACCCTCATAGGAGAGGGTTTCGGAAGAAGCAACCTTGTCCTGATACTGGATACTTAGCTTATGCACCTTTGGATTCCATCACTAAATAGTAACTCCACCAGTGGCAAGCCTTTTTCATGAAAACCCTGCACTCCAGAAGGTTTTTCATGTTTTGGAGAGGTCAAGTGGAACTAGCTTTGCTAGTTTTGAGTCTGGTGCAAACACATGTGGTAGCCCTAAATTGTGACCATTGAATTTGATCCTATAAAAGTCACCAAACCCTGACCCATCTGCAGGAGATAAGTTAGTGGTAAACTGTGAAGTGCACACTTGACCTCCTTAGAGGCTGCAGCCTAAGACTGATTATTTTGCTGAACTAAATTCAGAGAACTTTTTGTTTCAAGTAATGTGAGGCTGCCAGAGCTACTCGCAGGAGCAGCTCCATTGCTTGGCATATGTACAACTAAACATCTGTAGGTTTACTGTATGTTTCCTGTTTTTATTGCATTGTGTGGATAATCTCATTTATCTTTAAACCCAACAGGCCTGAACTGTTAGAGCAGCTCCAAGAAGTCAGGGAAGAGAAAAAGAGAATCAGAAAAAAATTGAGAGACTTTGAAGATAACTTTTTCCGACAAAATGGAAGGTAACAATTTCTCAGCTACCTTGCTGTTCTTCAGCTACTTTTAATCTGTTTTGCATCTGCAAAGATCTCCAAAGTTACCCAAATTCAGTATTACATGTTTCTTCTTCACAATCATTATGACTGCTTTACCCACATTCAGAATGGTGGAAGTCAGTCTTAAAGTAACTGGTTTTTTTCTCTAGTGATTTCTGTCCTGTTCTTGCTTGTCTGTGAGGTATTCAGACACTAGTTTTATCAAGTATTTCTGCTTTAGTGTAACTGGTTTTATTGTTTAAAGAAAATGTCCCTCATTAAAGAGCTGATAGAATGTTTTCATATATTTATACTCTTAAATTATCTTGTCTGTTTCTTGCCGCCAACCATCATCCTTAGGGGCTTTTGTAAAATCACTGAAAACTTAAAATTCTCCTGTAAGTCAAGAACAATCTATTCAAATACCATCTTTCTTTTCATGAGTGTGCCTCTTTGTGTAAGTGCTGTGGTGCCAAGCCACCGGAGGCTATATTTTATTTTGCCACGCTCACAGGCTGACACTCAGATGGCTCCTGAAGTGTTTTCCAGCTGTTTGGCAGAGCTGGTGGTTTCAGAGAAGCAGGACATGCTTTAAGTAGGATTTTATATTTGGAACTGTGGGATTGTGCTCGGCCTCAGCACACAAGCATCCCACACTTTGTTGGGGCAGCTTCTTTGCCCCTATTTTTGTTGGGGCTTTTTTCTCTCAAAGGATAAATGTTTTAGTCTTGTTCCCTGATCAGGAGTGGAGGAGAGGAGCTGCTTTGTATGTCTTGTTGGTGGACAGAGGGAGGCTTCTGAGGGAGGCTTCCTGTTACAGAAATCTTCATGGTCTGCTTTCACTCCCACTAGGAATGTGCAGAAGGAAGACCGCACTCCCATGGCTGAAGAGTACAATGAATACAAGCAGGTTAAGGCCAAGCTGAGGCTGCTGGAAGTCCTGATCAGTAAGAGAGATATTAGCTCCAAGATCATGTAAAGGAGGAGATTGTTTTTGCCAATAAACAAAGAGGAGAGAGCACCAAACGGACAAATGCATGAAGTGGATGCAGCGGGGGCCTGACTGGGAGAGCTGAGGAGCTCCCTGGGAACTGAAGGGTCATTCCCAGAGGTGGGAGAGGGAGGAAAGGTGGATTGCTGTCACTCTCTACATTTGCTGTTGCCCACTGTTTCTCCAGACCTGATGTCCAAAATGGAGTTTGCCAGTGTAGGAGACACAATGCTGCGCTCAGTGACTGCACTGAAGGGATCCTTCTGTACTGATTTGCTTACAGATCCTGTAATTTAGAATATCTAAGCCAGCCATGCTGTTCTTTTATTTTTTTTCCCACAGGATATTATAGCAAGAGGCAAAATAGGATTAATAGTAATGAAATCATCAAATAGCTTCTACTTGAGTTGATCAGACAAGTGCCCTGACCATTCTCATATTAAGGCACAGGTCAGGCAGCACCGAGACTGTTCTGCTGGAGCTGCAGAAAAGATTCGCTCAGACTTTTGACCTGTTTGGAGTTCAGCATCTTCTGTTGCTCTAGAGAAATGCTGTAATAATCTCCTGGTCATCAGCCAGAGCTGGTGTGAGTTGCAGTTTTGCCTAGGCTTGAGTTGGGTTTTCTTCCCATGTTTTTGGTGGCCAATTCAACCTAAGTAGAAGGAAGTACCTTTATGTTTGGGATAGTAAAGAAAATGAGTCATGCAGCCAGGTTCTTACAACTTGTTCTGCTTGGAGGGTGATACTGAGACCTTCTGACCATGTTTGGGCAACAGGGAAGAGAAGAGGTTTTGAAAGCTTTAAGTCAGAATCCCTTGGGATTTTGGTGATTGTTAAATATCTGGAAGACCCATCCCATTAGTACATGTGCTTCATCGTGATACAGACACCTGAGCCCAAGCTGAACAGTCCACACAGGTGTCCCACAAACTCACCTAAATGATCTTCTTTTGTGCACATCACCACTTTGTGGGCTGCAGCAGCAACACTGATGGTGGCAGCAGAGGATGGGCTTTTCTTCCCAGTGTAGTAGGAGTATGGCAGTACAGAGGATACTGCAGGGAACTGAGAGCATGGAGCTGTGCTCTGCCTGTGGAAAGGGCACCTGTCTTGAGTGCAAGCTTTGACAATTTACTGTTTCCAAATTAGTTCATGACTTTCAGAAAAAAAGGTCCTGGGACACCTGATTCACGTGCTCATGTCAAACAGGTGCTGCCTGAAGGAAAGAAAGGCCCCAAGTTCAGGGAAACCAAGTCACTGAGGGCTCACAGTTCACATCCTGGGACACTTGGGCTTGCTCTCCCACTCCAGAGGCTTATGTGCACCCTTTGATCTGCCCTGAGCCAGGCTCCACCCTGGTACTCAAGGGACACTTCTGTAATGCTTTCTTCAGCTCCCCAGGGGCTCGTTGCCAATGTACAGAAGCCAAATAGCCAAGATGAAATCTGGTGTTGGTTGTAGCCAGGCCTCATGCATGTCACACCAGAGGAGCCGAGAGGACTCCCAGAACAACTTCTTTCCTTTCCTTCTTTATTAAGGGCAAGTGGGCTCACAAATAGTTGTATTTGGGTTGTGGTACTTAGATTTATACCTTTTCACTTGCCATGTGTGCTGTGTGTGTTCTTGCCAAAATTGCTGCTGTTTTGGTCTCTTCAGGATCCCTTGAACTCTTCCAAAGGCAGCCATGGGCTGCACATGCCCTTTGCTAATCAGGGTGGGTTATCCTGGATCAGGGCAAATTCCCCCAACTGGTTCGGGAAAAGATTTTCTTGGAGAAAAGTGGAAAAAACCTGTTTGTTTAACAAGCAAAGCACCTGCAAACATAAAAAATGAACAATAACAAACAATAAAATCTATCATTGTTCTGAAGAAATGGCAAATTCAGAAAGTTCTTTTTGTGGGGTGTAGCTCAGCTTGCTGTGTGTCTTCTCTCAGTCCCTCCAGCGCTGGAAAATGTCACATCCCAGCCCTGGTGGGCTACAGGTGTGAGCTCCTGGTGTTCTGAGATTTTTGTCCAAAGCAGTTTTGAACAGTTCCAAGAAAAGAAGCAGCCACAGTTCAGGGAACTTCTCTGCCTCAGCTAGCTAAAAGCTAACTAAAAAGCGAAAGAGAACTGTGTCCCACGTCCATGCTGCAGACAGCACTGTCCAGGAGCTGGAATGCCTGGGACTAAGTGCAGTTTCTGCAAACAAGCTGTATGCTTCTTCTGCCCCCTCCTTCGCTCTTGGAGTCAGCTTTAAAGGTGTAGAACTTAATATCCAGCATAAACAGAACAGACAATTGGGGATACAAGCATCATATAGTCACTCCAGGACATGGGCTAAGGCAGATATGTGTGTTAGTGAAAGCACTTGGGATGGGGACTCACAGCTTGGTTTGGCTTTTTAATTGATTGCAGAAATGTCTGTTCCATATAAAACCAGCAAAGACTGAATTTTGTATTTCCAAACAGTCCAGAGGTCTTGTGTGCTGACCCAGGGCTTGCCTTTTCAGAGGTGCTGAGTTCCCATCTCCTGAGATGGGATCTCTGCTGATCCTTGGGGTGTGTTAACTGGACTGGCTCAAAAAGTGCTTTGAAGGAAAGCCTGAGCAGGGTAAACCCCTGTCCCAACATAGGGCAGCACAGGAAGCCAGAGCTGTGCCTTCATCTGCTCCTGTGGGCTCCTCATTGTCAGCTCTCCCTGGTTATTTTAGGGAAAGCAGCTGAGCCAAGCTGGCTGCAGTGTCACTCTGCTGGTGGAAGAGTGGGATGAGAAAGAATGCTGGGTTACCAAAAGGTCCTTAGCACTGACTCATTTTTATATTGTTCAGGCCCAGTTCAGAAAAACAAAAGCCTGGATGGTGAGCATGTGCCCCAAGCTGACCTGTCTTTGGGATATACTGAATTAAAATGGAGTAAAGCCTCTCTGTGCTTTGCTGGATCTGGGCCTAGACCTTTAAGTGGATGCAAGAAGCCATTTCTGCTCTTTTTCGTAATCATGCATTTTTTCTGTGGGCTGGGCCTTCCCAGGAGTATGTTTTTTCTGCTTATTTTTAAAAGCCTGTTTGTACTGTGTACTGATAAACTATCTGTTTTACTGGTGTTTGGGGGTTAGGTTTGTTTCCTTTTACCTTATAGAATTTTTTCCCCTAAGTTGCTGGGACACACTAACAATTGGGTACTTCAGAAAAACAAAGGAATGGCTGAGCTCAGGGTAGGAGAGCATCTGGCACTTCTCTTACCTAGGAGTTTCTGTCCAAGGGGCAGAGATACTGTGAGAATTGGGCAGGTACCGGGATGGGGTTGGGGCAGCTGCTGGCTCTCTCTTGGCTTTGGAGGACAAGAGTCAGAGCTGCTGCTTGGGGAAAGGAATTGGCTGCTCCTCCCTCTGCTTTCCCAGCCGCCTCTCCTGGCTCTGCTCCAATCCTGTTTCAGTCCCACCTCGAACAAGAAGCAGCAGCAGTTCGTGGGCAGGCCCAGTCTGATACCAGCCCTGCCTGTGATGCCAACAAGCCCATAGACGACCAGCACGCCCTGCTGGGCAAGAGAGCTGTGGGGGACCAGATGAAGAAGAACCAGACAGCAGATGGTGACTGGGGATTTGAATGACACCAACTACGATGAGTTCAATTTTTTTTTTTTTTAGGAAACAAAAAAAGCTGTATTTTCTACACATTTTCCAACAAGTAATAAGGGAATTTCTCCTCAGATTAATGCACAGCCACAGACCTGGATACAACTGCTGTAGCTTCAGGTGTAAGACATTACAGCTTCTCATTCTATGATCACAAGAAAGTCAGGAGGTTGGGGTAAAAATAGTGCACAGCACCAGTGTAGAAAATTGAAGACAGTGTACAAAGGATCCCAAACACAAAGCTTTCCCTCTCTGCTTTTTCCTTTCTGCACTTGGAGGAGCCATCCCAAACTTCCCAGCCACACGTAGTCCCAGCTGTGTAACAGCACAATCTCCCAACAGCTCTAAATAAATGTTCTTCCTTCAAAAGGGCTTTCAGGAATTCCTGAGTTTTGCCGCATTACTTTAAACCTGACTTTGCTTAATGAACTCAGAATAAGCTTTACTATATACATTTAAAAATTGAGGAAAAGTTCTCTAAGAATTTGCTTTTGAATTTGATATAAAATGCTTCAGGTCGGAGGAACACCTCCAAGCTGTGCAGCAGCTTATTAGCAGGGACCAAACTAAAGCACCTAAAGAAGAGGAGTCAGCCCAGACCTTTCCCATGTGCCAAAACTGCACCCATCTCCTTCTAGGACACTCGGTGTATTCCAATAGCAACAACCCAGCTCTGCTGCCACGGAACCAACATCAGATGGGCCAAACACTAAAGGGGGACAAGGAACACAGGCTGGGGCCAAGACCAGAGGGACTGCCACATGTCAGAATCCATACAAGCACTGATTAAAGTTTGTGTTTGCAGGGAGGGGATCAGAAATCAACATGGAAATGCACACAGAGCCTCACAAGATTGCTCCTGTTTCCTTTGTGACAACACCTACAATATTCCCATGTGCCACAGAGGCTGATGGCCATGCTGGGGAAAGAAGGAAGCAGCTCTTTCCTGTGGTCATCCGTGTCCTATCTGTCTTGGTTTGAAAGAAAGGTGCCCACTAAGGAAGGCAGGAGCTTCCCTTGGAATGGAAAATGTAAACCCCCTCTCTCCAAATTATTATAATTTTGAAATTAAGGCGCTCTCAGGCAAAGATTATAGGATAGGAACAACAGTTCTTTACTAGTATGTATAATAAAGCAAACAAAACAACAACAACTATGGAATTAGCAACAAACAGAGCAGGAACTTTGGCCTCGGGCACTTTTCCCTGTGCTGCAGTTCCCGTCACAGCTGGCAGTGAGCTCTGGCAGCTCCCGCTGGGCAGGGCAGGTGCGATGATTCCCCTGTGGCTGCAGGGCAGCTGGGGTGATGGCAGCTGTGTCCCAGATGGGAAAGGAGGGAGGAGAGAGGCTTTGCTCACCAACCCTGGGGCAGTGTCGGTCCCGGTGCTCCAGCAGGACACTCAGAAACAGCAAGCTGGGCAGCAGGAATGAGCAACAATCCGGGGTGTTAGACGAGATGTATCAGAAGCTCCGGAGCTGTGGCTGGAATCGTGGGAGGTCTCGCAGGCAGGGGGTGCAGGGCTGCAGTGCAGCGAAAGCTCAGAGCAGTGCCAAAGAAACAGCGGGTGCAGGACAGCTCCCAGCAGGGCAGGGAGCGGGGGGCTCAGGATCCCAGGCACCCAAGCAGATGGGGATAGGCCCCTCTTTCAGTGAGGTGGGTGTTAATAAGGTCCAGGTCAGTGGCTGTTCTCAGGAGCAGAGGTTCACCCCATGGCAGAAACAGCAGCTCTGGGCTGGGCTTTGGCAGCAGCAGCCAATTCTCTTCCCCAAGCAGCAGCTCCAACCATAGTCCTCCAAAGCTGAGATTGAGAGATCTACAGCTGCTCCAGTCCCATCCTTTACCTGCCCGACTCTTGTGGTATCTCTGCCCCTCGGAGAGAGAAACTCCCAGACAGGAGAAGTGCAGCCAGATACTCTCCTTTCCTGAGCTTGGCCACTTCTTTCATTTTTCTGAAGTACCCAGTCTTTAGTGCTTCCTAGCAACTTATGGGGGAAAAAAATCTATAGGGGAAAAGGAACAAAACAAAAGAAACCTAACCTAACCAACCCAACACTGAAATCTGTGCCACTGAAAGGGCAAATGCACCACAAACAGGTTAAATCCTACAGGTTAAATCCTGAGGCCAGCACACTCTAGAAGATATTTTTCAGCTTGGCTGCCACCAGCATGAGAATCTCTCCAGTCTTTTTCTGCCAATTCTCTATGTCCTTGGAGACATCACACCAGAGCTCTCCATGGCGAGGTTCAGCATTCTTGCAGCGCTTCCTTACCTCTTCCTGTTGTTCCTCTGTGCCATGCTGGAGCTCAAATTTGTAAAACAAAGCCCAGGCGTCCCCCAGGTCAGAGTCTATCTTCAGTGTGCGGTGGAACCACTCTCTGGCCTTGTTTATTTTACGCTCACTCCAGGACAGCTTGGCCACAGCCAGCAAGACGTGTGGGTCATGTTCACACTTCCTGAGAGCATCCACACTCTTGGTCTTTCGTTGTGGTCACGCTTCAAGGAAAATTGCTTCTGACCACAGGATTCCTGAATTGGGGCATTCTTGCAGTGCTTTGGCCATCAGAGTGTTAGCAATGTTCTTCAGCCCAGCTCGGTACTCCAACCAGAGATCTGGATTCTTTGGATTCTTCAGGCGAGACTTTTCTAAGATGGCTCTTGCTCTAGTCAGCTGCCCAACTTTCTCCTCCAGCCTGGACAACAAAAGCCACAGGAGTATGGAATGGGGGCATTTCTTCAACCCTTGATTATAAGCCTCCCGTGCTTTCTCTACAAGCTCTTTTTGTTCTTCCATTTGTCCTTTCATCATCCACAGTTTGGGGAAGTCCTCACAGTGCTTCAGGGCTTCCTCACAGAGCTCCTGGGCTGCAGCAATGTTCCCAAGCAGCCATTCCAACTTCACAGACTTCATGAAGACCCTTGCTGTGGGGGCACAACTGTGAGCCTTTGCCAGCAGACTCCTTGCTTTTTCATGCTCATTGTTCTTCGACTCGAGCTTCACGGCAGCCAGCCAGATCTCCTCGCTGTTGGGGTTGGCCTGGAAAGCCAGGGCCAAGATGCTTCTGGCTGCTGGCACATCTCCTGCCAGCCACTTAGATTTGGCTCCCATGAGCCATAGCACCTCTGCTTTGGGACAGTAAGCAACAGCTCTCTGCAAAAGAGCCTCCAAGGATTCTCTGGTTCCATGGTTCTTTTCAAAGCAGGCTGCTCGCAGCCACACACTCTTCTTGCTCAGGAAGATTTGCAAGGCACAGGCATAAATGGCTCGGGCACACTCCAGGGCATTATGAACAACACAACTGTCTGCATCTTCCATCCAGGTGTGTTTCCAATCTTCTTCCTCAATCCCAATCCCCATCACAGCTCTTATGATTGCCTGGCATGTGGCTACACTTCCAGCTTTACCACATTCCTCGGCATCCTGTATCCACTGCTCCCTGTTAATTTCCACACCGTTAGCCCTAAGAGATGTGATGGCTCTCTCGATGATTTTCTCCACCATCTGGGCATTTCCATTGGCTTCCTCCAGTTTGGCAGCAGTAATCCAGATGTGACGATCCATCGGGATATTCTTCCGGGCTTTGTTCAGGACTTTCTGAGCATTCTCATGTCTCCAGCCTTGCCAGTGCCAGCCAGAATTCAGCACTGGTTGGACAGCACTCCACAGCCCGGCTCAGCATGATCCTGGCCTCCTCAGGTTCCTCCAGCTCCACAGCTGCTTTCCACAAACGCACTGAGTTTGGAACGTGCTCAAGGGCTTTCCTAAGGACACGAATGTCTGTCTCCAGCTCTGCTGCTCTGATATAGATCCGCACAGACTGTGGCAGGTGCTGCACAGCCTGGGCCACAACAGCCTTGGCTGCATCTCCAGTCTGAAGCTGAGCAGCTTCCAACCAAATATCTTCACTCTTGGGGCACATCTCTGTTCCTTTCATGATGAGGTTTCGAGCCACCTGGAGTTTGCCAGTGACCTCCTCCAGTTGGGCTGATGCTATCCAGGCTGGTGGATGATGAGGATTGGTCTCTCGGACAGATTTCAGGAGCAAACGGGCTTTTTTGGTATCACTGATATCTCCTCTGTGTGTAGGAATCATGGAATTCAAGTCTGTCAAATATCCTTTTGGGTCCACGACAGTCTGGCCACTCACAGAGTCTGACACCTGGCTTAGCCTCATAGCCATCAAGGTGTTCCTGGCTTGACCAATCTTCCTCATTTCCAATTCACCTGTCCCAGGTGTCATCAAGCCTGGTGTCATTCCTCCTGGGTGTGGAATATTCAAATCCCCTGGATATGGAGTATTCAGTCCACCAAATTGTGTCTGGTGTGGGTCCACAGAAGTGTGATTCTCCCCTGACTGTAAATGCTTTGCAAAGAAGTTGTCGGGGACAGGAGTCAGCTTCTTATAACGAGGATTCCTCTGCTGCTTGTGCCTGGCATCCCCAACCTCAGGAATACTCACCCACTCCTCCTCAGTAACCTCCGCTAATTTCCGTTTCAAATCTGAGAACTGCTGTTGAATTTTGGGTCGTTCCCTACGGTACTTTTCTATTTCCTCCTTTTCTTGTTGTTCTCTCCTTTCTTTCCTGCATTCATCCATCCTCTCACCCAAAGCTGCATAAATGGCATCTGCTTCTACATCATCTTTTTCATAAGGGCCACTTGAGAACAGGCTCCCAGCGTAGCCATTGAACTCATCGTAGTTGGTGTCATTCAAATCCCCATCATCACCATCTGCTGTCTGGTTCTTCTTCATCTGGTCACCCACAGCTCTCTTGCCCAGCGGGGTGTGCCAGTTGTCCATGGAGTCATTGGCATTGTGGGCAGGGCCGATATCAGAGCGGGTGGTGAAACCTGTGGCTCCATGGCCCAGCCCTGGCACGTAGCCCAGGGGCATGGGCATGCCCAGGAACGGCTGCTGCTTCTTGTACACGATGGCTGGGGTGAGGCGAGACCGAAACAGGACTGGAGCAGGGAGACCAGAGCAGGGACCAGGAGAGGTGGTCAGGAAAGCAGAGGAAGAAGAAGTCAATTCCCTTCCCCAAGCAGCAGCTCCAGCTGTTCTCCTCCAAAGCCAAGAAAGAGACAGCAGCTGCCCCCACTCTGTCTTTTACCTGAGCGACTGGGTGCACAATTCTTGTGGTATTTCTGCCCCTTGGAGAGAAACTCCCAGGTAAGAGAAGTGCAACCAGATGCTCTTCTCTCCTGAGCTTGGCCACTTCTTTTGTTTTTCTGAAGTACCCAGTCGTTGGTGTTTCCTAGAAACTTATGGGGAAAAACACTGTAAGTAAAAAGGAACAAAAGAAAAGAAACTTAACCCCCCCCCGTGCTATTTTGAAAGCAAACCAGTGGGAAATCCCAAGTCAGAACTACAATTATCTAGGAAAATTCAAAATAAAATGCAGTAGTATAAAAACACTGACAGAATCCGAGTACAACCTGACACCCCGTCAGGCAGGGTGTTGGTATCAGTCCGATTCAATGGTGGCTGCAGTCCTCCTGGAGTGACAGATGTGGTTCTGTTCAAGCAGTGATCCTGTAGAAGGGTGCAGTTTTCCTCTGAAGGACCAGTCGTGGTGTAGATGGGTCTGACCTTCCTCTGGGAATCCAGTGGAAAAAGACTGCTTGTGGTGTTCTACATCTCAGATTATATACATGTAGGAAAAGCTTGGCTCCTCCCAGTGGTTGGAGCATCTCCCAAGGGGATGCAGTAATTTTATCAGTCCCACAGTGGGACTCAGTGGGCCATTAGCAGGAGATACCTCCCTGGAGGGAGGATGGGATGTGAAAAGATAAAGAACAATCCCCCCGCCCCCGCCTGATTTTAGCAGATGGCCCATTAACAGAAGATAATCCCCTCCAAGAGATAAGATCACTGCCCACCTGGTTTCAGCAGATGGTGATAGAATTCATACTTTTGGTCACATCTTGCATTGCAGCCTAAGACATCTCCAGCATCTGGGCTTTTCCCCTGACAAAGCTTGATAAACGATATGTAGGGAACAGTCCATTTTATTTTTAAACTAATGAGATTGTAGCATTTTCTGATGCTTAGTTATTGCAGCTTACATGGTATATTGCTAGAATTTCAGATTGTTTCTACAAAATCTGAGAACAGTTATGTATGCACTTTGAGAGTTTATATTTTTGAACTTTGAAAACTAAAATTAACAAAAGCTATTAATAGAGATTGTATATTAAAAGAAAGAAAAAAAACCCCCACACCTAGCCATCTCTCTTTTTGAATTGTTCTTTTCAAGTCCTTCCCCATGACAAAAATAAAGCAAAACTTTAACTACCTTCTTGTGAAGGGAAGTTCTATAAAAGAGAGAGAACTGAATTTTAAAATTCCAGTCCTAGAAAGACAAGGACCAGTGCTGAACTTTGTCCTGGATTTGCAGATGCTGTGACTTCCCTCTCCCAAACCTGCACAGGAGGAGGACTTCTGAACACTAAAACATTGTCTTTATCTCCCACAGATGATTTAACTTCTCACTGACCACAAATAGCCAGAAATTATGTTTGCCCCAACACACCAAGTCAATCCAAACAACAGCTGTGCATTTTGTTTGATGATTTGTGTGTACCAACATCAATGATTATTGACTGGAAAACATTAAATACAAGACTGTGCTTTTTAAAAGGTGTGAAGTACTGTACAAAATTTTACTTTATGTGATATAAATAAGTTGTTTAGTGTAAGACAACCTCTTTCCATGTCACTAGAACAAAGCTGTCTGCTGTAGGATGGCAGTAGGGTCTGTTTGGCTTCCCATACACAGGGGCCACCTCGGACATGTGTCTGTGTTACCACATTGTGGTATAATAAATCATTAAAATGTAAATGCTGGCCATGAATGGGTTGTGAACAAAATTAGATTGCAGGAGTGAAAGATAGAGGGGAAACTTATCATTCTAACAATTTGCATTTGGTTTTTTTCTGTTTACTCCTGAGTAAACAGTTGAATAATGGATGTTTCTGTTAACGATGGTGAAATTAAAGCATTTTTCTTTTAATCATTCTGCTGATACATCAGTTATTATTTTTGGTGTGTGCAAGTTTCAGAGGGTAAGTGCTGCCAGCCATCCTCTAGCCTGAGGAGCCATCTTTACAGCTGTTTGCAAGTCAGTGATTGCTGCTGCCAAGGTAAGAGCTGGGCAACCACACCAAAACATTGAGTCAGGGAAAAAAAAAAATTCTGCAAGGATTCCAGTAACTGGAGAAGTACAAAGTAACCCACAGGTGGTAGAAGGGAATTTAATGGGGCAGAGAGTGGGCATGGTATAGCAAAATTAATTGTGCTGATGGCTGAGCAGGATTTCCTGGGCTCCTCCTGTTTCTCCCTCAGGGGTTCACTAAGGTTTTGGTGCCTTTGACTGCCACAGCATGTGGTGTCAGAGGCCCTTTGCTTGGGGTGGAAGACACAGAAATTGGCTCTGGGAGTCCAAACTGGACAGCCCACCCCACACCACCATTGCATGTTGTGGTGCGCTACATTTAGAAGATTTATGGAAAAAGCTCTTGGAGCTTTGGAATGCATGGGCATCTCCAGCTCTTGGAGAGCCAAGTTTGACCAACCTGCATGGTCACTCACAGCATGGAGAGTGGCCATTTGCTGGACCTCATGTGGCCAGCAAGTGTATGATCCTTGTGCTTCCCTTCGGACACCTGCATGCAGGGAACCACTCCTACAATAAAGGATATGTACATACATCAAACAATACACAGTTTTGCAAATAACTTGGTGTATAGCAAATACTTGGGTTGGCTGAATGCAGAAGCCAGTACCAGAGTGAGTAGGGGTGCCTGACTGAAAAAAAAAATTGTTAATAATCCATTTTCTTCAGACTGCATTTGGTGTACAAAAGCAACTTGGGAATGCACTCCCCAGCTAATGATACCTCTGTGACTCTGGGCTCGGGTCTCGTTTACATGATTTATGTAAGCAACTTCAAACTGAATCGATGGTGTCCTTTTAAACATAAGTGGATTGAAAAACATTATGTGTACGCTTTGTATTTTGTATAAAACAAGAAAATACTACTATTTTGACTGCAGGTGTTTGGTGACAGCTTCTGTTCTGTGTGGGATGCTGCCAAAGATGGCTCAGCTCAATAAAGTGGCTCAATGTCCTCAACAGCCCTGGCCCCTCCTGCCTCCTCCTCCTCAGCTGAGCAGGGCTGACACTTGCTACAGGAAAAGAGATGTGTGATGTATGAACATACACACATTTTGCATTTATATAGTATATAAAACATATACACACCTCTGTAGTGCAATACACGTTCTCTACAGTAATGCCACACACTATATACAAAGTATAGACTATATACACTAGATGCAACAGTAGCTAGACCTTACACAGGAATACAGGTCACAAGTCATGTGCACACATTACATTGTATGTAAGAGGATACGTGCATATTCCTATGTCTACATATGATCCATCCACCTAAACATGTAAATACATGTGTCTAACCACATATGCATTTATGGAATGACTGAGGGCTGGTCTTGAGTCCAAGCTCTTCTGTGGAGGACTTCCATTTGTCTGAGACAGGACAGGGGGAGAGGCAGTGCTGATGCCTGGAGCAGCCTCTCCTTTGCTTTCTGACATGGAAAGGCAACCACTCCATCAGAATTAAACATCAAATTTATTGCATAATACTGTACTATGTACACACACATCGAAAATAAACATTTGATATAACTGTATTATTTGTCTTCAATGCTGCATTAGAAAGAGGCTGGGGGTCTCTCAATGTAGCCCACAGCTTGTCTTTTTTAAAAAAACCAAAAACTAACCCAAAAGCCTAAAACCTTTTGTTACGAGGTGCAAGTTCAATACTGTAAATTGAACATGGTGCATAAATACTATGTCCTAATAACAAGCCAATGTCAAAACCACCCTAGGCTTAAAATGAGATTTACATCAACATCTGAAAAAGGGCAGGGGAGAAGGGAGAAAAATCATTCAAACTTCACTTAATGGGGCAGTGAGACTGAGGAAAAGAGGACAAAAGCTCTCCAGTCATACAGGATAGATTTAGGTAGTGACTTTTCTACATTTTCAGTCTCATTCATACAGATTGTCCTTCAGGCCCCCTGGCAAAACAGCTGCCAAGTGAGAGGGTTGTTCTCAAACAGCAAAGTAAGCCTAACTGCACAGATCAAACCAATCTCCAGACAGGGGGCTATCACTCAAATGGGGATCCTCTACTCCTTCCTTTGACCTGGCCTGATGAGACTGGAGAGATTGTACACACCTCCCACACTCACACACCCCTGCACTCGCACGCCCACACACGCAGCTCCTCTGGACAGATGTGGCAGCAGTAAAAGCAGCCACCTCACTTTGCACTGGAGTAACAAGGTTGTTGGGATGGAAAAAGAGGGCTGCCCACCCACCCAGACTGCAGACTTGCCAGAACAGAAACACAACATGAGAGAGGCATTTAGAGAAATCTGCTATGAGAGGTACCTGAACCTGAACACAAATCCCACTCCAGACAGATTCTGAGGGTTCTTTGTAAAGCTTGAAAACAAAATTCAAGACTAGCGAGGAAAAGCCAATCTCTGTAAGCTACCATATTTTCTATAAGACATCCTGGTCCAAAAAGACAGAACATTACTAATGCACCACTCTGGGGTCACAAATGACATCCCAGCCCAGTACCATCCACCCAGGACCAAAGGACAGAGGAGATATTTCCATTCAAAGCAAGCAAGAACCAGCTTGCATATAAGAAGGGAGGAAAAAGGGGTGGGGAGAAGTCACAGCTTTTCAGAGTAGATTGCTATTTTATGCTGTTTCCACCATATCCTAAATGCAAGAGACATCAAAATATTTCAACTGAATTAAAAGAAGAGGTAAGACTGTATGTGGGCAATAAAAGCAAACTACAAGGAATTGGGAATTGCCAGGAGGTCAGTGATGTCAAGCTGGAGGGGAAACAACAGAAATGCCCACTGAACTGGTCTTGTTCAGCAGATGAGGAAATTCAAAGCAAGAGTCTCTCCCTGTTGAAGCCCCACAAAATGCTGGCAGCATCAGGCTGAGACTGCATCATCTCTATTATTATTACTATTTACCCCCCCAAAAAAAAAAAAAATGAGATCTATTCCCTTACAAAAATAAAGCCCAAGCCCATCGTTCTCTTGCTCAGCACACAGTCTGTGTCAGGCCAAGCTGAAGCCCTCGTAGTGGTCGATGGCCTGCACGAGGCGGGCGCTGAGGATCTCCTTGCTGCTGTACTTGGGCAGGTCCAGCAGGTTGTAGCAGGTGTGGGCCACGGGCAGGTACTGCTCCCCGCTGGGCGTCGACTGGATGATGATGCGCAGGCTGGACATGCCGTAGATGGGAATGCGGTCACTGCCCGTCAGGAACACTGCCAGACACACAAGGAAGGATGGGCAGGTGAGGGACCTCCCACCAGGGCTGCACCCACAGGCGAGGTTCAGCCCCACCCGCCTGGAGGGGCTGAAACCCTGACTGGACTCCATGCAGGGCCTGGCTGGCTCCCGGGGGAGCTGCAGCACAGCAAGGCCAGTGCCAGGCACAAACACTGGCCTTTATCTTTCCAGCAGTCACAGAATCTGAGTGGCTGACGTTGAAGGGACCTTGGAGGTCCTCAGGGCCAACCCCCTGCTCAAGCAGGGCTACCTAGCTACCCAGGACAGCAGGAAAATAAACACCATAGAGGGAAACCCCAGCTCTGACTAGCAGATGCTGTCACTCACGCTGGATCACCCAACTCAATACAATGAAGCTCTGCAGCCACTCCCACCCGAGTCTTTCGATTCCAGGAGATGCTGCACCACTGCAAGATACTTACAGAGAAATTTCTTCTTCTTTTCCAAGGGAAATGCATGGAAGGTCTCCCAGAACATTCTCACAGTTGGGTGTGTGGCAGTGTAGTCTCCCTTATAGACAGCGCTCTATTAAAAACCAAAATACCACATTCTCACTTGGCACTAGAAAGCAAAGACTAAGCAGAACCCAGACCTGATCTTTTCTAGTATCTGACATCAGATCAGTGCCTGACAGCTTTGAAAGGGAACACAGGATGGGTGATGGGCAATGGCATGGTTCAAAGACCCAGCAAGGGCTCTCCTGGCTATGTGAGAAAGGCAAACATTAGCCTTCTGCTTTCCAGCTAGTTACAAGTGTGGAGAGCAATTCTGGAGTGCCTTTTCACCGGCTAAACTCATGGACAGGATCACACACTCTGCACTGTGAATGACTTGCTGGTCTATGGATTTTGAGAGGATACAACCCTTTCTGGGTGTCCAGACTCCCCTTTGAACCTTTGTGTAGTTTTTGCCCTTGTGCAGCGGAGCTTTACTATAGGTGAAAACCCTTCGTCTCCTCCCTTCAGTCACAGACTTCCTCCCCTAAAAGAGCAGATGGAAGTCCTTCTCCCTGTCCTTCCTCATCCTGAATTTCCTCCCTGAGCTTTATCTGCAGCAGGCCAGCATTGTGAGAAACTTTCCATGGGAGTGACAGCAAGGTGTACAAGGAGCACAAAAAAAAAAAAAAAAAAAAGAAATGCATCATGGCTTATCCCATCTCCTCACACAGACTAATGCCCATCTCATGCAACTGCACAATCCTGGCACCTGTGCAAAATTTTAAAAAAGTACAAGAGGGAAGCTTTACCTCCTCCAGTTCCTCCCAGTTGTAGTTACTGTTTCCAACTATCATGGCCCTGAGCTCTGTGGGCTGGAAGAGTTCCAGAACTTTCCCACCACACACTTTCAGGAAGCCAGTAGAAAAGGCTGTGTACCACTCTTGGATGGAGAGGTTGAAGATGTAATTCACGTAGGCTTCAACAAACTCTTCCCTAATGCATTGAGAGAAAGCAGGCAAAGGAAAGCACTTCAAACCACATGTCTAAGCCGCAGCACTGCCAAGTTTTCCTGCTTCTGCTTGTAAAGTATTCTGCAAACAGGAGTCTCCAGCAGGCTCAACCCACTGCCCTCCTCTCACCAAGCCACTGCAACATGGACAGAGTGTTCAGCAGCAAGTGCTGCCATGTGTCTGCTTATTCCCTGGCACTGGTGGCACAGGAGGTACCCCAGGTTCTCCACCACCAGCAAAGCTGAGGAGTTTACAACTGGAAGAAACATTTTGGTGGAGTTGCTCTCACCACATACACTATGTAAAAGCAGTGAGCGACAGGTGAGGAAGTAAAAAGGAAATAAGGAAGCCAACTAACAAAAACCTGGAGTAAGAAATCATATAGCAAAGGGGGAGTTATTTTCCAAGGCATTTGTTTTATTGTCATTTTCCCCATAGTCACCTGAGCATTAGGGAAATTCAAGCTGATTAAGCACTTAACAGTTGCTTAATTCCTCTCTGGCTGTTACGGTCATGAACCCTGCATCATGAGCATTTTATGAACTCCAAAGGAGAAAGGGAAAATGCAAGCATTTCCTACTCTGCATTAGTCAGGTACAGCAAACCCATGCATTCCCCAGCTCCCAATGAACTTTCCTCACATGGGAAGGGCGTGTCCACAGACATGCACACACCAAACTATTCAGGCCATAGGGTGGCAAACTGGTCCCTGGCCTCTAAATGCAGAGGTGGAGGAAGTCATTAAGCACTGTAAGGTAAATTGACAGCCTTGTCTAGACTTGGATTTAGAGGTTAGCTTGAGTTCAAAACTCCAGTCAGGATAAAGCAATTGAAATTTGGAATGTTAAGTTGGTGGAACTACACACTAGCCTTTCTCCTTAAGGATTTTCTTCCCTTGTTTTCTATTCTGACTTAATAAATAGTTTCAGTAGTTAACTCTGGTGCTCTTCCCAAGTGCTCTCAGCTAAAATCTTTGTCCCTTTGTACTGGATGGCATACAGTAAATAAAAGGCAGGTTTTCTTTTGAATGTATATGCCCAACCTAAATACCTAAAGGGTTCTACCACTGGCATTTTTATCTTTCCTTCACTGTTGCAAGGGTAGATTAAGCACTCTTCTGTTTTACCTGTAGTCCATCTTATCTTTGCAGGGAGATAGAAACCCATGTGGGTTTTGCATGGAGGCAGTTCTTTAGCTGTGTAATTGCACCATTTTGGGCAGTAGTAAAGTAGGTAAGAAGTAACAGAGACAAAGCTTTTGCTATAGCAATGGCTTCAGACACATTCAAAACCCTTTTAGATAATCAGATTAATAGGAAATTACTTCATCTCCAGCCTTGCCAGCAAGGTCTCCAGCAATCCCAGTACAAGTCCCTAACCATGCTGCTGAGTAGTCACTGGATCACAATGTTTTGCCAGCAGAGAAAGAATGTGAACACTGCTTCAAGTAATAAAGGCATTTGTAGAAATCCAATTACAAGATTATGGGAAGAAAATAGTTCAGCAGCTGGACAAAAAATAAAGGGGGGGAATGGTAGCTGTGCTAGTAATAACTCTGGGGTGTTCAGTCAAATGGAAAGGGACCCAAGTACAGCAGGTCCTTCTGGCTGTGATCAGGGATGGGAGTCACGCCGTGCTCAAAGGAAAGTTTCCGGCTCCAGGATTAGCGAGTACAAACAAGTCTGCCAGGCTCAGTTTTGCTGGTCACATACAGTTCCTCTCTGAGTCATCAGGGCTATCAACCTGAGCCAACATCATGTCTCCAATGTCTACTCAAAATGAGAAAACTACCAAGGGTCTATACAAAAGGTTTTTTATACTTTTATAGGGAAGATGTCAATCCAAGTGCATGGTACATTTTCCAAACATTGGTGGAAAGATAATGAAATTTTGAGGTTTTGTTCAAATCCCACTAGCGCCCAGTAACTTTTGAGCAAAAATTTGCAGTGACTGCAAATTTGTTTGCAGCGACTGCTAATTACCTCCCCCCACTTCCCTTCAGCCAGGGTTTCTGTGGCACATGACTTCAGCACAAGCACGAGTCCATCCCCACAAGTGCCCCACTTGCCTGTTGTCTTTCTGCACCAGGATTTTATCTCCATCTTCAACCAGGTTCTTCTGCTCTGTCACACCATAGCTTTCCCTGCAGATCTGTACAAAACCAGAAATTAATTTGACCAGAAGTATTTTCCAGGGCATGTGCCTACAAGAAAGACAGAGTCCTCTTAGACAGCTGAGGACTGGCATGTAAAGGGTGGACCAGAGAAAATGGTATGTGCAGAAACTTCTGTTCTCTGCTCCAAGTACCGTGTGTGCTTCACCACCCCCCATCACCCACATTTACTGTAGGACTGTTAAGTTGAAATGTGAACTTAGAAAGGAATAAAAATTATTTTAGGTAAATTTCCTGGGAAAAAAAGACCCTAGAGATTGGTAACCAAAAACCTGCTATTAACTAAGCCCATGAGTTTTGCCAATAAAAAGGACTTCCTTTTTTAACAGAAACTCAGTGGGTTAATTCATCCTCTCTCACTGGAAGAATAAATGACACAGTCATTTTCCTGCTTTTGCCAGCCTGGGATGGCACCAGTACAAACCTACAATCTGTACACTAACTGGTTACGTGAAAAAAATGTGAAAGGGTAAATTTTCAAATAGCCATCAACAAAAGAGGCCCTTATGTGTGAAAAGGAATTTGGAGAAAAGTCTCTTTTGCTACTTTAAAGGTATCCTTTGTTCACACAGCCTGCATTACCATCACTATGCCTTCATTGCCTCATCCCAAATTACAGCTCTGTCCTGCAGGAGACACAGTCAGATGCAGGTCTGACTCACCCCAGAGGTAAACTTGATCTAAGAGAGTTTATGTGCTCTTATTCATGCAAAAAGGAAATGGGCCCCACTCTCCTTGCTCAGCAAAGTTCTTCACAGTGTGCAGCAGTTTTATGGTACCTTGTTTGTACCCCAGAGCAGGCCTTGGACAGAGAGTCAAAAAAATGACTGAGATCAAGATGAACCCATCACTCCCAACCTGTTAGAGCATCAGGTCTTTAAACAGTGACAGCAAGGTTAAATTGAAAACCACTCAGCCTGATCCACTACTAGCTCAGTTTTTAGGACCGCACACATACAAAAGAAGGGAGTTGACAGCAAAGAACATTTTAACATTAGCATGGGTTATGTGCTATAGGCATTTGGAATAAGCCAGAATACACATGAAAATATAGATGGGCTTCAACTGTACCATAGTAATCAGAGAGTTGATATGTCAAATGTGTCTTACTGTAAAATTCAAACAGAATGTCTCCTCCACATCTTCCCCAGGGTAATCTAAAAGTTGCTGAAGACTCCTAAATAAAAGTAGGGAAAGAAATGAAAAGAAGAATAATCAGAGATTTTAAAGCCATACTTCTAACAGGGAAAACAAATTCAGCAGAAGTAAACAGCATCATATATCTGGGTAGTAGGGAGTGCAAGAGAGAGAATCTGAGTCACCTGAAGCAGTAAAAAAGAAATACACCTCAAATAAAGAGATGCTTTGTTAGGGGCAGGATAAATGCCAGTCCACAGAAACTATCAATACAGTCTACGCCTACCTAGTTCATGGATCATCTTTAATGATCCTGGCTTTGGAACAGAATTCCATTTCTAGTTCTAAAGCTCTAATTCTATGTCATCACCACACAAAGGTCTGAGGGAGTGGAGGAAGAGAAAAAGGTGGACTGTACCTGTATGCCCATCATATACAAAATACTCTGTTACCCCCCAAAACCATGCTGCTATCTTCTTGGCATTTTACCTCATTATTGATAAATACAGATGTCACTTTATGTAGATAAATCAGACAGCAACTCAGAAACAGAAATAAGACAGCAGTCAGACAGTGGGATCTTAACTTCCCAGTGTCAGGAAAAGCCAGCATCCCTATGCACTTAGGTGGCAAAGATTCAATACACCACTTGGAAAAAGCAATTCTTTCACTCCATTCAACTTCTTCCTGTCATGGGAGCAGGTCAGAGCTGCTCTGACTCATGGATGGGACAATTCACAGCACTACACACAGTTCCCTGCTTGCTAGTCTAAGCCTGGCTGGAGGGGAAAGGCTGAGGCTGGGATTTGGGATCACACACACAAGCACACAGGACAGGCTTTCTGTTCTCAAAGGGGGGTGTGGGAGGTGTCTTTTGGCTGTGTTGGTACCCAGTTTCTGGGGGTCAGGAGGGTGGAAGCCTAAGCAGATGGATCCAATACCCTGTGAGAGAGAAGTCTTACATAAAATTCACCACCAGCTCATATGTTTTCCTAGGACCACAGTCACCCAAATTAATCAGTTACTCAAAAGGATCAGGAGTGTTTCATTCATCAGCTTTTACTTAATGTGGCACTTCCTGTTCTTAGCTGGATGTTCTACCTTCCCAGAAAAACTGCAAATTTTGATTTTCATACCTTCCTTCCGTAGGGGACAGCTCCTTCAAATCCTCTAGGCAAGGTTTCACATTCAAAAGTTTTTTGTACAGAGCCAAGGGAAAGTGAAGGTCTACCACTGTGAAATTGTAGATTGCAAGACCACATATGATGCCAATCAAGTGAAACCAGTTGTGTTCTACAAAACACTGCAAAACCACACAGAGAAATCCTGATGAGACACTGTCACTGGTGCAATGCACAGCACCCTTTTCCTCCATACACTAAAAAGCCAGACCCTGCTTTACAAACTGGGACAGAGAGCTCCTATCAGGTGTTAATGGGCCATCTGTTAAAATCAGGTGGGCAGTGATCTTATGTCTGGAGGGCATTATCTTCTGTTAATGGGCCATCTGTTAAAACCAGATGAGGCATTGTTCTTTATCTTTTCCACAGCCCATCCTCCCTCCAGGCAGTTATCTTCTGCTAATGGCCCATTGAGTCCCACTGTGGGACTGATAAAAAATTACTTCATCCCATTAGAAGATGCTCCAGCCAGGGGGAAGAGCCAAGCCTTTCCTACCTCGATAAAAACTGAGATTTGGAACACCAAAGCAGCCTTTTTTCCACTGGATTCCCAGAGGAAAACCGGACCTTTCCACACCGTCACTGGACCTTCAGAGGAAAACTGCACCTTGTACAGGAGCACTGCTTCAACTGAATCACATCTGTCACTGCAGGAGAACTGCAACCACCATTGAATGGGACTGCTACCAACACCCTGCCTGACGGGGTGTCAGGTTGTACTCTGAGTCTGTCAGTGTTTTGGGTTTGTTCTTTGTAAAACTGTATTTCTATTTTAATTTTTCCTAGTAAAGAACTGTTATTCCTAGTCCCACATCTTTGCCTGAGAGCCCCTTAATTTCAAAATTATAGTAATTTTGAGGGAGAGGGTTTACATTTTCCATTTCAAAGAGGGGCTCCTGCTTTTCTTAGCAAACAACTGTCTTTCAAACCTAATCAGACACTAACAGTGCTTCAGTGTTTATGTACTGCAAGAAAATGTGTTAACAATCCTGTCCCTATTACCCATCCTATTTTCTATTAAAAGCTTTTGCATCAGCACAGTTCTACCGAGGCAGATACACCAGTAGAGGTGCTAGCAGAGGCCTCCTTTTCTTCACATATTGACTTTCAATGTGTCAGTCACAGACTGGCTGCCCACGATTGTTAAATGTTTCAAACACATGACTCATTTTCAGTGCTTACACTGTCATCACTCCTGGTGCCAAAAGACTTGTTTAATAGCACTGACATTAGCAGTGAATGCTCTGTAATGCTGTTTACAAGTTACAAAAGGTGCTAGGCCACTTCCTTCCTTGTAATCCCCCCTAGCAAGGACAGCCACACCTTAAGAGAAGACTGGCAACCATTTCCCACCTTGCTACCTACAGAGGTGAAGAAAAGGACATAAACCACCATCTCCAGCCATCTGACAGGTACAGATCTTGCACTCCACACTCTTCCAAAACCAACAACCTTCCACTACAAGCCACGTTTCTTGCTGTTAAGAGCTTCCTCACATAAAGCATTAACAACTTTAGATCCTGAAGGCAATAGTGATGCATAACTAAGTGGATTGGCTGCAATTATGTGAACAGCAAGGGAGGCACAGGACTCTAATGCCATTACCACCTAAACCTCTCATTCTGTAAAACAGCACATGACCATTACATTCATGATAATAAGAGTTCTATTACCTGTCACCTGAACTTTAACAAGTTTTATTATGGGATAAGAATAAAGAGAGAGAGCCAACTCTTTAACAGGCACAGCCATCACTATTCTAAGGTTAATGGACCTATTTACACTAACTAAAAATAGAGTTCGCATTGTATCACGAGTAGCAAATGAGAGGAAGAACATTTCTTTCATAGTTTGCCACTAACTTCCTTGTCATTTAAATGCAGCATATTATTCCAACCTGCATGGATTGAGGGCAAGGGCTTACCGTGTCTGAAAACCACAGCAGGTTTGACTCTGGGTAGTAAGTGAACATGCCATAGATAGGGTTGAGTAGTTCTTTTAACAACAGGAGGAAAAATTCCTTTGTTACTCCTCCAGCATCAACAGCTTCCTCACCATCAAAGATGACCTGTAGAAAAAGCAGGTCAGTAACAGGGATGCAGAGCTGAGACAGTGAATCAGACTTCTATCTAATTGAGAGCCATGAAAAGCAATTTGTCCAACATGCCCAAACCCAGACCAAACCACGAGCTCATTTCAGTGCTCTGCCTGCAGGGACAGAAAGGGAACAGGGGTGGCAAATCAGGTATTTTGAGAATGTTTAAATCCTTATGCAAATCATAAATAACCACCTTTAAATCCTTATGCAAATCATAAATAACCAACAATCAAAACAGCAGCATGACAGCAGCTACTGAAGATTGTGGCAATCTCTGAGATAAAACACATCCTATTGTAAACAGCCTGCTCCTAAAGAAGGGCAAAACAGAGACTGCATAACACCACAAAATGCTTCCTTCCCTTCTCAACACACCAAGAGAAGAGAACAAACTCTGTGTTTGCCTTCTTGTAAACTCTCCACAGCCAAAGCACTCCAAGAGTCAGAAAAAAGACTCAATCCTTGCACTGACTAAAATGTTCCTATGTGTGACAGCTATGGAGAAGTTAGTGCACACTGGTGAAGCAGTAATGTGAATGGCTGAAAGGTAGCAGAAATGTTTGCTAAATGAGAAGGTGCTAAAGATAGGGGGGAAACTTACTTTGAGAGGTTTTTTCAAATCAATGTCTGAATGGATGCTCAACTCCCTTAAAGCATCACCAACCAAGTTACTCCTGCGAACATGAAGTACCAGGAAAGGGCTTCTGGCCAGCAGAGGCTCCAGAGTGAGAAGCATGAAGACATTCTGCAAATTCGCACCATTTATTGCAACCTGTAAATAAAAGAGAAGTGAAAAGCAGCCACAGCTCAGATTATTTCTTCCTGTGAAAGGAAAACAGTTAACAACTACATGCCTGGTGCTCCTTTCAGCCTTTTTGGTTTCTCCAGGGTTCAAGAATCCCACACTTACTCTGCACTGTGTGTGTGCCTGTATGCTCTGTTCCCCTATTTCCCACAACACTGTCAGTCCATTGACCAATTCATCACATTTGAGCAAGAGAGATTAAATTTCTGAACATTTTTTTTACATTAGGCAGGTGCTGGGAAGAAGAGGCTTTATTCATGCTCTTACTGAGTCAAGAAACTCAGTGTGAGCACATTCAGGTAAGAGTGAGCCCAGGAAGGAAAACAGTGCTACAAACACACCGAGCAAGGAGCCAGATGACAAATGCATTTGTCAAGGCACCAGGGATCCCATCACATACAATTCAAAGCCCTCATCCACACGGATTTTCTGGAGTTGGGCAAGGCACAAAGCCCAGTCTAAGCTTTGCCTGCACTTAGGTTATTTCTTCTCGTGTTGTTCTCAGTAAAAGGCAAATTCACATTTAAAAATTAAAGTCAGTAAAACCTGAGACAGAAATCCACCAGAGATCAGGCTTCCTCTGTTCCAGCAGTCAGAGAGCTACTGGTTTCTCTGGCATCTAAGTGGTTGTCTTGCTAAAGATCCTGTCTCTCAGGACAAGAAAACCTGTTACAAGTCTGCTGTTCTGCCAAGGTAAGGTTGACATCTCTCCTCAGCAGTGCACTGCTGACAAACTGAAGAGCTGAAAACATGCAAGAGGCTGACAAAATGAAACCAGGAGCAGTCGACTGCAGCATCTGAGCATAGGCCAAGCCTCTTCTCCCTTGCTGCAGGCTGTGTGCTCAAGCAGCCACAGAAAAGCCAGGAAATCGGTACTAAGTGACTGTGATGACAGTTTTCCACCCTGCAGGAACCTGACAACCAAGGACCTCAGCAAATTTATTTCACAGAGGATGTGACTAGTCCCAGACCTAGCTGCACTGGATGGGGGGGGTCAGTGCCCAACACTTTGCCTGTCTCAGGAGGCAGCTGTGTGAGCAGTGCCTGGCACTGGGACATTTACACTGGCACTGCTGCCCTTGTCACAGCCTGGCTGGGAGCTGGCTTGGCTGCCACCTACAGGGTGCTGGAGCTGGACACCTGCTGTCAGCACACTCCTGGAGGGCCCCCAGGCTGCGCCCCTCACTGCAACTGGGTGGGTGGGCTGCTGGCAACAGCTGCTGCCTGCAACCACAAACAGCATCAGGAGCTGGTCTAAACACTCACCTCATTATTAGAAGGAGCAACCACTCCTGCAGCAGGCAGACATTTCAAAACAAGTGTCCACATACCTGAACATCTGTCTACTTATCCAGTCTTACACCTCCTCACCTTACTCCTTATCCTTGGATTATCATAAATACATAACTAATCCTTCCCTACACAGTTTAAATTTCTACCACATGCACATCTGACAGTTCTGATGTTTCCAGACAAACATTTTGAAGGGAAAGACACCCAGCACTGCCTCTGCAACACCCAGGGCAAAGAGGTTTTCCAGCTACACTGCCCTCCTGTATCATGGAAACAGTGAAGTGTTGCACACACCAGCTCCCAGCTAACTCCCTTTCCATGCAGGCACCATTGCAAAAGACAGAACTAGAGATGTATCAGGAAAACTGGGAGAGAGAATGATTACCTGCATCTGTAATTCTGCATCTGTCTGTAACATCTTGGTCTTAGCTTGAGCATCAAAGATGAAAGGGTAAGAGCAGAGAGTCACAGCATCCTGCAAGAAAGGCAGGCAAGATTTGTTCCTATCCACAGCTTTCAGAGCACTTCTTTAAATAAGAGTCTTGAGAAACAATTTTCTTACCTGCATGATGGATGGCCTTACTTTCTGTGAAAGAAAAAGAGGAGTAAGAAAATCTTTTACTCTTTCAATTTTGTGTGGGCTTTTTTTGGATGGACTAGTCCAAAGGTGATGCAAAGTAAATTTTCCTCCTTTGGGACCAACAACCCATTTTTCTTCCTCTTAAAGAAAAGCATGGGAGCTTCCTTCTCAAGAAAATGCACAACTCTAATTCAAAACATGAACATCAAACATTACTAAGAAGACTGACTGGCACAGAATCAATCTTGTGTTAGTCTGCCATGGGTGAAACTTGCTCTTGTGAAGAGTAACAGAGGCAGAAACCACATGAAACAACAGAAGAGACCATAAGGCCACTACATGGTGATACAAAAACACCCCTGCAATGCAAATTACAGTAGTTTCACGAATACAAGCCGCACGGATTATAAGCCGCACCCCCGGTGCCTCGACAATGTTGCTGTCTTTGTCAATAGATAAGCCGCACCCCGAATATTAGCCGCAGTTTCGTTCGTGCGCAGCTTTCACAAATTGGCCAATTAGTAACAGGATCGCGGCATAGGGGGCTTTACTGGCTCGGGGCGGGGCCAGGCAGGCTCGGCCCGCTCATGGTTGCCGACGGGGCCGGGTGGCCCAGCTCAGCGCCACGGCTCGGCGGGGCTGGCCGGGTGGTACTGCCGCCGCCGCCGGGCTCGCTGGCCCCCCTCTCCCGTCAGCACCGCCCCGCTGCCGCGTTCCCTAGCCCTGCTGGCGGCCTGCCGCCGCCCGGCTCGCTGGCCGCCGCCGCGTTCCCTAGCCCTGCCGGCGGCCTGCCGCCCCCGGCTCGCTGGTCGCCGCCGCGTTCCCTAGCCCTGCCGGCGGCCTGCCGCCGCCCGGCTCGCCGGCCGCCGCCGCGTTCCCTAGCCCTGCCGGCGGCCTGCCGCCGCCCGGCTCGCTGGCCGCCGCCGCGTTCCCTAGCCCTGCCGGCGGGCTCGCCGGCCGCGGCGCGTTCCCTAGCCCCGCCAGCGGGCTCGCCGGCCGCGGCGTGCCGCGTTCCCTAGCCCCGCCGCCGGGCTCGCCGGCCGCGGCGCGCCGCGTTCCCTAGCCCCGCCGGCGGCCTGCCGCCGCCCGGCTCGCTGGTCACCGCCGCGTTCCCTAGCCCTGCCGGCGGCCTGCCGCCGCCCGGCTCGCTGGCCGCCGCCGCGTTCCCTAGCCCTGCCGGCGGGCTCGCCGGCCGCGGCGCGTTCCCTAGCCCCGCCAGCGGGCTCGCCGGCCGCGGCGCGCCGCGTTCCCTAGCCCCGCCGCCGGGCTCGCCGGCCGCGGCGCGTTCCCTAGCCCCGCCACCGGGCTCGCCGGCCGCGGCGCGCCGCGTTCCGTAGCCCCGCCGGCGGGCTCGCCGGCCGCGGCGCGCCGCGTTCCCTAGCCCCGCCGCCGGGCTCGCCGGCCGCCCCCTCCCGTCTGCACCGCCGCCGCGTTTCCTCGCCCTGGCCGGCACTGCAGGCCCCCGCACCGCCGGGCTCCCCCACGCTGCTGGCCCCGATTCTGCTGGGCTTCCCCCGCTGCCAGGCAGCCCCACCCGCCGGCCTTCCTGCTTCTGCCATGCTCCCCTGCACTGCTAGCCCCAGTTCTCCCGGGCTCCCCCGCCATGCTGGCTCAGGCTCTGCCGCCCTCCCTGCCCCGCCCTGCTGGCTCAGGCTCTGCCGCCCGCCCCCCACACTGCTGGCCCCGCCTCTGCCAGGCTTTCCCACCTCAGCCGGGGCCGGCCGGGCTCCAGCTTGGCTTGGGGCTGCCGCGGGCTCTCACTTCCGTGTTGGCAGCTTTTAGAATTTTGTTAATAGATTAGCCGCCCCGGAATATTAGCCGCACTTCCGGGTTTCCACCAAAATTTTGGTCAAATTGGTGCGGCTTGTATTCGTGAAATTACTGTACTCGTCATTAGCCATATTGAACATTTTTAACTATCCCTTACATAAATTTAAGTCAGTACTTTATTGTTCTGCTCACTAAAGGTAAGCACACAGCAGCACTACTTAAATGATGAAAAGCAGAGGATGTGGACACAGCACACACAACACTACAAAGCCCATGAAAACACACACAAAGTTATCACTACAGTCAGGTTTTACTCTTGCAGCATCCCTTGGCAGATGTTGTTTGGTGTTTTTTTTACACTTGGGATTCCTTTCTTTACTACAATTAAATAATCTCACTGGGTTCCCACACAGCATATTGCAGCCCTCAGTTTAGTTATCTCCTTTCTTACAGATGGGAAAGTGAGACATAAAAGAGGTGAAGGGTCTTACCCAAGATCACCCAGCAGGTTACTGGAAGAGCCAGGAATAGAACCCACATCTCTTGAGGCTTGGTTCAGTCCCCTAGCCAGAACGCCACACTGCCTCCTCTTACAGAGCAACATTTTAACATGGCTACATTATTCACAATACCTGCCTAAACAGTAGAAGTAAAGGGCAAAAATTATAATTTTAGAATACAGGACTTGGCTCCTGAGGTCTTGATTACATTAAAAGGATCCAGTGACTGAATTAATCCCCTTGTGCAAAGACTGAACGAAATTCACATGAATAATCACAGACTGTTGCAAGCTTTGGTTAAATATTGCTAGCTCCAACTCTTTCGACAGCCTTTTTATTTTTCAGTCTATTTTGTAAAGCACTCAAATCTGAGATATTTAACATACAGAAGCTCCTACACTGAATACATTATGCTCTCATTAAGGATATTGGAAATACAGATCTACAGCCAGAGACACAAACATGGACAATCATTTCATTACTATACATAAAACCTCTTACCATTCCAGCCTGGTGCAAAAACCACATGAGATAATCCTCCTGAATGTCCACCAAGCTGGAAATCTCAGGGATATAAAACTTATCATATTCCACATGTTTAACCTTCTGATTCACCTAGTGAAGAGAACAGATGGAAATATTCAATTTATTTTAACGTATTTTCAGGTTTGCTTTCATGAATTCAGTTACAGCAGCTTGAAACAAAAAGACCCAGAAAGTTTTGCAAACAATACTCGATCTCTTATATTTTGGTACAAGCCAAGAAGAATCAAATAGAACCTCCTTATAACTTTAGTTCTCTCTCCTCCTCACCCTAACCACCCAACAACAACACAGGGAGAGCAGAGACCATCAAGGGACAGGTGTTTGTGCTGCAAGAGTGCATGGCCCAGCAGCAGCCTTCTTTAGGGTAACTTTATTTGAGACAGGACTAAACAATCTTCAAGAACCTTGGACTTAGGACCAACACATGCCCAGGCTTTCCTCTCACCTTGTGGAGTTTCTCCAGAAGCCTGAGAGCAGCTGTAATGTAGCTGCTGAACAGGACTGGGATCAGCAGTGTCTTCCTTCCACTGAGGAGGTAAACCACTGCACCTTTATAGAGGTCCACAAGTCTGAGAAAGTATCTTGGGCACACCTGAGACCACCAGTTATCTGGAAAGCAGAAGACATCAATATAAACTTTAATCAAAGGCCAGAGTATCCACTAAATAAGGGGCTACAACTGGAAAAAAAAGTAGAACACACCTGAAGACTTTAACAAAACTTCAAGTGAAGCAGAGTCATCTAAATACCAGAAACTGAAAAGCTCCCCCCTCTTTCACTCCCATCCAGCCATACCAGCCATTACCCAGCCCAAACCCTGATCAGGGTGAATTTGAAGTTTTCAGTCTTTAATTCAAGACACTGTTTCAAGTATCTGGCATTCAGGATACTGTGAACTTGTGGGCAAACATCTGTCTCTCAGGAGTGACAAGGAAAGAGTTGCCTGGCCCATTCTCTGTAGCACCATATCCTTTTCTGGCAGGTGTCAGAGTGTGTCTCCTGGCACATCTGCACTAAAGAATTAACTCCCCCTCTTTAGAGAGGCTGATTTCTTTCGTGCCAAGGACAGGTAACCCTTACTTTCCCCTGAAGGGATCTGGACTATCCTAGAACCAATCACTTGTGAAGTAAAAACTGGAACCTAGGATTCTTTTGAAGATCTGAACGTATCACACAGCATTTTACATGATAATATCAGGTTTTGTACAAGACAACCTTAAGAATCAGAGTAAAATGAGTAGTAGCTTAACAAATGTGAGTAACAATCATTACGCAGCATATGTTCTGCTCAGTTTAAAATAAGCTCAGAGGAAAATATATTAGAAATTAAAAGACTCAAGAGTGGAAAAATCGTTTAAGTGTTCAGCTAAGTCACAGAGCAAGGTTTGTCTACATCTTGTAGAGGACAACATAATTCAATATTAAATTCAGTATTCTTTTTTTACGTTACACAGAAAAAAATATTGTAAAGTGATCAATAGCTGATCAAATTTATGATAATAAGATAATTTAATCTTCATGATATACAAAAATCTATGTTTCTGTAGAGAAATTTATCTGGAACTGAGTCTCTGAATGTGGGTTAACTAGATAAGGTAAATTAGATTAACCTCCCTGGTAAGTGTTCTTTGAAATAACATTTTACTTCTAAATGAGAACAATTCTTAAATGACACTTACCAAGCACTTTGCTGGGGTTGGTATCCAGGCGTAAAATAGCCATTGCTAAAGGAAGTGTCAGAGAGATGTAATACTTGGAGTCTTGGAATGGTGGGAATTCTGGGAGAATCAGATAGATCCTCATTGCCTCAACATCTGGTGGAGAGCTAGACAGCTGAGGAATCAAAAAACTTTCAAAGCTCTTCAGTATCTAGAGAGAAAACAAAACAAAAAAGACAACTTATCCTGAGTGATAGAGCACCTACGATGTAGATGATGTTTAAGGGCTGACGAATTGGTAAAACCCTGTTTTAAAAGACAAACCCAGAGTGAAAAAACCCAAACTACAGATGTTATAGCTAAAAGTGGCAAGGGGAACATGTATGCTTTTATCCCACAGCTCTGCACTTGTGAAATTCTCTGAGTTAGAATAAATTATATAACCACGAAGTACTCAACTCCTGACAGACACACAATAATTACAAATACACACAGAGTTTATTTCAGTAGACATTCAAGTATTAAATGCCATGAGATAAAACCTGTTTTTAAATAAAAGCCTTGGAGACACATTCTGAGGAGGTCAAAATCAGCCCAGGTTAAAAAGAGAAGTACCATTAAGTGTCTGGCATTTAGCTTTGCAATACAACCTTTTCCCAACAATGCTGCTGGCACTTGCACGTTAGAGAGGAACAAAGCCCTAATTTCCCCTCTGAGTATCCAAATCTCAGAAGTGCAGTACCTGCTCTAGGAGAATGGAGTGCTGGGAGTTCATCAGCTTCTCAAACAGCACTCTTGTGGAGTTCAGATCAATCCCTGGGATCTTTGGACTGGTTTTAAAATGTTCATCAATTCTTTAAAAGAGAAACCACGGACAGGCATAAGTTTAAGGAAGAGACCCCATTACCTGTGTATTGACATGGCCTGAGAGCAAGCAATAGAGAAAGGACCACTAGGGAATTCATAAGAATAGAAACAGAGATTCCCCCTTCCTAATTCCCCTGGGCTTTGGTTAGGGCTGGGATTCTTGCAGAGAAACACTTCATCAAAGGTGAAGTTGTCCCCAGGACTCCTTCACTGACTTAAGAGCACTGTATTAGACACTCTGAAGGGGAAAACAGCTATTAAAGACAGGATGCATTTGTCACCCTGATGGTGTGACTGTAACAACACGAGGAGCTGAGCACAGCCAGCTGCAGTAGAATGGCTGTTCCCATAACAGCACAGGCTCCAGGTTGGAAATAGCTCCCCAGAGACATGCCATGGTACAGAGCACTTCAGGCTGTGCTTTGCAAAGGTAGTGCTGGGTGTGCTCAGGCACACAGCCATGGAAAAGCTGCTCCCCCATCTATTCCTGTAATGCAAACAGGCCTACATGGCCTTAGGATACGGGAGGGAAGCACTGGGGTATTTCTATCAAGTGCACCTTGACATAAGACTGTGTATAAATGTACATAGTCAAATACAACCTCATTTAAGGCTTCAGAATTTATCATTCATTTGGTGAAAGACTTCCTGTAGAAGTGCTGCACTAGCCAAGACACCACTGAAGTGGGAGAACAACTGTATTTGGCTGATGAAGCCATAAACTCCACTCATTTCCTCATTCAAAGGAGACGTGAGACTATTTAAAGTGACTCATCAAGTTGGATACCTCAACAAGGGTTTTAAACCAACTTGACACAACCCTCCTGATGTAATAACATGTCACAACACTAGAGAAGACAAGCAGAAAAACACCAGAATAATTAGCAAACTATCTTCTTTTTCAAGTTGCTCTTGGAATGTGTTATGCAAAGAATATTCAGAGTAAGTTTTTCTTTACCTAGTTACAAGCCATTTACTCATCACATCACCAGAAAAATTTCTCCACCTCCTCATCTCATGTTGTTACCTCCTCAACATTTACAGATACAGCCAACAAGCCTTCCCAACCCACAGCCTTTGACTCAGCTATGTGTCTTACAACCTTGTCATCACCTATTGTGGGTTACACCCATTTGAAATTCCTCCTTTTGTAAGCAGGAGCACAAAACTTTCCACATATGATGTCACCTAAAAGGAAAGCACTTTAGTGTTGTCTCTGATGTATTTTCAAGAGCTGCCTGTGTGGAAGTGTACTTTCACATGCACCAGCTAGCTCAGCTGGGTAAGAGACTATTCAGATACCTGGCATCTCTAATTTCCCTTCATGTCCTATTCCTGTCCCGGTCTTTAACAATGTTGGTATCTGTTTCATAAGGAAGAATAACAGTTGTGGCAACTCCAAGAAATCTGTGCCACTTTCAGTACACTCACTGTGCACCCTCTAACACCATTAGCCTTCTTTACCCAGCTTTGACCACCCATCCCTTTAGGGGACATTCTCTGTCTTCATCTCCTGCCTGATCAAAAAAATCAAATCTCACTGCAGAAGTGAGTGAAGCAAAGGGATTCCAGTCTGCATCAAGGGAGAGCCATACATCTGGAAATCTGGCACTCACTTCTTCTCCAAGAAGCTTCCATTCCAGCAGGCAGCTGAGGACAGTATCTGAACAACATTACTGTCGGCAGCAGGAAGACAAAAGAAAACAGAGACAGAGGTTATGAATGGATGCCTCATTAAATCTCTTCATTTCTCTTCCCTTCTTTTTGTCAGGATAACCCCTTTAGAGGCACAGAGGGCAAGACTTCACTCAGGATCATTTAAGGTCCCTCTGGGAAAGGAGGAATTAGTTCCTCCTTTCCACCTTTTCTGCCCTTTTCATGGCAGGCACACTAGGGGAAGAACTCAATCAGTCTGTTCACAAGTTCTTGCTGCTTTTCATGAATTTTAAGCACACAATGCAGGACAACTTTAAAAATCAAGTTCCCACCCACCATCTGCAATGCTGAGGCAGCCTCAAATTTCTCTGGTTTTGCTCAGAAGATCTCACCTGGCAGCCTTGAGACTGGCAACTCCTCCCCTTGGAAACGACCAAGAACCACACTTGAAAAGGTTGCTAAATTTCAAGTGAAAGCATGGCACGGAAGCCAACCAAATTATTTAAATAGAACTTTCAACAAAAGGCTTGTCCAGTGCCACAATACCTACTTGACAGAATTAGAACTGTTCTTTTCTAAAAGCTTTTGCCTCCAGACATCTATAGTTTCATCATTTATTAAACAGGTGTAACGTGTTTCATTTATGGTCCGGAAATCATCAGCAGGCAAGGAATTCTGTGAGAAGATACAGATTTCAGCAAAGACAAGGCTTGTAAAACAGTTCCTTCCTATCCATAATCTCTGTTTTAATAAGTAAGTGATAGCCTCCTTAGTGTGGTCTCTGAAAAGGTTTGGTTAGAAGTTTTGTGGCATTACTAAGTAGTCCAAAAGGGAAGGTATAAAAAAGTTTGAGGAAAAAAAAAGATCCTAAAAATAATTTTAAAAAGAGGAAAATAAAAAAAATCAAAGTATCATTTCCTAGATGTACCCTCTTAAATACTGTCATATATAACTACAGGCTTAGTTATTTTCTATCTATTTCTATGCCTCAAAAGTTTATCCCAAACACTTCTTGAAAGAAAAAAGATAGAAGTGGGAAAACCAATACATTTTCCATTCAGCACTGCTTGACAAAATCCCACTGTACGTGGCTGATGGCCCTACACACCAACAATGCAGAAGCCAGTGCCACAGGTGGAAAGCAGCCCTCCACTTCCAATCTGCAAAGACGAGATTCCCTTCCCTCCTGATTAAACTGGAATCAGCATCTTCCCAATGGCTTTGATATGCCTCTAAAGAAAGGCAACTCTCAGCCACTGAAGTTGTAAATACCTTTAACAACTGTCAGAGCTGTTAAGGTTTGTAAGGCAGAATGGAGTCCAAAGCAATACTTCCATTTCAGATTTTAGCAAAAACAAAAGCTGTGTTGTGAATGCTGGGACAGGGCTGAAGACTTAAAGATACTTCATTTCGTTTACCTCGTATTTGGAGCAAAGTACAAATGTTTGGTCTCCTCCAGAGAAGATATGTTTAACAATGTGGTATTTACAGGCATCTGTTTGAGAAAGACACAGTTGTGTTAGAGGCTGATGAATGCAAGACCCTATTTGTACTTTCTCCCCTCTCATTTGCACTGCCAATACAACTACAAGGAGCACCTGGGTCCTTTGAAGGCCCTGCTGCAATCAGCTGAACTCAAGCACTGTAGCCACTTACATGAGAGTTACACAGGAGGGAAAAGCTGTAATTTTTAAACTGCAATAGGGGCTTTAAAGAGAGAACAAAGCCTTTGGAACATGGTATTAGTACAATTTCATGAAGTCTCAATTTTGTCAAATGCTGAGCTCTGCCATGAAAAGAGAAAGGGAGATGGCATACATTAACAGAGAGAGCAAAAGGTCACCCAGAAATTACCACAGTGCATTTGGGACAATAGGATGGGTTTCTTTTGGTATTTCCAGAAATTTCACAGAACAATGTTAAGAATGTCTTTAGACAGCCATGGGTGAAATTGTTATGTCCATTTGCCATTTCAAATTGAGCACAGTACATACCAGGTTTCCCTGAGAGTTGCCCATTATGAGCTGCCCAGTGGCCCTTGACAGGAGAGGGACACTTTACATTGCAAGTGTGCCCTGTTCCCAGTTGGCCTCTTGTTCCACAGCCAAATGCATAGATCATTCCTGAAGAAGGCACAAAGGCTAAAGTGTGATGTCTGTAAGAGATGGGTACAGAGTTTGGGCCTTGCTTAACAATAAATTTTAAAAAAACCAAGACCAAAACTGACCAAAAACAAAAAAACAAAAACCAAGACCAAAACCAACCAAAAACAAAAAAACAAAAAACCCCAAAATAACAAACACCAAAAAACCAACCCAAAATACCCCATCCAACAATCAAACCAAATGCAGCCTAGACCTTACTCTCATTTCTGCTAGGCCAGAAGCAGGTGCTAAGCAGTACCTTTGCATAGGCACCAATGCTCAGTTTTTGCCACCTGATGGTACCAGTTTATGGGATGGAGCCCTTTAGGTGGAAGTGACAAAGAGCAGCTCGTGCCAACACGCAGCTGGTATCAGGCTCACAGTATCAGCTTAGCCATTTGCTATGCCTGTACATTCTTGAAAGGCAACAACACAGCACCAGTGCTGCTAACTCACTTTTCATTAAAGAGGCTGGAAACTTGTGACCAAAGGGGCTTCTGCTCTGAAGTCTTGCTGAATTAAGTTGGGAAGGTATCTTTTACAGGTTAGAGAGCAGGGTACAACCCCAATTAAAAAACCATCTCATTTGGAGGGCCTTAAAATTCTCATGGAAAGTAAGATTTAAATTAATTCAGCTTTGACACACAGAATGCAGAAGTGGGGACTATTTCCCCCTATTTGCATGATTCAGTATCAGCATCAACCTCCATCAAAGAAAGGTTTCTGACTGCACACAGGACTCACCTGCCACAAGCAATCTGGGATACCTCACTGCCCATGAGCTCAAGAACTCTTCGGGGGTTCACCTCATCATTCATGGAGTCATGGCCCAGCTGCCCGCAGGAGCCCGCACCAAAGGTGAACACTCCTCCACTCTGTTAACAAACCAGAGTCTCCAGTTAGGGACCCATAACCCAGCAGGATCTCTCTGACTCCAGTTTCAGTATGAGCCCAAAGCTCAGGTAGAGATTGATGGGGATTTTCAAAGGATTCAGAAAACAAACTCATGTTCTGCTAATGCAAATAAGCAACCTTGCCATCCATCAGAAACCAACAGAATTATCTTCAGGTATCTCTACACCGGGCAAGCTCCTACAGAACTAGTTTTCTACAATGGTATTTTTCCCACAGGAATCCCAAACTCAGTTGTTCAATCCATTTTACAGTGGAAAACACTGAGGCTCCAAAACAGGAAGCAACACCTACAAAGTGGCAGAGCCAAGGCAAGAACTGAGCCGCTCTCTTTCAAACCCTAGCCCTGTCCTCTGGCCACTAAATTATACAACACTTGGAAGCAGCAGGTTTGGAACTGAAAACCTCTTGTCAATGTTGTGACTACTAATGTTTAATTTAAATACTCACTAATTTTAGCTTCCATCTTATTCTGATGCACAGTATTACTCTATTTTCCAACAAAATGCTATTTTCACCCCTTTGGATGTGTGTTTGCTGTACTTTTTTCTCCCAAAGCTAATATTTTCAAGTGATTTACCTGAGTTTTGCTATTTCTGCTGCGGACTATTAACATTTTCAGCTTCAAAACCAGCAAAGGATCATGTTGGCAATGAATCTCAGAATAAATAATTAGGATATACTTTCCACTTAGTTTCTTTTACTGGGGTCAGAACGAATACAGTAAGTCAATCTGTGTTTTTCTACTGTAACACAGAAAACTACTGTGAAACCATCAGGCAGGTGAGACAGTGGTCAGGGTTCCTAGGTCAGCATCTTTACCTTTGTCAGGACTGCTGTGTGTTCCTCTCCACAGCTGATGTACACAACCTTCTGAGACCGCAGCAGCTTCACGTGGCAAGGGGACTCTCGGTCTGCAAGGCAGGCAAATGAAATAAAGCAGCTGTTTCATAAACACAAACCTACATGTCCAAGAAAAGCACTGTCAGTCTGATTTTCAGACATGGTCTATGAGCACAAGAGAAATTTTAACAACTGTGGTGAGAAAGGTCCCACATGTCCTTCAGCACTTCACTGCCACTTTTCCCCTCAAATTCCTAAAAGACTTGACTGACTCAAACAAAACTGTCCAGAGCAAGAATGCACATGTTGATTATCTTAATTAAATTCAACATGCACTTGCTGTTTGGGAGAAATGGTGAGTGCAGCCTAGATACACCCACCTCCAGCTCCATGCTCCATTTCAGGCTCCTCAGGGATGACTGCAAATTCTTGTTTCCAAAACCTTACTTAGACCTTTTCCATATAGAACAACCCTGACACATGGGAGACACTTGTGCAAGACACATGCTAAGCTGAATCCCAACATGTATTTAAATACTCAGCTTTCCTTCTGTTGTCATCCTTTAAGCAGAAGATCCTCCTACTTGCAAAGGCTAATCACTACCAACCATTGAGTGATGCTTTTTCCTTTGCTCTGCCATCCCTAATCATTTAAAGTCTGTCTCCTAGGGATGAATACAGTAAAAATAAAAGCTAAGCACTTCAAGGAGCAGAAAGCACCCCAAAACAATGAGATACTAAGGGGAACAGCTGCTTATTTCATACCAACAAAAAGTTGGGTTCCTATCTATAGAAGTTGCCCATTTCTTAAGATTCTCACCTAGGGATTTGTAAGGTGCTTTTTTAACGGGTAGCAAAAAAAAGCCAGTCACATTTCCATGACTTTAGAAACGAGAGCATATTTTTGATTTACTTTTTTCTGTATGTTAGCACTCTGATCTCTCTTTTCACAGGAATGACACTTCTCTCTATAGCATAATTGTTAATAATAACAGTGCTGCAGAATACCCATGTTTACAGACCTTTCAGTTCATGTTTGACAAGTATAATTCACACTGTGTTACCATGATTCACTTACCATAAATAACACATATTTACTACAATGCCAGGCACTGAGGGGGAAGCAGAATATGATCCCTGGCCAGCACCACCCCACAAGCTGATGCCTATTCTGTTCATTTAAGATTAGCCTTGTGTCAGTGTAAGCCTCTCATATGTAAACTGCAGCTTTGTTTTAATTAGAAGCATTTATCTGCCAATCTACATGGAAAGGACTTTACTTCTCTTCTAGTAGATCAGCCCTACTTTACAGACAGTACAAGCTATCTAGGTGCATGCTAGGTATCACATCTACACTCAGTAACTTGCCTAGATACTCAAATCTGCTCAGGAATTATGCAGAAACCAATAAAGAAATCAAGTCCCAAATTTTGATTTGAAAGCTGCAAAGAAAATCTTTTATTCACTTGTTTTATTCCAGAAAGTTAAGAGTGTGTAAACAACAAGCAGAAGAGATCTGGGCTTTTCAGACTAGCACCTGAGAAAACTACCATTGGCTGTACGTGTCTGGCAAACTGTGCAACAAATAAACTACACAACATTTCACAATACTGAGATATTCGGTGTTGCCATCTTTTTGTAGCATACAGATGCTCACCAGTCAAAATCATGTTGGGAAATGAGGAGATGGGTTCAGCCTGCTCTTCTGCAGGGAAAGCCTTTGCTCCAACCAACTTCAAACAAAATACGGGCAAAATATTTTTGAGAAGAGGGAGAAAGAATAAAGAGCACTTTCTTTGATAATTGCCTGTTGATACTCACACTTGAAAGACCTCTCTTTTTAACCCTCCTCACTTAAATTAACACCCACAAGGGGGAAAAACACATTTCTGTTTCTACTAAGTATGAAAAGCCTTCACAGACTTTCTCTACCATCCTGTCCCAGGAGGAGCTGCTGAGTGTTTCACACCCACTCACTAAAAATACACTGTCAATGCAACAGGAGACACTAGGCCAAAGGAGTCTATCCTTCTTTCACCTAGGAGCATAATTTTCATACCTCGTTCATCACTTAGTCCCAGCTGTCCTGAGCTGTTCTTCCCCCAGCCAAACACAGCTCCTGAGAGAGAAAGGGCAAAACTGTGGGCTCCACCTGCAGCAACCTGAGCCAAAGGGATCCCGTCTAGAGACTTGACACGCTGTGGACTGGCTTGGGAGGGACATTCTTTGCCCAAGCCCAGCTGACCATAGCTGTTCTGCCCCCAGGTGAAGAACTGGCCATCTGAAACAAGGAAAAAAAGAGAGAATGGTGGGTGAAAGTTAGCCAACAGAAAAGCAGGTTTGCCAAAATTAAAAAGAAACAGTTCTGGAGGCTTCGTTCCCACCCAAGCCTCATGATGAAAATTAAAAAAGCAAAATCAAGAGAGACATTCTTTGCTTAAAAAAAAAAAAAAAGCATGGCCTGAAGCCACCAGGCAAATAAACACACAAGCAACTAAGTGCAAAATACAAAATGCAACTGCTGTAACAAACAGTGCAACAAAAAACAGTCCACATTTCACACAAAAGAGTAACAGCCAAGGAAAATTTCAACACAAAGAAATTAATTACACACTTTTTTCTAAATCAAGATGGAAAGCTTTCAAGTGCTCCTGCCATCATTCACCAGAGAAACAGTGGGTGGTCTGTGTGCAATGTTTTCTTTCTCCACAGTATTGGCAAAGCTCTTCCTCAATATTCATAGTACCTGATCCATTTTACAGCATCCCATTTGGCCCAAAAGCAGTCAGGACATGGGATGTCTGTGATTTATTATGCAGAAATATGCAGTCCTGGACACTGTGCAAAATAACAGCACTAATTTTGGTAATTAATAATGGATGTTACAGTACCTGCTGCCAGAGCCAGGCAATGCCAATTCCCACAGGAAACCTGCAGTATCGTCTGTTGGTTCAATTTCTTTATCAACCTAAAGACGACGACACTATTTTAGAATATGTGTCCACAAACCACCTTAGATAAAAATTAACATTTACACTCAGGTATTTATTGTATAGATTCACAAAATCTATGGTTTCAAGACTGAGGAACAGTGTCTTGAAGGCAATACAGATCCATACATAATAGATGCAAATCTGTGGAGACCTCCAGACAGTTGACGAGTAACTCAACTACATTTCCTGCTACAACTCTGAATCCAACCATCTGGGAATGGTGAAAATAGCTGGTTCTTGGCATCTCTTTCACTATTCTTTTTCAGGCACTGACATTTTTTCATGCTGTTATGGGCCTAGCAGTTCCAGTGAGTTACAGCACCAAACCCTCTTCAGTGCTTTGTACAGAGAATAGCATGTCAAAGGTTCAAGTTATTCCACAAAAATGTTATTTTTAAAATGGCACTATCACACTGCTATATGAGCCTCTCTCTCTCTCTTTTATCAGAACCACATGCAAGTTAAAGACTGTCTTCTCACAGAGCCCTTCAGCTCAAACATTAATCTTTTGTAACTGAAACTCTTCCTTTAAATACTGTTTTGACAATGACAGCCATCCTGGAGAGACATCTCAAACTTCTGCTCTGCACTGGCAGACCAAATGAGAGACTGTATCTGTTGTTAACTCAGCATGATAAAACACCATGAAATACAAACAGCATTTCTGGTTTTAAGTACGCTTTCATGCACCTCCTTTTTCTGTACATATTGTGACATTTTCTGTACTCATTGTGGCATTATTCATGGAGGAAGCTAAGCATGCTCCAATTTTCTTTTCCATACCTCAACCATCCACGGGCAGGTCTGTTCTGCCCAAACCTCCTGAGGACTTGCAGTGCTCAGGTAGCACCAGAACAGCAGTGAAAAGAAGGAATCACCTTCATCCCAACATGAGAAAGGCTCTATTCCCACCACACTGAGAGAAAGCAACCCTCCCAAGGTTGAGCAGCGCTTGCATCAGCTCCAAGGAGCTCCCCTGAGGAAAGCTGGCCCTGGGAAATGCCTACCTTGGCACTGTCACTGCATCCTCTATGGTGGTGAGCCCCAGTTGTCCGTCGCTGCCGGCGCCCCAGGAGAAGAGCTGGCCCTGGTCGCTGAGGGCCACGCTGTGCGACTCCCCACAGGCCACATGCACGATGTGCTGCCCCGCCAGCGCCCCGATTTGCTCTGAGGGAAACAGGGAAAACATCCTGGTCACAGCACTCATCTCACAGCAGCATGCTGACACCAGGGCAAACCCGCGTGCAAAGCCATTCAGGTGAGTGCTGATCCCAAATTCAGTTTTAAATTGTGTCCTAGAGGAGAAAAAGCATCAGGTTTACTGAAAATGTGTCGCTGCTGAGCTTTTCTGAAAGCCTGCTTTGAAGATCACAGAAGGCAGACAGGTATACATGCCTCAAGCACCACGACAGCCAGCCTCAGACACAGGAAAACCTATCAGGTTATTCAGGAACAGATATCCCAGATTTGAGGTTTCCCCACTCAGTTTTGATTCTGGGATCATCCAACACTGAGAAGACAGCAGACCCTATAAAATATATTTGCCCTTCCACAACTCTCATGTCCAATGAAGATGAGTCATTCACAAAGCTGGATGTCATCCACAACCCATCCACCACACCTTGATTTACTGCTTGATGTGTATGTGTTACAAAACCCTCCATGCTAATCTTGGAACAAGTTTGAACCTATCAACCTATTACTATCACTGTCAAACACTCATTTTAAAAAGTACCATAAAAAGGAAGCAAAATTAGATGGAAAAAAAAAAATTTAAATCATCACTCAAGTCCTCTGGAAGATAACCTAAAATTGACTTTTCATCATTGCATCATGTTAGGCAACTGAAGCAGGTTTGACAACTACTCTAAAAACATCTATAACCAAATCTTACTCATTACACAATTTTTACAAATGGGCATGAAAAAAAGTCTTCTTTTTCAACAAAACATTAGAAATACTGCACAACTGATGGCAAAGCTCCCTGCATGCCAGAAAGAAGCAAAGTGGCTTTTCTTTTTTCTTCCCTGAACAAATAAAGTGTTCCAGCTGAAGAAAGATTTCACCCTGAAAGCCACAGGCAGTGATCAGTATTAGTGAAATCCCACTTGCCTGGGACACGAGAGGAAAGGGTCATTATAAGTCATGCCATGAAAATGATACCACACATCACAGGCATTCAGAAACCATTAACACACTTAGCACCAAAACCTGCTTACCAATTTATCTACATGTCTCAAATGAGTGTAGAAAAAGGTACCCCTAGGAGGGCTTGCCTTCTATGTCCAGGAATGAGAAAATGAGGAGAAAAATCCCTAATGCATGTTATTGAAGAAAAAGGTGACAACTATTTAAATACATATCCTAGCTGAGGAAAATGCCACCTGAACATGTGCTTCATTTCACTCCGAATACTTAATGGCAACAGAGGTGCAGTTTACAAGCACACAAACATCTTAGGAGGGCTTGAGACCTGCCACCCCATAACACCCTTGGTCCTGCAGCTCTTTCCAGCAGCACTGATTTCACCCAGTCCTGCTGCCAGTGCAGAGACACACGTTTGAGGGTGGTAACTCAATTTAGAGACACAGCTTCCCACTTGGGCCCACAAGCACCCAACCATAGCACTGCTGGGTGGTCTGGTTTATATTAATTTACATATGTATATAAATGAGGGAACCTATTTTTATCTGAGAGCTCTAAACAACCAGCAGCTGTAAGGGCTGATCAAGGTCAATGACAAATAGCAGACAAGGTATCTCAGCAGCACACATGACTCTGGTCTCTTCCTCTCAGACATCCAGCAAGACAAACATTACCTGCTGCACTGTGCCAGACACACAACTAAGTTCAGACAGCTGTGTTTCTGTACTGGGACCCGAAGGTCCAGAACTAAAGCTGCTACTGGAGAGGATCATGCCATCAAAAGGTGAGGAGGATGAAGGCATCCACTCCTCCAAAGAAAACCCCTTGATTTATGAACCCATCACTTCACCAGTCACCCTTGCTGGAAGGGTACACTGAGACTCGGCTGTCGCCCAGACCACCTGAGCTCCTAAAAGCGGTCACAAAGTCAGCAGCTGGCCTCACTTCCAAAGCTGCTCCCTGCACACTGCCAAACACTCCAGGGGACATCATGAGTCTGATAAAACAGCAAACGTGGACAATATGGGGCACCCATAGCAGAGACTGTTTCACTACCTGCAGGCATGCGGAACACTTCCCTGGGAAAGCATATTTGCCACAGTAAGTCTTATTTCCTTCCTGCAGGAGCTGACCCTGAATCACTGAAGCACCTTGGGGAGGTGACAGAAGACTCCAGTGACCAAAGATTAGTTGGAGGGGGCAGGATTCTGACCACAGTAGCACTGCAAATAGAGAAAGAGTGCCTTGAGGTACGGGGCTGTGGCAAGGACTTCACACACTGGGACACTGAGAGGACTCAATAGGTTCAGAAATCTGAGGTCCTTTCAGTCTCCTCTGGCTCCATCTTAAGTTTAATTTGGCAACACAAATGTGACCTTGCTCTGTGCACCATCCCAAGAGACAAACAAATACCAACTTGTTTTGAAAGGGCTCCCTGTGTCACTGAAAGCCTTTAGTGACTGCACTGCTCACCAATGGAACAGAGCACAGCCTCACCTGGACTCACTGGATAACTACAGACAGGAAAAAACCCATGCCTGTCTTAGAGATGAAGCTCTTTGCCTTTAGAAAGGTGCACGTATGGCCCATCTTACCACAATACATACCCTGTCAATAGCAGTTGGTCTGAAAAGTCATGAAGAAATGCAAATGCTAAATAGTTTTATACACTCACATGTGTTTCTTTACAGAGAAGGAAAAAAGCCAGCCTTCTCCTGGGATCACAGGCTGCCCAGGCAGTCCAACAAGGGTCCCAGTTCACTGTCACTTGCCAAGTCACTGAATGTACCATCTCTCATCTTACATGGGATATCAAAAACATCTATCTGACAGTAATTTCACGATTATAAGCCACACATTGCAATACAGGGTGTGATAAAAGGTATCTATTCTATCACCATCTGTTGAGGGTGGGGGCAGTGATCCTTATCTCAACGGCAGATATTCTGCTAATGGGCCATCCACTGAAACCAGGCAGGGCATTGTTCTTTATCTTTTCACAACCCATCCTTCCTCCAGCGAGTCATTGTCTGCTAATGGCCCATTGAGTGCCACTGTGTGACTGATAAAATTACTGCATCCCATTGGAAGTTGCTCCAGCCAGGGGGAAGAGCCCAACATTTCTTACCAAAATACAAACAGAGGTTTTGGGACACTAAGGGAGCCCCTTTCTCCACTGGACTCCAGAGGAAAACTGGATTTCTCCACATCACCACTGGACCTTTAGAGGGAAACTGCACCTTGTACAGGAGCACTGCTCCAACTGAATCACATCTGTCACTGCAGGAGGATGCAGCCACCATTTAATGGGACTGCTACCAACACCCTGCCTGACGGGGTGTCAGGTTGTACTCTGACTTTGTCAGGGTTTTGGGGGTTTGTTTCTTTGTAGCACTGTATTTCTATTTTAATTTCCCTAGTAAAGAGCTGTTATTCCAATTCCCATATCTTTGCCTGAGAGCCCCTTGATTTCAAAATTATAATAATTTGGAGGGAGGGGGTTTACATTCTCCATTTCAAAGAGAAGCTCCTGCCTTTCTCAGCAGACACCTGTCCTCCAAACTAAAACAGCAACTTTTCATTCTTTGTCCATATATAAGCCACACCTGATTATAAACTGCACTTCGGGTTCGGACCAAAACTTCAGTCAAAATGGTGTGGCTTATAGTCGTGAAATTACTGTACTTCTGTGTTGACCTCCCATCCCTTCCTCACATCAAAATATTAGATGTTTTAATGGTTAGCATACATTTAACTTCCAAAGCATCACAACACCATTATGTACTCCTTCGAGAAGATGTATCACTGCAATGAGATGAAGAGTACAAAAGGTGAAGTTTATTCTTAGTATTGCATCTTGTGTAATTGATGAATAAAACCAGTCAAGTGGACTTAAGAGGCAAAATTATCTACAAAGCTAAACAGAACAAAACCCTGAAAGCAACAGGGAAGGGCTGAAGCAGTTATGCAATACAGTGTTTCAACACCTCATAAGCTTTCAAAAAACAAACAAAAACTCGTAAGTTCCAAGAAGTAGACACTGACACAATCTTTTCTTCTTGAAGCTGTCAGTTGTCTCAAAACAGCACCAATGCTTAGAAGTCATTTATCAGTTCTTCATATCTGATGGCGTTCCAGCTTTGATTTCTCTCTTCTGTCACCTTAACCTCTGGATCTCAACACAAACAGGTATATCAAGGTTTGACTTTTTCTGGTTTTAACCCTGTTACATCTTTTCATAAAATACACTGGAGTAAAGAATGAGGCAAAATGTCTTCAGGACAGCCCATCTGTGACTGGAGACAGGGCTACTTCTCAGGACTGCTCCTGTGTTTTCTTGCTTACAAGGACACTCCAGCAAAAGTTGAGGATACGTGGTGTATGTTTCTACAACTCAACTTTTTGACAATCAGTGCATTTAGCTTGAAGGTTTGGGAAGGGCAGTAAAGCTGGGACAAGAATTTAAACCCCTGACAAGCCCACCATCAGTCCATAGCTTCCCTATTTACAGAGCAGGGTCCATGCTTTGCCCCTACATCTTTGGAAAGCTATGCAGGACCTTCCGTGTCTGCAACTGCTAGGAGCACAAAGCACTCACTTATACTGCTCTAATTAGAATGCACAGGCACTGAATGATTAATTAGCTTTCCTACTCCTAGTAATTTTATCAGAGAGTTGGTACACCCTGTCCATATATAGCTTCCAGCTGCTCACAAGACAGACCTTTGCTAGAGGACAGGGCAAGATCCTTTAGCCATATGTGTACCAGGATGTACAGGAACAGCACCACATGGCTTCTACTGCCTGGAAACGACAGAGAATCCATCAGCCCTGAGGTTACACCTTCAGTGGCAAAATCTGCATTTCTGGTCAGAAGAAGCTGTGTCTTGGAAGAGTTTCAAGTGATTTCAGTCTGCTTGGACATCTGACCAAAACCATTCATTGCCTCCCCAGGATGACAATAAACAACTCAGAGCATTTGCTCGTCTTGGTTGCTGGTGTCTGCAAGGAAAGTACTCATTAATTCTCAAAAATAGGTGTCTTTCTAGCTTGCCCAGATAAGAGATGGTGGTAGAAACACAGGGAAGAAAGAAACAGGTAAGCTAAGAAATTCCTCTGGGTTAAATGCTAGTAGCTTGCAAGTCTGAGGACAGATGAACCAATTTCTTTGCATTGCCATGCTTGTTAATACAGTCCACCTGCACACTGAGGATAGGTGAGCATTGTGCAACCCAGATCTAAAAATCACAAGTGTGAGATAAAATGTTTCAGTGCTCAAGGCAGCTGAATATTTAATCAGACACCAACTGCGACCTAAATTTCACCTGTATAATCTTTCTATTCTCTGAGTACTGAAATACCTTAATTCTTACAGGAAAGGAGCAGAGTTCTCTCCTTTTGGAAATTAATTGCATCAAAACATTAAACCATCTAACAAGGTGACACTAACACCATTAGCACTTACAAAAGTCTGATTCAACAGCCATGAACTCCATAAAAATCTGCTACTGCCTTCAACAAGTGCCACAAGAAAATCACAAAAACAATATGGCCAAACTCAGTCACCACCATTTTATTAAGCTACTATACAAAAAGCAAGTAAGTGACAGTGGATTTACCAAACGCCCTGACAAGATTTTTATACATTAATTAGCAAACTTCAGATGACTCCTCAGTCTCCAATGACACACCCCAAAGATTTTCTGCATGTGGATATCCTGGCTCTACTTCTAGGCTGTGATGAGCTTCATGATATCAGTCCTACTGAAGTCAGTTGAATATTAAAGCATGCCGAAGTGTTTTAAAGAAACTGGAAAAAGAGAAAACCAAAGTGCAACAATCAAAATACTTGCAATTTAAAGTGAACTAAGAGAGAAGATATCTCCCTCCCCTTAAGAAAGTTTCTCCTTTTCTGTCAGCATGACTTCCATGTCCTAGCTATTCACTGTTTTTATCAGTATTACCAGTAAAATACCAGCTATTTAACCAGTAGCAGCACAAGTACACTCACCACCTTTTCCAGAAAACATCATCCCCAGTGGAAGTGTGATTCTGCCACTTGGAAACTGGTAATTGGGGAGAGGGAAATCAGACTGCTTGCCAAGGCCTTTTTGCTCCTTCCCCTTTTCTTTAAAGCTCCCAAGAAGGACCCCCTGATTTCCCTCTGCCCACTTTCAACTCTGACCACCTTGGCATCCCACATTCCTAGCTGTCACAGGAAACATCTGGAGTCCTGGATCAGGAAGAAGAAACCAGACTCTATAAACCATTTAAACTAAACAAAGACTTTGCAAAGCTGTCATGTGCTTTTCGAAGAAATAATCTAACCCAGTCAGCTAAAACTGCTCCTGTGGCTTCACTGACACCACCTCTGCAGGCTGTGGTTTGTCAGCAGAACAACCAGAAGGGTGCATAGGGAGGAGGCCAGGGCTGTTGGACAGTCTCAAGAACACACCTTGGTGACTCTACAGTGTCTGGCATGGCCAAGCAGATGAGACACACAACACGTAGACAGCTGGAACCGCCCTGCCTGACACCAGCTCTGCAATTTTACCTTCCTGTTCTTCACAGAGCGTCTCTGGGAAGGCAGTACGTGCTTGTTGCATCTTGTGCTCAGATTACACAATGCTGTTGCACACAAGGGTGTGAGAAACACTGTGCTCTGCACCTGCACAGCACCAGACTACAAGAGCAAGCCCCATGGAGAGACCACATCCCCACCATATGACAGCTATCCTCACTATCTATCTGCCTGCTGCTCTCACCTGCATAAGGCTGCACACCTTATGCTCAAACCTCTCTTAGCATGGGGCAAAAACTTGGAAGTATGGACAAGCAATGTTTACATCAAAATGTAACATCCTCTGACTTTCAACACCTTAAGTTTACTATATCCATCGAGAAGGCTGGGTTTTACAAGTCCAGTTTGCAAATCTTGAGGTCTTCCTTTCCTGAACTCCGTGAATGGCGCTATGCTTGCAGCAGAAACCAGAGCAGCATGAAGAAAAGCCCATCAGAGAGACACAAAACAGCAATGCTGAAGCTGCTAAGACTCTGATAATTTGGTTACAAGGAGGAAATGTAAACAGAGAGTAGACTCACTGAATGAAAAGTAAGTGTGGGAGGAAGACAGCAAAGGACAGACCAAAGCAGGTGACACTCCCCCAGAACACTGCTGATCACAGTGGTGATAACGCAGTCCATAGGCCAAGGCTGAGAAGCCCCAAGTAACAAAAGATTCTGCAGTCCCCTTTCATCCAGAGACACCAGTGATTCTTATCAAGATGATGGTTTACCTGCACGACACATGTGGGACTCATTCATTTATTTAGCAAGGCTACTTGCAGTCTCAAATCTGAGAGATGCTGGCCCATTTATTGACACTGCGTTCACTTTATAAGGCTGTTTCTGGTCATGTCAAGGCAGGAATGCAAGAGCAAGAAATGAGAGGCCAGCGTGATACCCCAAGGTGTCACTTCACATGTACTTTGCCAGCTACTCCCCCTGACACCAAGCCTGAGACAGCAAAGCCCTTCCTCAGGCACAGACAGAAAGCCCTCCCCACTTTGCTGCCTTTTGTCTAGAGGACACAGCCTCCTTGAGGAGCTATGGATGCAGACTGGCACGGGCACAGACAGCTGGAGCAGGCTCCTGGGAAGGGCTGCTCAGGCACAGAGGGCTTCAGTCTGGCAAGCATCAGCTGGCAGAGGGAAGAATTCACCTTCAGACCATGGAGGTAAACTAGTAAGGACGCTTCTTTCAAAGAAATAAAACACCATAGGTCACTACAGAAACATAGGGTAAACATGTTCAGAAAACCCAGAGAGAGCCCATTTTCCTCCTCAGGCTATGGCAAAGAGCTGTAAAGGTGGCCATTCAGCCAGGCTTGCTGGCCACTGGCAGGCAGCACAGAAGCTGTGGCTGGTCCATGACTACTGAGAAACCCCCAAGATCCACCACGTACACCCCAGCAAATACCACAGCTCCAAGGCAGCAAGTCCAAGGTGGGCAGGATGCACTAAACCTTGGCATGACATACTGAGGATGGTATCAGAAGTAGAAGGGGGAATTAGGGAAATGGGTGCAGAGATGCCAGATTTGATGGAGTGGTGATACACACTCCAGAGCTGTGACACTTGAGAGCCTCACTTGTGGCAGGCCAGGCTTTGATTAAGTAATACAATTTCCAAAAGCACTTGATTTGCTCCTCACTTTGTTCCCATTTATTTCAATCCTGCAGACAAGACAAAGCCACATTTCTGAAAAGCCACACCTGCACAGTGCACACTCAGTAGAGCACCTCTGCCCTTGCTTTCAAGGGCATTCCCATCAGCTTCACAAATACTGCTTGAAAATGTGTTACTGAAAACAAGTATGGTGACTGGGAAAAGGGAGGCAAAGAATGCAATCCTATTAAACATTAAAAAATAAATTTTATTAATTTTATCTACTGGACATTCTGAGAAAAGAAGATATGAGCATCTGTAGATTGCTTTTTGGCAAGTTTTTATAGGCAGGTAGCTGTTTAAAAGGCAGGTCAGGTGTTGAAAAGAGTGAACATGTCTTACCAGTTTTTTTTTCAGCTACTTGATTTCTGGTAAGAATTGTCACACAAAGTTTGACATAAAGTCTTATTTCCAATACAGCTTAAGGAAGAGTATTGGGCTGTCAGAAGATAACTGAGTCAAAATCAACAACCACCAAACTACCCAAATCTCCCCTAGAAGCTGTGACTCTCAGCCATACTTACTCGGCTTAATGAAGTCACCACTTTTGTCCAGTACAAGCAACCATTCTGACTACAAAAAGGTTGGGGCATCCAATAAAACTTGCATCCATCACCTCCAGCTCCTTCCCTGCCCTTCCCTTTAACTCAGCTACCCACCCCTTTTATCCTGAACACATCTTCTAGCTTCAGCATGGTTACAGGAAAGGGGCCAGGCATTAGTGCCACATACAGTGCCAAGGTTTCATGTTCCTTCCAAGCCAGGCAGACAGCCTTTATTTAATTTGCAAGCTTTTATTTCAGCTGCACCTTCAGAAAGCCTCTGAAGGGTATGTATGATACATGAGTGACAAGCAACAAATACAACAGAGGCAAGTACAAGTTTAGGTTGCCGAACTGCCCTACAAACCCCAGGTCAGAAGGCAAAAAGCTGGTCATTCTTACTGCAGCTCTGCATTTTGAGGTAAAGAAGCATTAAAACTGTCCCCCTTGTCCTCTGCAACAACAGATCATACTGACCGTAAAAAAACTAGTATCTTGCTTTCCCTGGGCTCATCCTTGTTTTTGCCCCTTAGTAAAATGAAATCAAGAGAGGAATACAGTGGTTCTAATAATACATGTGTGTTTAGAGACAAGATTTCACAGTTGCATCTGAGAACACCTTACAGCCATTTCAGGCGCTGATTAGATTTCTTTAGTATCAAGAAATCAGATTTTTACTTGTTTAGGCCCTCCTAAAGAGCCTTGTCTTTCCTCAGTGTAGGTTCTCCTAGTCCTACAGCCTCAGAAAATACTGACACGAGTCAGTTCTCATGATCAAGACCACACAAATTTTAAAACAACCCCCACTATAATTATCTGGCATATTCGAATCCCTCAGCCAGCCAATTCAACACAACACAGGCATATTTAAGATATCTTGGAGAAAACACTTCCTTTACTTCTCATTTAATCAAACACCAATTGTTTCTAAATTAAGCTCATTTTAAACTCTGACACCTAATTTTAAATCATTCAGAAGCCCAAATGGCATCAATTCAGCTGAAACTGACACTCCATAAAGTAAATCCAACTGCAGCCTCTAAGTGAAGGCACAGCAACCTGAAATAGCTTGGTCAGATCCTGTGATCGATCAAAGGAGCAAGAGATGTGTACAAATCTGCAAGGGGTGACCAGTTTAACTACTTTTTTTTCTTTTTTACAAATAACATTTACAATGGGTGCTGAAACATAAACACACACACTCTTTGCCTGCAACCTGCTGATGACAAACACAAGCCCTGCCACCTCTCCTCTAGAGCAACCAGGCCCTCATGGCTGCCTTCTCACCCACCGGGAAGAGGCTAAAACAGGAAGATCTACACAGACTGTCCTTCCAAGTAGGTGGCACATCTGAATTCTCAGCTGTTCTGGGGTTTATGATTAACAAGTATGCTGCCCTGAACACAGAGCTCTCTGCTGCTGCTATCCTGTGCTGAGGCTCAGGACAAGTGGACTCACATTTGAAAAGAAAGGCCACTCAGTTCAGAGAAATCCAGAAGATCTGGATCACCTAGGTTGGCTTGTTTGTTTTGGTGGTGCTTTTTCCTGCTTTTTGAAAGAGAATGAACATTATGATGATATTTCTGTCATAAGCTATGAGCAGATAGATTCCACAACTGCAGTGCTCCCCTGCAAATTTGCACCCAGAGATGGAATTTTGTAATAAAAAAAACATAGGTTTGTCTGCTGTATCTTACCAAATAAAAGGTTTGAGGCAAATTTGGCTTGAGACATTGCTCTGTAGCTCTCTTGACACTAATTACCAAAGCCCAGGTTTTCTCACTAGCAGAAATCAATGAAGTCCAAGTGACTTGAGCAGAACAAGTATCTAGAGCTGAAAACAAATTCCACATCTCAGACTCGAGCATGTTTTTAAAGCTTTACAAACTACTAATAACCAGCTAGTTGTTTCACACTCCTCTGTAATTCCACCCAGACCCCAAAAGAACCTCTACCTTAGGTACCTCCATCTGTTTTTTGTTCTCCAGCATGCATACTCAGATAAAACACTTATCTAAGAATCATCACAGGGAGTCAAGACATCATGGTAGACCTGAAGAAAATCAATCCAAGTGAAATTACAGGAAAAGATGAAATTTAGATATACTTATGAAGAATAGGTTTTCTTTTCCTAAAACTACTGCAGTACAAAATTATTGCTTCCCATTAGAGACATAATGTTTGTTATCATCTGATAAATTTCAGGAAATCAATGCAAACTCAGATGCATTTTACAAAACAGCAGGTTCAATACTTCACTACCAAAATTGCCAAGTTGCTTCTCCTAAGACATGGTCAGAGACTCTGAAAACTTCAAGGGCGTAACAACGTAAGTGAAAATTAGGGCAGGTCAGACAGAAGCTTTATTAATAATGGTCATGGTGAGAGAACACTGGAACAGCATTCCTACCCCTCTGCATCCCTGCCAAGTGATTGCAGAGACACAAACTACAGAATGTTTTGGGGAGGAAAAGGAAAAAAAAGAGGTGAGGAAAAACAATCATGTAAGTATTAACAAAGCCAGATATCCACCCCTAAGACGGGTGGACTCTTCCAGTGTCTTGCTCACCACCACAATCACATTAAAAATTAATTGGTAAACAGCATGACAAGGTGGGAAACTGGCTTGTGGTAGGGCCATAGGAGTGCCACACCTGGTATCACCCTGGTATCATCAAAAGGAGGGAGTTAAAAACATTCAGAAGCAGCTAACTTCTAGTTCAAAAGGAATGTTATTTTAGTTTGGCTGAAGTTCTTAGGTATCTTAAATATTAATTTTAGCACCTCAATGTAAAATCCAGAGGAAAGGGCACTTCCAGAAAATAAACCTCTACTGACTTACGCTCTTTCAGAGGCATGCACTCCACCAGTAATTTCTGTTCCCTGTAGAGGAGGGGCATAAGAAACACTTTGGCAGCTGCTATCCCCCTCTCCACATTACATCCACAAGGTCAACAGACGTGACCATAAACACAGCTTTTAATTAACACATTTTCTTTCATTTCAAAAGGTGCCCTTTAAAAGGCTCCTCCAAGAGGAATTGCTGAAACAATTCTGTGCCGCTGTTTGCATGACTGAGAAGCAAAATTGAATAGTGAGAAACAAAAGGGAGCCTCCTCTTAGGGAAGATCTAGGCAGCAGGAAGGGGATCACTCCATCCCTGGGAAATCAACGCAGCCTCCACAAGGTTCAAAACCCCCTGTACATTTTTGTGTCTCCGTATTACTCTCCAACACAGCCTGTAAAGCCCTGGTAAGCATTTGTGAAGTCCAGAGGAGGCTCCCCAGGGGCTGCCTGAAAGGGACAATCAGTACTGCGTCAAAGCCTCCTGCATCAGGAGATGGAGCTCGCTTCCAGAGCTGGGCAGAAGTCACCCACTCCCAGCTGCCCTCATGGGCTTGGCAGGATCAAGCCACAGGGCAGGAAAACCAAGAGACCTCAGCCCACACTGCCCTGTCCAGCAGAGGCTGGAGACGTGCAGCTCCAGGAGTCCCAGTTCCTGGCATTTCTCCCATTCTCTACTGCAGACTTCTCCTGACAGGCTTCTCTATCACTTCCAGCAGCTCAGGACCCTGTCACCTGTCAGGCACGGCTTCATTCACAGGCCCACAACAATGGAAAACAGAAAAGATCATCTTTGACAGGCCTTTTAACACAAAAGGTGTAAGGTTGTCTTTATCCCATGCAGAGGAAGTGGGAGTGAGAGGAGGGTTTGATTCTTCTTGCTTCCATTTGCAAATGAAAACTAAGAAACTCAGTTCCCAGTGCTGCAAGACAAAGCACAGGGGAGTGTGTGATGGGGCTCTCCCCCACTTTACTGTTACCATAAAGGCTGCTGTGACTGTTCACTGTAAGCTAAAAAGAGCAGCTGCTCCTTGCTTTACAGCACATCCCTCCCACCTGCCCTAGCCAGCAGAAATCCCATTACAGCCACAGCCAGTAATGCTGTGCTGAAACACCATTACTCTGGTATGGCCACAGGCTCCTCAGAGAGCAGCACCGCAGAACCTTTTTCAGAAAAAAGTAACTGGATAACTGCAGGATAATGGGGACTTGGTTTCACATCTTAGTGACAGACCCTAATTTAAGGGGTGGAAGAAGGGCACTTGGGATCAAACACAAAGAACATTTCTATTTCAACATCTCAGACTGGCCCTCTTCTACAGGTCTAGCTGAAAACAGCATTACCTAGCTGAGAGAGATCTACACTTCAAAATTCAGGATTCATGAAGTCCATTTCCAGCTCTTATCTACTTGCTGTGAAACCTCCATTTTCATCATCAGCTTATGCTTGCTTAATTTTATGGATAAAACAGCAGTGTAGCCCAAATATGTTTCTCAAAGTATGTTTGCAGCTCTCAAAACAGTACTGAATTTCTGGGGTCTCCACACTAGTTTTGAGCTAGCTGGGTGGTTTGGAGGATGAAGTATCCTCAGCAGTTTAAGCTGAATATTCACCAGGCTTGGCTTCCTTATAATTTAATTTATTCCAGAGCCTAAATTTACAAGTACTCAGAAGACGTGCACAGAGAGGACTTACATACTCCTGTTCCCAGTCTCTTCCAGTAATTGTCTAGAAACTACTTGTAGGAAAAGCAAGAGAGGGCAGATTCAAGGTCAACTCCTCTAATCCAGCACCCGAGTCATCCAGCATCCAACACCTGCCAACTCATTTTGACAGAAAGAGACAAAAGATACTGACAGAGGAAAGGAGCAACAGGGTCAGTCAGGTCAGGTTTGCACATATTGCATGGGGAACTGTGGCTATTTTGCACACACCTTCTCTTTCTGTCATGCAACAATAGGTTACACTACACAAAACCCAAGTCCTACAGAGGGTAGCCTGCAGTTTGAGGAATTTTTGCTCTAATTACACACAGCACAGGACTGTTATAGTATGGAAACAGAAATATCTGTATCACATGCCAAAACCAAGAAGTTAATGGAAGGTAAACTGGAAGGCCAACATTCAGAAGAGTCCAGAAGAAAGGCTTCAGGGTTTCTTCCAAGAACAACTTACAATTAAATCACTCCTTCATGCTGGGAAGGAAAGGCAGTAGCTGCCTGTGGTTCAGCACTCATGAGTTCTGTCCACCAGAACACAATGAAGATGCACTGTGAGTCTGGGGAACACAACACTAAAGTGACCTTTTTTCAGTTTAAGAAGGCACAAAGGAGTGAAGGCACAAGTTGACAAGGGATTCTGAAATGGGGAAACAAAATTTACAAACCCTCTTGGCCAAAAAGAAGTTTGTTCTCCACAACTACAATCAACACAGATCCACTCGTACTCTTTGTTGTGAGAAAACTCTCAGCAACAGCTGAATAAGAGTGGGCATAACAATGCTCTGCAATTGAAAAGAAAAAGCAGAAGACACTCATGACTCATGGGCCTCTCCTCCTTTTTATAGAGACAATATAATGCCAGATAACAAAATCTGCCCTGAGACCATCTGTGCTTGCCTCTGTTTTGATGTATTTCCCAGGCAAAGTGAGCAGACCTGTCTCCTCACCCGTGCTGCTCAGCTTTAGCTTTCCAGAGCCAGCTAGTGTTATTCAGCATCACTAGTGTGTTATGTGACACGATTATCAGCTCTGCTGGCTGCTCCAACTCTACAGCAATCAGCACAAAGCAGCTTCCACAATGCTCTCAGCCCACCAGCCTCAAGACAATTTGAAGTGCATATAAAAAGCAGACTTACCCGGCTTGCTTCCTTCACAGTCATGTCCCAGTTGACCTTTGGTGTTCAAGCCACAGGTATACACCTCCCCATCTTCCAACAGGAACACAGAGTGGTTTCCTCCACATGCCACCTCCTTGACATTTCTGTCGTGGATGAACCCATACACCTGTGGTTCAGGAATGATGACCTGGAAGTTGCTACCTATCCCAGGTTGTCCATAAGACGAGTAGCCCCAGCATAGCATTTTCTCTCTTTTCAGCAAGTCATGTATCCTTCCTGGGCAAGAGAAACAGAGGAATCAGTGTGAATGAAGCAAGTACACCACAAATGATCCTACAGAGATCCAGCTGTTCACAGCAGGAAGTCGAAACAACCAGAAAAGGCATTTCCTGCATGACAGTCAGGTTTGGGAACTGTCAGTAAACCATTACACAGACAAAGAGTAATCAAGACAGCTCAGCTGTAGTACTGAATCAGCACCTTCATGTCTTGGCCATCTCCATCTGCGAGGCAATAGAAATGTTCTGAAACCCAGGAGACTGAGACTTTACACTGCAAAAATTATTCTGCTTCAAAAGCCAAGTATCAAACAATGCCCAAAACCAACTGTAACATTTTTCAGACTAACAGGTCCAAATCTGAATTTTTAGAGTGTCATATCTGACACCACTTCTAAGTAAATCTTTAAAAATTACCACCAAGGTGGTTAGACCTGAACAGAAAGACACAGGTATTTGTGGTGCACTGGCCAGTGCAGAAATGTGTTATTTCTGATAAACACAAATTAAGGAGTACTTTGCTCAATTGAATGCAGTCTTGCAACCCAAATTTATACATGCGCACATACACACACACCCCAAACTTGAGCCCCACACTGAACACACACACATCCCTGAACTGCAGCAAGAATTACACAAGAAGCAGCAGTTCACGTGGAGCAGCACATTGACAGCTTGGCCCTGACAGCAATGGACAGGTCACGTTGATGCAACTTGCCAGCAGTCAGGCGTTATCTTCTGTGGTGTGCTCAGTGAAAGTCAGGGATTTCAGAGTGGGGTAACACAGCAAAGGAAAAAACATAGCAATATAAAAGGTCCAAGGAATTACTTGGCTTGAACTTGATAAAGACAACAGGATGCTAATGCATAAAAGCTAGGGGAAGAAAACAGTATTTCATAAAAAGCATGTGAAAGATTTTAGTAACACTTCTTCGTCACTCCTAATCTCAACAGGTTTGGGTTATTTGTTAAGCATGCTATACTAATAAGACATTGAGAACTCCTCTGATTGAACTAGAAACCAGCTAAAGCTTTTTTGGTTTGGTTTTTTTTTTTTTTGCCAAGAGAGGAAGCAAAAACATTAGAAAATGAAAGATCTGAGACATCAAGTCTTAGGACACACCATGCCAAGTTTTAAGCTAAGGCAATTTGCAGCAGCAAATTTACTAACATAGCACAAGATAGAAAAGAAAAAGGTAACCCCTGAAGCACCACAGATTCCTTCTCCCACTGTGAGCAGACAGGAAACACATGCATTTAGTTTGATTCCAAAACCTGGTGCTAATTCAAGCTCTAGGTATTAGCAATAAAGCCTTCCCTAATCTAAGCCCTAAGCAACGAGTGTTCATCTCTTACCTTTTGCTTGTCAGCTGTGGTCACTTCCTCTGAGGCACGACTGAGCTGGAAGGGGAAGGGAGAGGATTGGATTTTCCAGTTAGTACTTCATCAGTGGTGCAATTCCCCACCACGAACTGCTAACTAGGATCTCTTATTAGGTGCTTTAAAGTAATGCAGGACCCCGTTTATCTCTAGCAGTCCTTATAGCATAATCCAACTCATTCACACCCACATGTGCTTATCACTGACCAGCTCCAAAGCATGCAGAGGAAAAAGCAGGAGGTTACAAGGCTCTGTCTGGGTAAAAAAGCAGGAGCTTACAAGGTTCTGCCTAGTTAAATCAGTCATGGTGTAGACTCTGTATTTGGTTGCCCTAAGCACAAAAGCCTAATGGAAGATACCCTCTATGCTGGCTATGCTAAGAATAGGAATGCCGTAGGACACAAGAAAATTGAAGTGTGTGCATGTGCTTTAAATGTGCTTTAAACAGCTACATTTAGAGCGAACTCCATGTTCTATCACACCACCAAAAAAACCTAAACTAAAAATGCATGAGCGACATCCTGAAGGTGGCAGGGAATCGTTTCAAAACTGACTCTGGAACAGCAGAAATCTGGGACTGCCATTTCTCTCAGCCTGGGGAACTGCATGTTACAAAGACATAAGCAGCAATCCTGAAGATCCAAGGATCATGTTCCCTGCTAGGATAAATAGATACTGCCTATGAGCTGAAAAAATTTCACCAGTATATGGCTTCAACTATAATGACACTGTACTACACAAGCTAAATATTAATTTGGGATACCTTCTGAAAGCGTTCCTCAATACTCTGCTCCCTATAGACTACAGTCATCTTCTAGTGCTAGTTTCTTTTAAAAATGCTAAAAATACATTAATTACTTTCCTTGTGTTGATATTCCACACAAGAATTTGCTGCTAATGGGCAAGGGGATATGATGTGATTGGTAAGAGATGGGTTTTTCCTCCAGCTAAGACACTACTTGAAACAGGAAGAGCTCAAACGCCCTGTATAATCCATATAAACACTAGGGTGATATTTCAGAGTTCAACTCTCCATTCATGCTAGAGGCCCATATTTTTTGAAGCTCCTCATATTTAACAATCCCTATACCAGGCATAGAAAATCTGGTTTTCACTATTTTTTTTTAAATCATCTCTATCGACTGCCACCTCCATCTTCCAAATATTTTGCCAATAAATCTCTGTACAGCTTGGCTTCACAGAAACAGATCAACACTTTCCAGTGGAGAGCAGAGCAAAAAACACAGCCACTCACAATTTGAGTGTACAGGCACAGCTGAATATTTCAAATGGCCTGGTGAATTTACTTAGGTTGAAGACATTTTTAAAATCACGACTTTAAGACTGTATTTTTCTCCCCCTAAAAAGAAAAATGCTGGAGGTCTTAATACATTATATGTTCAAGTAGGAGCTGTGTCCTGAAACACAACGAGACTTTAAATGACAATTTCACACTCTGCTTCCAATCTGATTAAGGCAGTTACTCTTCTTTGACAGTACAGAGGAAGTAAAATTGCATGTGCCACTGCAAACTCCCTCTACAAACTACTTCTCATACTAAAACAATTACATAAAGTTTCCAGTGTCAGCAAGCACTAACAGATATGTGCCTGCCCATACACACGTATATATCAAATATTTGATTTATATTCACTTTACTGAAATTTTACATAAGTGATTAATGTTCCTAGTGCCCAGCTCAATACAGCTTAAAAAAGATTAATTTTTATCTTCAGAGGGAAAACCCTTAGGGGAGAAGTTTTTCTTAAATGCATCAGTTAGGGATTAAAGTTCAGAGTTCCTTTTAAAGATTGGATTACAAAAAGCACAAGAACTGCAGTACACAACCACATCACCTATTCCTGTTCTCAGAAATCCCAACACAGCCAGCTTGGTATTCATGTTTCACAGAGCTGAGAACAGATGCAATGCAGTAAAACCAGTCATTTGCAGCAATTCCCCACATATAAAAGAGAGGGGCGAAGATATAACACATCCTCAGCCCCTGGCATTCCAGGAATAATTCATCATCAAAACAGCAAAGGACATACATAGCACAGCTAGAGCTACGAAAACCTCACACTGTGAGGAATATTTTGAGGAAATCTATTGTGGGTGGAAGACCCACCCTCTGCTATAATAAGGTTCTGCTACGTACTAAGTATATATCCTGTGGTGAAAAAACAGCCCCGGTGGTTTGGTAAATAATAATGCTGCATGTATGATCATGACAGGATGTATTATGTCTTTTTTCTTTTCCTCTCTCTTTTTAAAAGCTCTCATGCCATGCACAGCCTCTCCTCAAAACCACACAAACATATTCTAAAGCCATTTCCACTCTGCTCCCTTTCTGGGAAAGTCACCTAAGTACATATCAAGATTGCAACAAATAACACTGAGAGCTCAATGCTCTCTAAACAAAGAGATCTGCCAATTGGCAGAGCATGAATAAACAAGTTTTTCCTTCCCTCTTGTTTGTGAGATTTCAGATAACAAATGTGTTTCTTCTACCAGCATTGCTCAACAATGACAGAATTTACTGCCTCTTTCTGCCACTAAGCCTCCAAGCCCACTTTCTTCTTCTCTCTGCCTCCGCTTCAGTCCAACTCAGTGTCCAATGTAAACCAGGCTACAGAGCAAGAGAATACAAGGTGTACCAGCAAACGAGTTAAAGCAGGAGCAGAGTATTTCCACCGCACAGCCGCGTGCCCCCAGATGGAAACACTCCCACAGGAAACATATAAAAATAGATACCTAAAATCAAATATGACACACACCGCCCCCCCCCCCCCCCCCGCGCCATCACCTCCATTTTGTAACCCCAATAAAAACACCGCTCCCTCCCTGCCTTCACCGCGGACACCCCGCGCTTCTTGCGGCCGCTTCCCACGCCCAGAGCGGCGCTCCCCGGCGGGCACGCAGCGACCCCGGAGCGACACAGCCCCGCGCCCGCCCCGCAGCCAGGTGATGCTGCGGCACCAGCAGCGCCCAGCGGCTCCTGCCGCAGCCCCGCGGCCGCCCCGGGCCGGGGACGCGCGTCCTGCGCCGCGGAGGGCGCCGGGGGCTCCGCCACGCCCGAGCCCCGGCTGCCCCCCACACGGGCTCGCTACCGGGACCGGCAGCAGCCCCACGGCGGGGCTGAGCTGTCCCTCCCCGACACTCACCGCCGCCAGCCCCGCCGCTGCCGCCGCGGCGACGAGGAAGTGCCAGCCCCAGTGCCGGCCCCGCTCCGCCGCCGCCGGGAGTGACGCGCGGCGCGGCCAATGCGCAGGGCGGGCCCGGCCCCCGGCGGGCGCGGGGCGGGCCGGGAATCTCCTTTCCCCGCGGCCCGGGCACGGTGTGAGCTCTGGGCTCCTGGCGTGGGCCTGCCCTTCCCAGCGGGGCTGGACTGCCGCGGGAGCAGCGCTAGGGACAGCCGGCCCCCGCCCGCTGCGCTGCCGGGCTTTAGCCGTGCGGATCAGTAGCCGCTCTAAACGCAGCAGAAACCAACGGGCCAAGTTAAGCGCATTCCAGAATTTAAGCTGTTCTAAATGAAGGTCTCAAGGGAAAGGCGGCTTTCCAGCGTTTCAAAAATGAGTTAAGCACGAAATGTCACTTACTCATAACAATAGTGTCTTCTTCATTTTACATGGCCTCTCGTCACCTGTCAATTCAAAGTTTCGAAAGGTTTGTTGTCAAAGTCCCCCATGAGAGAGAGGGGGAGCAAAAAAAAAAAAAAAAAAGAGGCCAATGAGCAAGCAAGCAAGCAATTATGTAACTCCCAAGTACTGATTTTCTGGCTTTAGTGCTATCTATTAGAAAAAGACTGCACTCCACAAGAGCAATGCACTAGCTGGAACCCATTCAGACCACCAAAATGACAGTATTTGGAGCAAACCTCAGAAAGATGTTTGCAAGGGCTCAGGATGGGGGGAAGAAGTCTCTAGGTAAGTCCAGTGCCCACAAGTATTCGTGGCCCTTATGCGACGTGTCTGACAGTTTGCAGTGTTTGTGCATTTATCAGAAAATGTGTGACAGATCAAGTAAAAAAATCACCTGTATTTGCGTGGATCGTGCGTGTTTAGAATAAAGAGCTACTCCCGTGTAAAATTACACCTGTGATATAACGTCTGTGGTTTAACCAGTGTTAGAAGCAGCTTCTGAATAACTGATACATAGAAGAAAAAATACTTCTCTGTGTTTGTTTTTGTTTCTGTTCTGTTTATTTCATTGTCTGGAGACCTTTGCAAAATAGAACATTTCCCTTTACACTCTGTTTCCTCTGCTTCTGATTGCGCAGTCAAGGAGGGGAAGGTACACGCACACAAACAAAACAAAAAAAAAGAAACTGATGGAGCAAAGCGTGGAATTTGTGTGCAGGAGCCTGGAGTTTCTTGTTGAAATAACTGGTTACATTTCAGCTTCCTGGAGAACTTTTCAAGGCTGCTCTTGCATTTGTCTACAGGTGATGCTCTGCTCAGATGTGAGGCCTAAAAATAAATACTGCTGCAGGTTCAATATACTTTAGCTGCCTGTGTGAAGCCTTTTGAACTCACAGCTGAATGTGATGCTCACTCATGTTGTATTCTCCTGCATGTTTTATAATGGGCACTGCTTGAGAAAATGTAAACACAGCCCAGTGTTCAAATTTATTTCAGAAAATCAGAGAGGACTGCACTGCTCTGAAAGTCTTTATATAAGATATATATACACACACACATAGATATATGTATAAAAGCAGGGATTATTTGAGGACAAATTAAAAATAGCCTTGAAAGTGACTCTGGGCTTTAATCTCCCATGTGATGTTGCATCATACATGATGAGAAGGAAATACCTCCAGGCTCTAAATAAACCTATTATCATTTAATCTCTGATGGGTTATTTTGAATTCCAAAGAGAATACATCTTTTGTGCACTTGGACAGCACAGAAGATCACTGTGGATTTCCAAGTCCTACCAGAGGCTAAGAAAACCATAAAAAGGGAAACAACAGCCAGGAGCAGGCTGATGAAGAACAGCAGGCTAAGCTGCCAAAACAGAAATCTGTGGTGGTGTGGCAGCATCAGCCGGACATGAGATGTGGGCAACAACTTGAGTTTCCGCCAGTTCCCTTTCCACAAAAATACACCAGAGTGGTGCCTTTCTCAGAGGATGTAGGCACCCCTGTGATGTCCTGTTTGTTCCAGGGGGGAGAGGGGCACAGGGGGTAGGTCTGAGCAGGCCATGTCCCCTCACTCCCCTCTGCCAGGAGCTGCCACCCTCTAAAGTCCTATTATTTCCCCTCTTCCCATCAACTCCCATGCGATCTGCTTTCCTGTACTGCCCTGGTGCTTGTGGTGAGTGCTTGATTTTATTTTTTTTCACTAATTACTATGCTGTAACTTAAAAGGAAGCTTGCCTTTTTTGTTTTGCTTTGTTTTTAGGTAGGTAACAATGTCATTCTGCATCACACAGGAAAGACTGACTTGTTCAGCATATACAATGCATCTCTTGGAAACACGCTGACATCAGCCTTTGACTCCACTTGTGAATGGCCCCCCCATTCCAAGGAGGACAGAGAACACATTGCCTGTTATGCTTATCTATGTAGGCAGATGCATAAGAAAGGAAGAACACAGCTACAGGGGTGAAAACTTAATCCATCATCATTTAATTTAAGACAGTGGAAGTCTTCTTTACATATGGATGTCCCCTGACACATTTAATGTACCAAAGAGAAGACTGCTAAAAAATAATGACTGTTTTTTCTCTCCCTCTCTCCACATAGCAAAATACACAGAAAACACACGTCCTGCCTGACATTGTTAATGCCCTGACAGTGCTCTGCACTGTTTTGACAATGAGATTCCAGAAGCCCTGCCAGCCTCATGTCCATAGGGCTCTGTAGACAGTGCTGTTCTCCAAGTCTAAGATTTAATTATTTAATTGTGAAACATCTCCTTAGAAGATAGAAAGAAACATGACAAATATCACAATTATCACACTAAACAACAAAAAATTGCATTATTATAATTTATACAGCTTTTGAAAAAGTCTAGGAATGATCAAATCCTCCTAAGAATTTCTCTCAGATAAATCATAGATCATATCCAGGTGAGCACAGACTGCTTCTTCAATTCAGTCTCATTAAACGTGTTAGTTGCTCCCCAAGAGAAACCCTTAAGTAACACAGATGAAAACCTTACCCCAGCTTTGCCTTGTAAGGGTGACTGCTTAGCACATCCTGGTTGTGTGCTTGCTAATGCACAAATGTACAAATCACAGAATCCCTGCTGCTGGGAGCTCACTGTTCTAACACAACCAGAACAGCACAGACCCTGCCTGCATATATATGTAAATATGCTTGGTTATCAGCTTACTTCTCTGAAGTGTCCTAAACAGGATTCTTCTTTCCTAACTTTATAATCTAACTATGAGGTATCTAGTCGAAGCTCAATTTTATAAGCAATGTAAAATTTCAGCAAATGCACACACTCAGGTGTTTATAAAGTGCAGTAAAAATAAGGCAGGGTAGAAACCAGTAGATTTGAGTTATTAAGAGAAAATATGACAAGTGAACAAAGATTCGTTTTCTTATTTTTGCTTTAAAGTGCTTCTATCACAGATTTAGGCACGTCCAAAACCTTCATTATGCTCTATGGCATAAAGCAACTTCTTTTTGAGTATTTTTTTACTGCTGTATCTGGGGAGCAACAAAATGAGGTAGCAAGTGCTGGCACAGGGAGAGAACTCATCTGGATTTTCTACTCGAGGATCTCTAATACGAAATCCAAAACGTTCTGGTCTATAGCCAGTGATTCGATCACATCCTGTCAAAAAAGCTGAAGGAAGGAAAAAAATAAAAACAAGTACAAGTCAGTGAATTATAAAACAAAATAAAATAATGTTAGCTGAAAATCATTAATTAATGTTAATGAAAATTATGAAGGGAAAATATATGGATATTTTTTAAGCTAAGCATTATGCTTTGTTGAATTTGCACCTGAATACAGATTGAAGTCTCTTACCAATTCATAGTAATTACAAGCCCTCTTCTACTTTATATTATAGACTTTGTGGATGAGAAAGGCCAGGTTAGGTCTGACCTTCTGCCTTTAAAAACGATGACCTAGCTTCTGCAACCCTTTAAGAAAGGTAAACTGCTTACATGAACACAGTATACTCACACAAACTGCAGCCTCTGACCAACAACACAGCCACAGAAGTAAGGGATAAAGTAACTGCAAGCTTCAGGGTGGTGTGATGCAAACATCAAGGGATGTGAGGAGGGTCAGAGCTGTCCCTGTGCAACTCGTTGTGTTACTTTTTCGTGGTTTTCCCTAGAAAATGTGGCAGCAGCAGGGGCGAACATGTTGAAAAGCTACAGTTTGGAACTATACTATAGTATATTATTTGCAACCATCTAGCATGTCTGTTGTGGGGAAAAGAAAAGGGCTATGCAAGGTTTAAAATGCCTGGCACATTACCAAGAAACATTTTCTTTTTTTCTTCTGTTAGCTTGTGAAACACAGTCCAAAAATTCCTGATGGTTTGATCTAACTTCTCATACCCTTCGTATATCGCATTCTGTCAAAGAGACAAAAATAAAACAGGCCAGTTAATCCTCAATATTTCCATTTATATTTAAAGCAACATTTTATGTGATAAACTTTATAATCCTGTTCATAGTTATTCAAATCCCCTTAACCTCTGGAATCTGCTTGTTCATTTGTTTTTCAAAGATTCAATGACAATTCCTGAGTTATGGCTTGATACTTATTCCCCTTTATTCTTGTAGGTGACGTAGATTAGAAACAGAACATCGACACAAATCAAAGAAAGAGAAAGTTCTTTGAGCTTCTGTCCATCTGTTATGCACTCAATGAAAGAACAGGTCAGAATTAGTTTACGCTTAGCACATAGAGCAGAAGGACACTGTGCTTGTATACAATACCTTTTCCAGCAGATGCCAGTCAAACGTTGTGTGTCCCTGAAGAAGAACCTGCAGCTCTTCAGGGGAAAACATCTTCCAATTTCTAGCTGGGCAGCCTCTTAAGAACCCTTGCATAAAGTCCTCAAATGGCTTCTGTACTGATTTATTGAATATATAATTCACATACAAATCAACATATTCTTTCCTGCAACAGATACCAAACAAGCATGGGTGGTACTTTCCTAAAAGGAGAATTATAGAGAACTTTATTCCTTTATTTCATATGACCTGCTCTGTTGTACAGACTCAGTCTTCACTGAGACCAGTTGTCACTGGCAATTAGTTATCCACTGAATAAGCTGAATGCATCTTCGCAAATAAAAGAGAATTAATTCTGGCCAGAATGAATTAATTTTGGTAACACTCCTTGTACTTCATGTGAATGCTCCAATGAAATCCTATCAGACACCTGATTATTATAAAAGATGGAATCTAGCAGACCTAACTCCCATTGAATGCCCAAGAATTCTCCTGAAATCAAAATAAATATTTGCACAGCTGTTAATCAATAGTTTCACTCTTCTCTCTAGTTCAGATGAGGATTTGTGTAGTGACATTGAACTTGTACAATCAACTCAGTGTAAATGCTGTACTTCAAGCTTCTTAAATAGCCCTTTCATGGATCCCTGTGGGTCCTTAGGTCATCTGCATAATTCAGGACATAAAATTTCTCTTTGTCCTCTGTGCTGAGATTAATATTGACACAAAGCCTTATTGATAGATTGCTTGTTCTCCTTTATGTACAAGATACATTCCATATACATAACTAAGCAGGAAACATTTTGCTCTTAAAAAAACTCCTTACAGAAGTGTACCTATTGCTGGGTTTCCCAAACAAAACATCTGCATTTGTTTGACAATACTGTTCAAGGTTATTTTTTACATTTGTTAGGAATTTTCCTGTTAATGCCAGGTGTCTGTATATGCAGATATCAGCATGTCCAAGGATCCCCACATCATCTACTGCTTGCATAAACTGCCAGTGTTTGGCACATGTGCAGCAAGTACAGCAGAAACTGAAAGTGTACAACCTATAGGACCAAAACCAATGGAACAATACATAAGTGAATATTTTCTAACATATATGGGTACAGACACATTATTTCAGACATTTGTAACAAGACAAAAGGATTAAGAAATAAAAAAATAAAACTGACCTGTTATCCTTAGTGACAGGAATGTTGGCACCATTTTCTTTAAGCTCAACAACATCTGTGGAATCTTCTCCTTCCATTATCTATGCAAATAAATTAAAACACTGGCTGCTATATCTATATGTGACAGATATATATGTGCTACATCTCTCATTCTTGAAGGGCCTGACATGGCACTCTCACTAATTTGAGTTTACAGATAAGTTGTGTCATTTGCCCTGAGACACTGTCTTGCCCGAGTACTTATGTGGGATGTCTCACCGTGAAGTCCAAGCCCAAGCTATCACATTCTTCATTCAAAATTCTCCAAAGACTCCTGTCCAAACACAAAAGGGATTATAGAGAGAAGAAATGTGACCCTTCAGTGCACTTTCAAATTCTGCAAAAAAAAAGTCCTTTGAAAAGCAGTGTTTAAATGCATACATGTACACAACACCTATACTCACACAGAGCCATGACATATGGCCCTGAAATTTCATTATGCTGCTGCTGGAAGTTGAGCACAAATGCCTCCAGTAACAAGAGTTTCCAGGCAAGTCCATCCCCATGCCCTGAGTGGACAACTTTACACAAAGTTCAGTGACAAATGGGCTTAGGACCACAGCCTTGCTTCCAGACATTATCTAGTGATGAATTAAGTGTGGCACAGTGGGATGATCTTGAAGAATTGTTTTGGGGTGCAGCACCTCTCCAAGTATTGCAAGCAACCTTGTGTTCCAATTCACTGAGGAACTTCAGTGAATTTAGCATCTCAGGAATTTAGCACCTCAACACAGTCACTGGGTCATGGGATGGGGTTCTCATCTTCTTGTTTGTTTATATCACTTGCCTGGAAGACTGGGCTTCAAGGGCCTAGAAACATTATGTTGGTGGCAGCAGCACCTCTCCCTCTATGTCTGCCTGATATCTCCTCTCCCACTGCATGGAAACTCTGCACAAGGGTTCCCAGAATTGGCACAACTTCAGTATTTCATAATACTGTACTTGTGCAAGGCAATATTGTGGAAATTGATAATTATTAGATCAGTAAAAAACCCCTCAATATTAATAACTGGGTAATTAGTTCTTTCAAGTCCAAACTACAGTCCAAAGTGGTTTGAACTATATATTATACACAGTGTGGACTTGAGCTCTTGTGGAGCAGAGATCTGACACTTTCTGAGCTATGAGGCTTGGCTTTTTGTTTTGGCAATGCCAGCCCCTGAGAGCAACAGCCATGCCCTGGACAAGGACCTCCTTGGAAATCTGTGGCTTCTAGCAACTTCAGAACAGTAAATGTAGAGGTCATGGATGCCCCAAATTCAGCATCTGGGATCTCCCTGTATATGGCCAAGGCAAGGGACCCAGCTGAAGCTTGGGCCATGCCTGGCTCATACCGGCCCATGGTTGGCAGCAGATCCTCAAGGTCCTCCAGGGTGGGGGCCAGGTCCAGTAGCTTTTTGTAGAGAGCCCTGGGGAAGGGGAAGGGCACCATGCGTTGGTTAAACAGGGCCATTCCACACAGTGTCCCAATGAAGAGGAAGGTGTCCTCATCCTCACAGCTCGAGGCCTGCTTAGGAACAAGCACACCAGAAAGCCATGACTGCCTTTTCCCATGGGTGAGCCCCCCATCCACCCCTGCAGGGCTGCCTTACCTGTCTGGGGAACCACACGAGGCCGGAGGGGAAATGGCAGAAGGCGCTGGTGCTGGGCTGGCAGAGGGTGCTGGCTGCAATCCTGAAGAGTTCCTGGGACACCCCACCTTGGTCCTCCCCTATCTCACCCTCAAAAGACACCTGCAAGGCCCGAGACACATGTGGATAGAGACACCCATGCTGCCCACAAAATCAGATTCCTTACCTGGTGTGCAACAAGTCTGTAGTTACACACCCGAGAGACACTGAATATTTATTTCATGGCAGTGCCAACCGGGGTATTTGGTGGTATTCTACAAATCAAGCACACCCCACCAGACTCTTTGAGCCATTATTTATACATAGAAATTCAGAGTTAGTAACTTAGTCTGTTATGCTTGTTTAGTAATTTCCAAACGAGTTACATAATCCCAGCTAACTTCCAGACACCCTCATGGGAAGTGTCTTCGCCTGGGCAGGGGTCCCTGTGGGCGTGATTTTTAGTATTATAATGAACACAGTTCAGTTACAGGATACGTGGACCTTGAATATTTTGCCAAGCTAGCAATGTATATACAGAAATACATCACTATCTTGATTTACTGCATCCTTAAGGCTTTTCAGTTCCCGGATGTCCTTGGCTAGGCAATGCTGCCCGTTCCACTGACTAGGTATCCCTTCTTCCTGATTAAGCCTGAAAGTGTACAAAGATCTTACACGGAACACCATCCTGAGTTACGATAATCTCGATCTACCCTACACTGCGAAACGCCGCGGCGGCGGGGCGGGGAGCGGGGCGGGCTGAGGGCGGCGGAAGCGGCGGCCATGCTGCGCGGCCCGGCCCTACTGCTGCTGCTGCGGCGGGCGGCCCGGGGTGGCCCCGCGTACGGCCCGCACTGCCTCCGCCCGCAGGAGCGGCGGCACGGCTCGGGCTCGGGCTCGGGCTCGGGCTCGGGCTCAGGCTCAGGCTCAGCGCGGCCGCAGCCACCGGAGCCATCGCTGCTGCGCTTCCTGGTGTGCCCGCTCTCCAAGCGGCCGCTGAGGTGAGGATGGGGCGGGGGAGCTGCGCCCGAGCCCTGGGCAAACCCAGGTTAGTCACTGCTCCTCGTGTTTTTGCTTGGCTGTTTTTCCCTCCCCCCCACCCGACTTGGCTGGCTAGGTACGAAGAAGCTACGAACGAGCTGATTAACGAGGAGCTGGGCATCGCGTACCCCATCATCGACGGCATCCCCAACATGGTTCCGGAGGCCGCCAGGATGACGCACAAGAAGCCGCCGGCCGAGGGCTCGCAGCAGCCCTGAGGGGCCGCCGGGCACGGCGGTAACGGGGCCTGATGGCCGGAGCGGGGCTGCTGCCCTCCCTGCCCACGCTGACCGTGCTCGTTCCCCTCCTGTCCCTGGCAGGCCTGTTCTACTCGGCCAGCGTGGACGAAACCTTCCCCCAGGGCTGCACCAGCACAACCAGCCTGTGTTTCTACAGCCTCCTCCTTCCTGTTACAGTGCCAGTTTATGTGTTCTTTCACCTGTGGACCTGGATGGGGATTAAGCTTTTTAGGCACAACTAATGTGATGCCTTTGCAAACCCCTGGGCTTCTCTAAATCAGCGTAATTTGTTTAATCTCATTAACATCTCAAGTATTGCAGTTCATTTGAGAGAGTTTCCTTCTGGCACTAGTGACTGGCATAATTTTCCTGGTAGGATCTGGAACGGTATGAAGCAGCAGCCCATTGTTAACTACTGCTAATGCAGATAAAGAGTAAGAGTAATAAGCACTAATTCTCTCCGTTTTATCCATTCAAGAGTGCTGTGCATTTGTAGTAGCACTAGTTAAACCCTTAGTTGTCATGAGGAAAAACTGTACCCTGACTGAATAAACAAAATTGAAACTAAAACATGCAATGATATGAACCTCTCTTTGAGAGCTTTGGGTGTTTTTTAACCAGATGTGTGTACTGAAATACGTTTGTCTCACTGTCAGAAGAGCAAAAATTAAATCAGGCTGGTGTTTAATAACAAAATGTGAGTCAAATGAAGACATTTCTTTTTGGCTGATGCCCATGTCTGCATGTGCAGTACCTGCAGATCTTTTCTTTCTAGGGCCATGATTAGAGTGCCACATGCTAAGTTCTCAATACTGTCTGAAAAACCTTCTGACAGGACACAGCTATGAAGGGGGCAGGTCAGTGCTCCAATAAAGGTTTCTTTTTTATGTTTTGCTTTTGGGTAGTATCTGCAACACAAAACACATTCATGTCCTTTAACTGCTGAAAAATGCAGAAATGAAGCACCAAGTTGTAAATGCTGCACCAGGCTGTAAATGCTGTGGGATACTAGCAGTGCAGTTACATTTTTCAGGCTGCTGCTGGGTAAATAATATTGTGATGCACAGCGTGAAAGGCAGTGCTCGCAAGAGGTGTGCCCAAAGGCTGACTTGAGCTAAGGGCAGCTGTTTGTCACAGCTTGTGCAATTGGTGGAGACTCGAAATCTGTAGGACAGTACAGAGCACACTCTCACTGCCTCTCTAAATAAATGCCTCTCTCAGCTGATGTAGTGAGGAAGCAGGAAGGAAAGGTAGCTCTGGGAGCCATTGTGAATCTTCTCCTAAGTAAATGGGAAAGAAGAGCTCTGACAGCTCTGGTTGGCAGGAAAGCTCACTTGGAGAGCACCAGAACTGGGTAACAGGGCACCGAAGTCCGTGGTTCCTGTGGCACAGGCGTGGTGCCAGACTTCGTGTTAGTGACAGGTGGGGCACGTGGTCCCTGAGCTGAACTCTGCTCTGGGCAGGTGGCCTGTTCCCATGTCAGCCAGATAATGGCTTTTGCAGGGCAAGGCCAGCATTACAATTCCTGTGGGAAACACAACTGGCACAACGTCTGAATCAGTGTGGAAGCCACGGGTTAAAGGCACATGGAGACAGCATCATTGTATCAGATGCTCATTTCTCTGGCCAGCACTATCCTTCCTTTCCCTTCAGAGAGCATCTCCATGAGAGGAATGTCATTGTGTGGCTGTGTTGCTTGCTGACCCCTTAGGCTGGTTCCCCAGACGCTGAGGTTTTAACGTACTAATATAAAGTCCCAAAAGTCAGTCTAGCAGCAACAGTACTGGACTTTGACAACTGAGCAATTCTATTCCATTACCCCAAAGCAACGTCACAGTAAATAGCACTGCCACTTGCATTTAACTTACACCAACAAAGCTGCCTGGAATAAGGATGTACGATACTGCCTTCCAGATTTACTCTGCACTATCTGTGGTGTAATAATTTGATGAGCAGTTCTTTTGTGGTATGCTCAGAGGATATTGAAACCCTTCTACCAATATCCAGTAACTGAAATCAAGGAACATTGCAGCAAGATACTTAGAGCTAACAAGTAATACAATTTAGTATCTTACCTTTAACATCTTCCTGAAATCTTGCTTTGAGGCGGATTTTAAATTTTTCCGTATGTCTTGCAGAAGGCATTGTCGTCTGACGCAAAAATGCCATTGCTCAGAGATGAACGCAAAGGGTATCAGAGGATTCTGAGGATTGGAGTAATAGTCTGTTAGCAGTGTGTTTATCTCTTCTGATTGGTAACAAAACTGGATGCACTTACAATAGACATACTGGACAGACCCCTGCATTCTGTAGTATGAACCTGGATCTTGTTTTCCCTATCAAAGATGCATGGGTACTTGCTCAGCTTCCATAGGATTGTCTGAAATGACAAGGAGGAAAAGACATGTTGGTTTTCCCTTGTGAAAACGCAGTTCAGGGACATGGGTGCAAACTGAACTGCCAGACTGCCCTGGCAAACTCCCATGTCTCTGAAATGAGCACTAACAGAGGTTCATGTCCTAAAAAGAGCTTCTACACACTCCTGTGTGTGAGAAGCAGAGAGGCGTCTGACCTCTGTGTGCAGACAGACACTTGTCTACAGTAGTGCCTCAAGAATAAAACGGAGTGAGTTTAACATCATCTTCCATAATTCAGCTAAACCAAAATGTCCTGGATACCCAGGTTATGGTATATTGTTTTTAAAAACTGCTGGGCTTGTTATACGTAATACCAAAAATAGATACTGGTTTAAAAAAACCTAATTTAAAATGTTACACGTCCAGTGTGATAAGGCAGCACCTTCAGCTAATGTCCTAATCGGCTGAAGATTCTATGCTGTTTCTCAGACCTCCTCCTCCACTCTGGTTAATAGGTACAAAATTGGTACATTAGCAAACAAAACCTTATGAAGGAATTAGGCAGTTGCCCTACAATTTCCAGCCAAGTTGCCAGAAAACTTACTTTTTTCTGACAAAGGAAACCCCTGCTATGGACATTTCCATTTCATACTGCTTCCTCTGACACTGACTGGATTTGGTAGCTAATTTTCACTCTGTGTCATCAATAAATGCCACAGACTATTTTTTATTATCACAGCTTAGTTTTAAGATAAAAGTACCTTGAAATGCTCAAGAGGGTTTCTAAATAAAAGTTTAAAGACACCTCAGATTATTTCTCTTAATTAAACATAATAAAATCCACAGTAACACAAAGTGTAGCAACCATCCCTTGTGTTGCTATTTCACAGCGATTACTAGTTCAAAGCAAACAGATGCGTAAGATGGTGGAGGGCAGCTCCAACTCTCAGAACCAGGGATCATCTCAGCTCTACTGTAGCTGCTGGAACAGTGGGATGGTAAAGGGCTTGCATAATTTAGGGAAAATGAAATGTGTTTGAGATGTGCTGGGTTAATCGCTAGAGCTGATTTCCATATATATATAAACTATTTAAATAAAAGAAAAAAGAGTGTTTTGCACTGCTGGTAAGATTTATACTTACTACTCTATTGAAGGCTGCACATAAGTTGATGATCCCTCCCACTTCAGGTACGTGGAAGATGCTTTCATGTAGTCCAAAACCAGTTCTGGAGTTCACCTGCATTGAAACACACAATGTATCAGCAGCAGAATTAGTGAGCTGTGTCTGGCAGCACAGGACTGACAGGGCTTTCTTCAGAAAGGGCTCTGAGACCCTGCACAGAAGTTAAGGGATAAAAGTGCTGCAAGTAGCACAGTGCTCCACAGTGAGAAGTCTTAGAAAGCCATGTATAAACTAGCAGGAAAGCAATTTTCATTTACAACTAAGAACAGGACTCCATCAGGAAAAGTGTATTTCCCTTGGAGTGTTTTTCATGTTTCTGTGGTTCCCTATTCATGTTCCTACTTGTTGCCTGGAAAAGATACTTGCAGAGAAACAGTGAACATTTAAATCTCCAAGTCATGTAATCACTTATAGAGGAGTAGGCCTACTGCATTTTTGAGTTTATTTATCTGCATAAATACAGATTTGAGAGTCTAAACTTTGAGACCCAATTCTGCATTCTCAGCCAAAAGGACATGAAGTCTGAACAAAATTTAACAAGTCTCTCTGATTTATACTGTGTACTTGGGCTCTTGATTTTCATAAACTTTGAACATCTCCACAGGAGAAAGTATGGTTGTCCAGAAGAACACAGTTATTGCTTCCTTTGTTTCCCTTGTTTGTATGCAGCTAAAGAGTTCTAATGCTGCTGTCCCAGAGAATGTGTCAGGTTAACAGACTCTTAAAGCATCACAGAGCCTTACTGTGGCAGCCACAATGGGCCAAAAAGGTAAGTTGTATTTAAATGCTGTGAGCAGTTACTGGGGTGAGGGATCTCACCAGCAAAAAGGGGAATGGGCATGTTAGGTAGAGGACACCACATCCACAGCTGTGCAGGCATCAGTGGATGCACTCCTGACACTACTGAAAGCACTCCTCCCCCTGCTAGGGGCTATAACATGCTTTAGCTCTTCATTTCTACAGAGGGTCAGTTTGGCACAACTTGAGCAGGACTCCTTCAAAAATGTGCCAGTGTAGAGCACAAGAGATTCCTGAAGCAGTGTCAAACCCAGAGAATTCAACAAGTGAGAAGTATTAAAATACTCTAAGCTACATTGAGACACCCTGTCTAATTGGAATCCAAGCACTTCCTTACCTGGTAAAGCATCTGCAGTATTTGCAGAGGCCAAATTTCAGCTGGGTCCAGGTTGAAGAGGCGGTGTGGCCCCATATGTGTGAACTCCATGAGAAATTCCCACAGAATTTGCTGGGAAAGCCCCTGATACAGAATGACCAGCTCCTTGAAAAAGGGTGTTTCTAGATTTGACCATAGGCATTCTGTAAAGAAAACAGCTAGTGAGGTCACAGGTAACATACAAATCACTGCAATTTGTGGATGGAGCTGCTTTTTCTCTTTTTATCAAATGAATTAAAAAAAGTTTAAGCTTGCATGTCAAAAACTATTAAACCTCAGATAGAATTTTTAAAATTCTTGCACCTTACTGCATAGCCCCATGTTTCTGTGTCTATTAAAAGCAATTATTTCAAGCTGTGGAACACATCACATCAGTGATAATAACACTTGTTCTGCAGCAGAAAATGACCAGGCATTTAAATCATTCAGTTCTACCATCATAAAACCCTACCAAGAGTTTGCAGGCCCTCTCGCTGGAGCTTCACAATGGCTTGAGCCAGAAGAGCAAGAGAAAGGAAAGAGTCCCTATCCTTCCCCGGCAGAAGGAAAGGCAAGATCAAGTACACTCTGAAATTTTCAGGTGAGATGGGAGAGGAAGACAATGATGGCAGCAAGTTCCGAATCTCCTTTTGCACCTTCAGAGAAAAAAAAAAAAGAGACAAGGGTTAAAATGCAATTATGTTTTGCCAAAGTAATTAGGTTGGCATGAAATTCCTAAGTTTCATACACAAATCATACATAAAGCTTTTCAGTATCTGTAGTGAGCATCCTTGTATCAAATCCTTACCTCCCGGTAGACTGTTTGTTTTTTACTGATCTTCTCATAAAAACGTTTCACTTCTGACATGTCTATGCCTGAGACTTCTTTGGAAGTTTTGAAATGCTTGTCTCTATCACAACATAGAAAAAAGAACACTAAATAATTTTTCTACTGTATAATGAAGCATTGTAATATCAGAAAATACTTGGAAAGCTCAGCCCCAGCTCCTGTGGGTATAATTTCATGTATTCTAAGAAGACAGACAACACAAACCACTGTTTTGTGACCTGATTAACATCCTGTCCTTTCTGTCTGTGAACTTTCTGGCTGTGAATTATTAATGTATTTCACCCTAAAATGACTTCCACTTCAGTTCCCAAAGGAGCTATTAAGGATCCTTTTAGAGCTGTAATATTGCCTGGAGGGATTATCATCATGTGCCAAATATCACTAAAGGATAATCTTCTAAAATGTGGGCTTCTCTAGCACATTTCAGTAGGACCAGGGCTATAAAAACCTTAATATTAGCTTGAGATTTGAAAAATAAAGATAAAATAAATATTTTCAACATATGTGATAAAAAATTACACTTTTTGGTCAGTTCACATGCAGCCAATATATTCTGTTATGTCTAAGTCAGTGCGTGCTACCTTTTGTCCAGAAAGCTTCCATTGATACAAGCCTCGGATGAAAAGATCAGTCTGATATTCCTGAAAGTAAAAAACAGAAAGTCAGTCCTTTAAACTTCAGGTTTTTAACTCTGAAAGAACAAAAAACGTCTACAAGGGTGTCTGCACCTGACCACACAAAACTTTTCTTAGCCCCACCTCTCTGTCAGTGTTGCAGGAGACATTGTACTCTAGGAGTTAGTGATCTTTGGCAAGCCACCTCTGCTCTCCTGGGCCTTGTAAGGGAACCTGCTCAAGCACCCCATGCCAGCCAGTGCTCCAGTCTGGTGAGTGTTATCATGGAGATTCTTCTCCTGACAGGTCAGAACATTAGCTGCTTTTGTTTGTTATTATGCAAAACAAAAGGCACTGCAACATGGAAGGGAGGAGAATCCCCTCCGGGGACAAGATCTTTGTGGCACGTGGAGGGAAAATCCATCAGGCTATCAATTTGCTGCCGCACAAAAGCTGAGTTCTGAGAACCTGAAGGGACATCAGCCCTCCTCCTAGTATTCCTGGTTCAGTTCTTACCGAAGCAGCTATTTTATCAGGCCCTTCCTACTGAGATCTGGAAAGAACCCTCTCTTTCACCCTCTCAACACACTTTTCACATGATCCAAACTGTTCTAAAAGTGGTCAGGGAAATATTTAGTCCCAAGTTAGCCAAGTTTTCAAAATCCTCAAAATCAGCAGCTGGAACCAGACTTTCCCAAAGAAAATAACCTCCCATATAAAACCTGAGAAGGTGTAAGGCATCCACAGTGGTATACACATACTGCTTTTGAAAATGGGAAATTAAAAAAGTGATCACTAATTTTTAAATGCTAGTGCAGCATTCCAGTTTGGGTACTCTGGATTAGGCTTTTTGCACAAGGCCTTGGTCTGCAGGCAAGGTCTTTCACTGATTTAACTTGTCAGGTCCTTATCAACTTTGTGCCAAAGTACAAGATTGTCCCTTGACTAAATTCTTGAACAACAGTTCCTACAATAGCCTCCAAAGAATAATACATTTTAGAGAAAATCATGTATCAGGGAAAAAACCACAAACAAACCCAAACAGCAACCAACTCAAACAGCAAGTTTCTGATTTACTTTTTTATGTGCTCCCAACATTTAGAATTAGAAATCCATGCATCCACTTCTTTATCCTCCAGAGTGGCAATTCCATTCAAATACGAATTCTGTGTGAAATACATTAGAACATCGACAAAATTAAAAATACAGCAGATGGGATTGTTTTTTCAATCCAATCATTACAAGAAGATTTCAGCCTAAGTATGAATAAACTAATGGACATCCAGCATGATCCAGATGCATTTAACCACAGAACATATATAATTGCAATACAAGTTAGTCTGTAAGTAAAGCACAGATAAAACTGCAATAGACATATATATAATTGAAGTGCAAGCATGGTGGAAAATCCAAATGTTTCCAGCAGTAATGTGGACAGTGGTAAAATCAGAAGCTCTGATACCTTGTTCTCCTCCTTGCAATGGGCAAAACTTGGATTTACTCTTGCAATAACTTTAATCCACTTTTTTGACACATTCTTTTCTGTGAAAGAACAAAAAGATTGTCATAGGAACATTTGAAGAGACAGTCATTATCTTCAGAGAGTTAAGGGTACAGAAGTGGAACAGTAAAAAAACCCTCTGGGTAGTAGTTATCTGTTGAAAGTTTGATTCTATGAGGCCATTACCCATGATAATCAAACTGCAAATGGAATAACTCCTGGGATGGCCAAGCAAGCATGAGACATAATGTTCGCCTTTCAGTGTAAATATGAAATCAAGAAAGCAAATATCTTCATGGAAGAAACAAATATAGATTGTATGCATCTGCAGTGGTCATTACTCTGGCAGGATTTTCCAGTGTTCACTGATGAATTGATGGGAAGTGGTATCAACTGATTGGGCTTCCTCTGATTTTCCAGTTGTCCTTCATCAGCAGAACCACAGAAATAGAATTTGTCCAAGGAAAGGACATAGACCACAGTGTATTTTCTGTTCAGGGAAAAAAAATAAAGTCATAATAAGCGAAAACCACAGGGCAAAACAGAATAAAATTTACAAATACATTTTCAGAGTGTAGACCTGAATCTTGTCTTTAAAAGTCCTGATAGTCCAGATAAAGAATCCCTTTAACCAGTGTTGGAACTCTTAATTGCATAAACATTCAGCAATAAAGACACATATGGACTCAGATTTCCTACACTGTCCTCTGATGTTTGTGATTTACCTGGGTTCCACATACAAAAACAGTGTTACACCACGCTTGCTTCACACCCTTCTGTATTCAAACGTGCAGCTTCTGTGCTGCTGAGCCCGATACCAAGCCCAGGTGAGTTGTCAGGAGACTTTTTCTGGCCCAGTTCCAGAAGGGCAAAGTGAAACTGGGTAATCATGACTGCTCTTCAATTCTTACTAAGAACCTACCAGTTTGTCAATCTGGATGGGAATTCAGTGACTTTCCTGATGCAGGCTTTTGACAGTCCTTTGCCCTTTGGAACCCAGTATATATCCAGTACTTTGTTTATTAAAAGAGAAAAAGACCAAGGGCTTCTGGTAGTTTTTGCAGCTCTCCCACTTCTCACCAGGGACTGAGGGTTCTACTCTCACTGGGGCTCTGGCAGGATGGTGGCTTATACTTGAACAGTAGACAGATACTTGGACAGTGTATTGTGATACAGGGATTTGAACATCTTGGTGACTTCCTTCCCTACTGTTCTTCAGTGACTCCCCTAAGGCATTGACCTTAGAAGACAAATCATTGGCACTTCCCACCTGCCACAGGCAATGTGTGTAACCCTTGCTCCCCACAGCTCAGCCACTACACGAGGCAGGAGTTCATTCTGGGTGGAGTTGTGACCCAGCTGGCCAGACTCTCCCGCTCCAAAGGTGCACACCAGCCCCTCCTTGAAACCAAGAAACAAACAACAGGATCACTGCGTTATCAACAACAATCAAATGGTCACAACCAAGAATGAGAGCCAGCAAGACACAACATGTTATATGGGACTTCATTCAAAACATCCCTGATTCAAACATGAGGAGAGTTCACTTTGCATCAAGCTGGATCATACACTGTAAAGTCCAGATAATTTAGCTTCTGAGAAAAGTAATTTAACTCTTGAGAATAATTCCCTGTTGCTTAAGAAATTTACTTGTATGAGTAAACCCCAATGAATTAGAAGTCCTCAATGAGCTACAAAAAAGTATTTTCAAAAAGTACTGGGAGTTGAACTGCACCTCTTTGCCTCAGGATTCCCATTCACCATATCCCTGCAAAAGGCTGCATGCAGGTGACAGGAATATGAGAAAAGGCCAGTTTTCCCAATAGCTTAGATAACATCCCTTGGGGATTGCCTTCAGGCTTAGGTGAAAGCAGGCATTACCATCCCAATTTCTCCACGCTGACTTTTAGCAGTGTAACTTTACTCACATGGTGAGGTCTCAGATGCTGACTTTCCATTTCAGACTCACCTTGGAGAGAACTGCAGTATGATCTGCCCCACACGAGATAAATACAGTCTTCCAGTGCTCTAAAGCTCCAACATATGTTGGGCAGTCTCTGTCTGGAAAGAAAATAATAATGCTTAATTTAAAGAGTACTGGAGGGTCTCATATACAGAAAAAATTTGAAAATAGGAGGATGAAGTGCTTTTCTGCCCTCTCTTACAGCAATTAATGCAATTACAGCTTGGGTTTGGGTTGTTTTCCCTCCAGTATAACATATTCTTTCTCATAATGTTCTTTTTCATATTATTTTATTTTCATTTACTTTGGTCTAAAACAAAATGCAGTACTTTCATATCTGAAATGCCAATGGTACTTGGCTTCAAAATACCTGATTCTCAAGGGTGTGGACACATTCAGATTAGATGTTCTGTCTGTCTTGGACAACTCTTCTTAGCATTCTAAATTTGAAGATTAGGTGGTTTAAATTATTCTCTCACTTTGTGTTTACTGATAATTAAAGAAGATTAAAAAATATAAAATTAATTTCTTTTACACAAGACTTCCTGGAGACAAGACAGGAGTCGAAATGGACCTGTAAGACCTCAGAGGTTTTAAGAGCTCACACTATCCAGTTAGCCACATAAAATGATTGCACGTTCTCTATAGAAAAACAACCCCTAAATACACTGTTCCTGCATTCCTTTCCTGGTCAGGAAACAAAGAACATACCCAGATAGACTTTCTTCAAAAGACTTTACTGCCCACCACTGCTCCACGGGAGCTTGACAATACTGAGGAGCAATTTGGTGAGCACACTGACCAGGAAAACACCCTCCTGGTGCTCTCCTTCCTTACCTTTCGTGTCTCCAAGTCCCAGCTGTCCAAAACTGTTCTTTCCCCAGGAATACACAGCTCCGGAGAGTGACACGGTGGTGCTGTGAGCTCCTCCAGCAGCAATTTGAGCAAGTGGGATGCCCTTTAGTCTTTCCACCAGCTGTGGTTTGTGAGTAAGCGTGGTTTGGCTCCCCACTCCAAGCTGTCCATGGGTGTTCCTGCCCCAGGTGAAGAGCTCACCTCCTTCACACACAGAACAAAAGAAAACAGCTCAGCCTCACTGCTTCCCTTGAGTATTTGCACTTTGGGAGTAGGAGCAAAACTCAGTGTTGTTTCCAGGGACCTAGCTCCAAGGCAAGACCATCATGTGTGGCCAGATTTGTTTTCTTCTGACCTCTTTGGGACAGTCCCATGTTGCCATGTGACTCAGCACAGCAAGAATAAAGGCCCCTAAAGTCATACTTGCAAAAAGTTCCCAACCAGAAAGGTGTTGCAACTTAAGAATGAGCAGGTCTGGTGACTGCAGAGTGCAGTAGCCACATCTGCTCTCCACCTTTGTTGAGGGGCAGTGCTCAGGAGCTGGAGAGAGACAGAGAGATATGCAGATCCCTGGGTGCTGGGAGGAAGGAGCAGCACTGACAGCCAGTGCACTTTGTGTCCCCACTGCTCATTACTCTATAATGGTGTCACCAGCTACTGCAAGTTGTACAAACATTGCCTTCTCAGAGCAAGTGTGGCTCCTGTTTGGAGGAGGAGTGTTCTTGAAAGAGGTTACCTCTGGATAGTGCCATGGCATGCTGGTCCCCACATGCTATTTGAACGATATTTCGGTTTCCCAGTTCTTGTACCAGCCTGCAAAAATAAGGGGAAAAAAAATCAAAATAAATAGATGCTGTGCTGTGAGACAAAATGAAGGACAAAGATCCTCTGCACACCAAGCCCTATCACTTTTACCATGAAATATGTGGAAAAAATATAGGTCCTCTGCAAGCTGATTCACCCTGCTGTAGCAGGGCTTACTGATTTCACTGTGGCTTGCTCCACGAGAAGCTGGAAAACAACCATGCTCAGCCTGATTCTGTTATCTTGCTCTGCGCAAGAAAGTCACACAATAAAGTGCTAGGCCCTATGTAGATGATGGTGACCCTCACAGCTTCATCAGAAGGTGGTAAGGTTCTCACATGCTTGTGTCTTTCACCTGCAGTTTTCCCAAGCCACGGGTGATTTGCAAGCCATCAGCATTGCTCTGGAATGTTCCACTGATCCTTACTAAGTTTGAGAGAAACCTGTCTCATGGGCATTCCAAGCAGCTCAGATCTTGGTATGATCCTCAAAATCTGTGCAATTCTGGCTGGGTTAAAAAAAAGATAAAGTTTTGGGTACTAGGAAGGTATGTGTTCCAGTTCCCTCTCTACAAACAAGAATGTGCCTCAAACTCTTGGATGTTACCCTGGGAAAAAGCAGGCTGCATTTTCTGACCTTTGCCATCCAACCTCCACCCTGTGAAAGCTTCTTACCTTGTCTGGGGGCAGTTTGCTGAAGCTTTAGCCCATTGTTCAGAAAGCTTCCCGTCAGGGAAGAGAACGAGCTTGTGTGTTCCATCATGGTTTGAGCATCTCACCTCCTCACTCCTCTGCGACTGCGTGCACTCTGCAGGACACACTGACAGACACAATGATCATGCTATGGCAGCAGGCACCTTAACCACCTCAGCTCCCTTCCCAAGACCTCAGTGTGCTACTGCTTTCAGCAAAAGCTTCTGCTTCTCAGAAGAAACTGAGACAAGTGTGTATGACTTACTTTCTCAGGCCCCTTAGGGTTTCAGTGTCCTGCCTACCCACTGGTTTGTTTCATGCTGGATGACTCTACGCTAAAGGGCCTTTCTCCATCTCTTAGGCTGCTGTGCCACCAGCTCCCAAGACAACCAGTGAAACATCAGCAGAAGCACGGTTTGTTGCTCTTGTACATCTGTGGAGAGTGTCTGATGAAGACAAAGTACTTCCTGAGGCATCTGGCCACCCCAGACTTGTCACAGCCCTGGGGATGGGATGCCTTCAAGTCAAGCACTTTACAAGGTGTTGGAGAAGCAGTGATGGAAAATTCACTCATTGCCTGTCTAACCAGAAGGAACCAGACCTCCTTGTCTACAGCTGAGGGGCTGCAGATGCTCTCTCGACCTAGAGGAACCAGGGACTCAGTTACTCTCATGTAGCTCTGCTCCAGCCCAAGTGTCTGAGACCCAGGATGCCCAAGAGTGAAAGACAGTCATCAGCAAAGCCTGCCCTAATTTACCTAACACCTCTGGAGATTCGCTGCCCACCCTTCTCACGCATCAGATATGAAACTAGAGAGGAAAATCCCTGTCTGTTCCCCGGCACGTTCTTCCTCCTTCCAGTCCCCCCGCTCCGAGTGCTGCCCACCGGGACACGTTTAAGCCCCCCACGCCCCGTCCCCGAGGGGCCGCACAGTAGATTACTGCACTTTCAGCGGCTCCACCTGCACGGAGCCGTCCCGGGGGTCTCCCAGCATCCTCCCGACCGTGCCGCTCCCGGCGTCCGTACCTCCCGTGCCGCTGCCCCGGCACTGCTGCCGCCGTCCCTCCGCCATCCTCGCCCGCCGACAGCTCGGGAGTGTCCGGGCAGCGCCGGGCGCGCCGCGCCGGGGAAATGGAAACCGAAACTCATCAGGGGCTGCGGCAGCGGGAGGAGGAGCGGGAGGGGTGCCCGATAGCTGGGAGCCCGGAGCCGGGAAACTCTGACTCCTGCGCTGAACAGGCGTGAGCTACTGCGCTCCGGTGGGTTCCCGGCTCTCCTCAGCATGCGGAGCTGCTGCTGCCACCCGGGTGGGAGGAGAGGGCAAAGCAGAAGGCGGGTGGAGGGATGCCGGGGTCTCCCACGTGGAGAATAACTTTATTATTTTGACTTTCTTATTGACTTCAGAGGGGAACCTGTCTCCATCCTGTGGAGAGTCGAGAGACCTGCTCTGCTGTGTATCCCGGCTAAGAGCCCACGCAAACCCAGAGGGGCTGCTTGGCTGGGGGAAATCAAAGCGCAAGTGAAACGCTCGGTTTGGAAATTAAAAGCCGTCTGCTTCCATTCTCACATCGTCTCAGCTAAATCTCTCCTGCCTTCAAAGACCCTGCGAGCTTCCTCAGTCCCAGAAAGACCACCCTGCCTGCCCTTCTCACTGGAGTGATGCATGCAGGACAATCTTGGTTATGAAACAATACCCTTATTCACATCAAAACACATAAGGTCACTTTGGTTGTATTCCTGATAGCTGCCACTGATTAATTAAATTCAATCTGTTTATGAGAATTTTAGGCTGCTGAATACTAAGCGTAGATTTTGGTGGTGCGCTCTACAAAAGTCCCAAGAAGCACAATATGAATCAACAGATTTACATTGGTGGTCACTGAAATTTAGTGGAAAATTCATTACTGAGACAGCAGGAGCATCTAATGTAATGTATTTAAATGGAGTAGCCTGTGCTGCACAGAGGCACCCGGAGGTCCCTGAGGTGAAGAAAAAAGGATGTGGAGGAGCCATGAAGCAAAGCAGGATGAGGCTGGGGCATACAGTAAATGTTTTCTGCCCAGGGAGGAGTAACCCAGCCTTATCTCTCCCAGCCACTTCCCCACACGCACTTTGCGGATCATATCTCCTTACACAGTACGTAGGAAAGTTTCAAGATCATCAAATACGGAGCTAGAGAAGTAATGCCAAAGCATCTGCTGGGAAAGGACACTAGAGGTCCTTCTGCCCCAAAGCATGAACTAAGGACTCCTCCCTGTGAGGAAAAACTGCTCCAAGCACTGCCTCCCCTCTGGCGTGGAAAGAAAGAGATTTGAGGGGAAGAAATGAAAGGCAATGTGTTGATGTCCTCCTTTCAGAGCGACATTCTTCCTCCCACCAAGTGGACTGCTGACAGTGATTTCATGTCAGAAAGGCTTGCTCTGGTAAGCTACTGCAGGTTCATTAAACTCTCTGTGGTTCTCTGCCCAAGAGTATCTGGGCTTGTGATGCTCTGATGAACTGGAATCTAGGGGCCTGTGAGGGAGATGTTAGGCAATTGGCAGGAGACAGCGAAAAGAGGTGAACTGTGCAAAATGGTATTTTTAGCTAGGATTGACAGATGTGTCCATCTGTACATTTCACCCCTTTCCATCACTCCTCTAGTGAATTGCCCGTAAAACCCAAACCAAAGCAAAACACAGCACAGCAACAACGAAAATGTGTAGAACTCCTCGAGTCTGGGGTGCTGCTTGCTTATGAGGGCAGCCCTTCTCCCATAAGAACAGCACGGAGTACTTCCAGAGTGAGAGGAATGGAGAAATCCAAGGACATGTATGCAGATACCATGGTCCCAGGAGAAATGGAGGAATGTTTCATGCTGAGCCCCAGGAAGCCAAGGAAACATGTGATGGGAGCCTGTTCCCACAGCGTCAGCAGCTGAACAGGCATGAGTGGGTCAATCCTCCAGAGCAGATTTGGGAGCGTGGGGAACTTGCAGCCCCTCTCAGCTGGCCTGAGTCACAGCTCCAGCTGCTCTCTCCAAGGGAAGGGACACAGTGACCTGGGCTCAGCCTCTGGCAACCCAAACTGGACAGTGCCAAATCCCTCAGTATCACAGCATGGACACCAACTACCTCTGTCCTTCTCCCTGGAATGCCAAAGCAGCACCCACTGCACAGGCCCTGGCAGAACCAAGAACATCATCTCAGCCTGGACTGCCCTGCAGAAGATGGCAGCTCCTGAAGGCACAGGCAGGCATGAGGGCAGGGAATGTGCTGCCCTGCTGCCCCTGCCTGAGGGGTTTGTCAGCACTGTGGTGCTTTAGGTTTGGTACTTTCAGGACGCTGTTTTGACGGCAATATTGTCCAGTGCTGCCTGGGCCAGTGCTGCCTGGGGAATATTCCCAATTTCTTGCTGGTGGCAACAGCCCCCCACTCTAGGAGACTGTTCAGGAGCCATTCCAGGGAAGGAGCCACAAGATAAGGTAAAAGAAGGCAGCAGAAAACAATGTTGTCTCAAGTATGGACAGGAGAGACCAGACAGCTCTTCTTTTCTTCTTTGCCTCCTGAAGGAACCTGAACAGGCTCACCAGCACCTCTGCAGCCCCCCACAGCCAGTGGCTGTGAGCTGAGCCTGGGTAGGTGGCAAGAATCACAGAATCACCAAGGTTGGAAGAGAACTTTATGATCATCGAATTCAACCATCCACCCAGCACTACCACTAAACCACTAAATCTTCACCCAGCACTACATCCAGATGCTTTTGTCTCCACCTCCCTGGACAACCAGTTCCAGTGCCTGACCACCTGAACAGTGAAAAATGTTTCAAATATGTAGTCTGAATTTCCCATGCCTCTCCTTAAAGCTTTTTCCTCTCATTCTCTCACTGCAGGCACAGCAGAAGAGACAGACCCCCACCTCACCACAGCCTCCTTTCAGGGAGTTGTAGAGAGCTGCGAGGTGCCCTCGGAACCTTTGAAACAGCTCCAGCTTCCTCAGCCTCCTCTCCTAAGTCATGTTCTCGACAGACCTTTCATGAGCCTTCTTGCCCTTCTCTGGACATGCTCCAGCACCTCAATGTCCCTCCTGTAGACAGGGGTCCGGAACTGAACACAGCACTCCAGGTGCCGAGTACAGGGGGACAGTAAGTGCACCCCGATCCTGCTGGGCACGCTTACTGCCCCAGGCCATGCCACTGCCCTTCTTGGCCCCCTGGGCACAACTGGCCCGCGTTCAGCCGGCTGTCAGCCCGCTCCTTTCTGCGGGAAGAGGAACAGACGCGCTGCCGGAGCTGAGCGCGGCACAGCCGCAGGGACCGCGCACGGCGGTGCGGAGTGCCCGGCGGCCGCGGGATGGCGGCGGTGCCCCGCTGCCGGGCCGTGACCCTGGCCGTGACTGTGACCGGGGCCGGGGCGGCGCCGCCGGGGAGGGGATTCCCCCCGCGGCTTAAGCGGCTGCCGTGGGCGGGCGGCTCCGTGCCGCCATGCCGCCCTCCGCGATGCCGCTGCTGCCGCTGCTGCCGCTGCTGCCGCTGCTGCTGGCGGCGCTGGCGGTGCCCGCCCCGGGCGCGGCGGCGGCGGGGGGCTGCGGGCCCTGCGATGCGGCGCGGTGCCCGGCGCTGCCGGCGCGGGGCTGCCCGCTGGGCAGGGTGCGGGACGCCTGCGGCTGCTGCTGGCAGTGCGGGCGCGGCGAGGGCGAGGCGTGTGGCGGCGGCGGCGCTGCGGGGGGACGCTGCGCCCCCGGCCTCGAGTGCGTGAAGAGCCGGCAGCGCCGCAAGGCCAAGGGCGGCCCGGTTCCCCCCGCCGCCGGCCCGCCCGGCGTGTGCCTCTGCAAGAGCCGCTACCCGGTGTGCGGCAGCGACGGGCTCACCTACGGCAGCGGCTGCCAGCTCCGCGCCGCCAGCCTGCGCGCACAGAGCCGCGGCGAGCCCGCCATCAGCCAGCGCAGCAAGGGAGCCTGCGAGCAAGGTGCGGGGCAGGGAGCGGGGCGGGCGGGCTGCGGGGCGGGGTGGCCGCTCTGCACCCGGCTTCGCGGGGAAGCGCCGCGCCTCCCCAGCGCTCTCCTGCCGCTTTATCCCGTCGGGGCGCTTCTTGGTAAAATGGACGTGATTTCAGACCCGCCTTAAATGGACTGGAGAGTCCCAGTCGGATGGCGCTGCCTAAACTTGGAGTACCACTTCGGACCGGCCGAGGAACTTGGGCACTCGCTGCTGGCTTCCAGCGGTGCTGGAACTACACGCCCTCACTTTTCATAGTTTGCCTGAAGCTTGCAGTTTGGGCTGCTGTGAGATGGAACAAAAGGGGTGAGCTATCCAGGGCGGTGTTCTGCCCAGGATGGTTGCAAGCAGAGAGGAAAGGAAATAATTAAATGAATGTGAAAGCCACAGAAATTCAGAGCCAATGAAAGGAAACGGTGACTTTCTTGTGAGCCGCACGTAGCGGTTTGCACTTGCTGCATTTCCGACCAGGAGTTTGATTCATCCCAAGATTTTTCTCAGGGATAGTGCTCAAGGAAGAAGTTGTTCTGCGCAGAGCCTCTACTAGAAATTCTAGCCTCTGGGAGTGGTTTTTGCTGGCGGGAGGGAGGGGTAAGACATAGCATGCAAACCATATACTAAATGTCTCAAGGACAAGATTGCAGCGCCAGTGCTGTTTTGGTGGAAGAGTGTTCTCATAAACACAGTATGTGCAGGTCACAACCTCCACCTCCTCCTTCTCTTGCTTCTCATAACTGAGGCCAAGTATGTTTGCAAAAAAATGTTTCTGAAACTCCCAAGGCAGGCATGAAAGACTGGGTGAGGATTGTGTTATGCACTTTGATGTTGCCCATTAAATGCCCTGTGCAGCTTTTCACAAACCTTGTCCAAAAGATTAGGCTTACATATTAGCCAGAAACAGTGTGGTAGAGTATTAACTCTTGGAGGGAAGGAATTTCAGCATTCAAGGCAATATGGAATAAGGTGAGAATAGCCTCAGTCCATGCCTCTCTCTAGTATTTGGAAGGAGCCTTTCCTGCCCAGTGGCCTCAGGACTCCTAAAATGCGTGCTGCTTCTTGGCTCTGCCAGCCCAGACGAGTGAGGAGATGGGTTTGAAAGATGTCATGCTTGAGGTGCGTACTTGAGAAGAAGGCTGTGTTCTCACTTGTTTTGCCCAAAGTAATGTGGGAGTTCATTACAAAACAGGTATTGATACTTGCAAGATACTGTCCCAACCCTTGGCTGTGCTTCCTGGTGTGTGTCCCAGACTGGATGCTGGTTTGACTTGGTGGGGCTTTGATCCAGACTATAGAGACAGAGTTTGATGAGATCAATGCAAACATGAGCCACTGGCAGGGGATGTGGAAGGGCACTGACCTGCCAGCCTCCAGTAGGTTCCACAAGATTTTTCTGTCCTGTGATCCTCACAGCAGCAGCTTTGCTGAAGAAGGGTCTCAGAGTAGACAGCCATTCCATGCACAAACTGCATCCCTTCCTTGGAGATGATCTCTTCAGGTGTGCAGATCTGCAGTGAGACTGCAGATCTTTGCAGGCTGTTGCCTGTTTAAGAATTTCGCTGGAGCATGTAGTGCAGAGCAACTGGCAATATGTTCAGTCCTCCAGGGAGAGGGGACCTGTTCTTTCAGCTCCTGCTGCTGGGAGAGCTCCAACCCAGCATCTCAGGGAAGGGAGCAGGATGGATGTGGGCTGCTCAGCAGTGGTGGCACAACTGATCCTTCAGCTATTTCTCTCACCTGCATGAACCTTCCTTGTGCTATGTGCCTTCTAGTGATATGCACTGCTCTGTGGCTTGCTGCCCAGACAGGGACATCCCACAACTGTGCTAGACATCTGGAAGTATTTCTGTATCCCTCAGGGCCTCCAGGAAGTTAGGAGCATTGGGTGGGAAGGGTGGAGAGTTGTAATCTTCACATGGATTTTGAAACACTGACAGGAGAGAATATCCATCCCATCAGCTTGTCAGGATAGAGCCTTTTCCAGTATCTTTCCAGATAGGAAACAGCACTTTTCTGAGTTTTTAGGACCTGGATAGTGTGGTAGGCAAATAGTGGGAGATGGGTTCTGAGGTGTCTGCATGCCCTCTCATGTCCTTTCAGTCCAAGAGAGAGCAGCCTTTCAAGATAGTATCTAAGAAGAGATCCAGAAACGTATGTTTCCAGCAGTAGGTCCTAACTGTGTTTAATTGCTTTTTGGGATTTTTAATTTTTTTTTGTTCAAGAGGAGCAGGAGAGGGAAGACTTGTTTTTCACATCCTGTTGGATCTTTCTTTGATGTTAAATAGGAAAAGGAATTAACACGTTCTCAGCCCTGCAGAATTCACCTTGACCTTGTCCCTGATTGTTTCCCAGACCTCTCAGATGTGATGCCTGTGTTTTGCACAAAAATGATGAAGCCATGCAGAAAGAGGTATTTCTGCAGCAGCCAAAACTTCCTGCTGGAGGGCAGAGGAAGACACAGTTGAGAAGAGTTTGAAAGGACAGAAATAACCTTTAGTCTACCTGCACTTGGCAGATGGAGGGATTCAGCTGGTCCTTTCTGAATTGGGTTTTATGTTGGGGATGAGTGGAAAAAGGCATCCTACTTGATTGTCAACTCCTTGAAGCTGCCTGACTGCTCTTGGTGCTGTGCCAGCAGAAAAAGCTGCACATCTTTTTGCTCTGGGAGAGCAGGCAGTGATGGCATGGGGCACCCTACTGGCTGGGCTTGTGCTTTGCCCTCACACTTGCACTCAGAGCTGGCCCTGGGTTTGCCCTGCTCCCTGTCAGGGCACCACTGCCTGCATGTCATCTCGACCTGTGTGTCCCAGCAGCCTTTTTGTAGCTAATCACAGTGCTGAGGGTGCAGGAGGTGGATGCTGTGAAGTTTTCAATCTGCTTTCCAGCACTGCCTTTAAACGGATTGTCTGTTTGCTCTCTGCCTATGAAAAAGCAGCTCAGGTCTGCCACCAGGTCTTGCAGGCAGGGCAGGTACAGGTGGTCTGGGGTGCCTCCTCTGGTGGCCCCCTTGGCTGGAAGGGAGGCTGCTCTGACAGCTGGGGAGCTGCCCTCTGTCACTGCTGTCACACAGCTGTGCGCAGATGTTCAAAACTGCCTCTTAAGGAGTTGGTGGCTTCAGGAATGTAGGCTGAAATTCAATTTGCAGTGCACACACTGAGGCTGTTTGCAGCCAGCTGGGACCTGGGGCAGGAGGACTGTGGTACCCACTGCCATGCAAAGCCAGCTGGCATAAAGAATTAGGGTTGCATGGCTCAGCTCAAGCCAGGCAGAAAACCTCAAAGCACCAACCCCCATAAAAAAAGGCTCTCAGGATTCCTGATGATGATCTCTGAGCTGAGAAATACCAGGCACCGACTTGTTGCCTAACCAACGCAGGAAGTGACAAATACCCCTGAGTTTTTCTTATCATTTGCTACAACCAAATACCTGCTTTGAGAGACGTGTTGTGACTGCTGGAAATACTGCCAAAGTTGCCTCATTATGTGGTTTGAAGTCCCTAATGCTTGTTCCAACAGGGTTGGGGTCTCCAGGTTGCTTTGCTGTTGTCAATCAAGGCTTTCTCTTTGTGTTACGCTCCCTTCTTTCTTGGTGGAAGCCAAACTCTTGTTCTTGCTCAAAAGCAGCATGCCACAAAGCAGCTTTCAGCAGACTTCAGAGGACAGTGTTTCACTCTCAGGGGAGCTGGTGCTGCTTTGTACCTACCTACAAAGACCTCCTGGGGAGGTAGAAACTCAGGGCCTCTCTGTGTCAAGGGTAAATTTGCTGGCTTGCCAAGCAGTCTGCTTTATTTCTGTTCATCTGAGTGTGGTTTAAAACTCTGTGGGTCCATGAAAGCGTTTTCCCAGCACTGGAAACATGCAGGGCTTTTCCTTGTGATTATGATGACTCCCAAGATCCCTCCCACAGGCTACAGATGAACAGCAGAACTAGGAGGGATTCTTTTACAATTGACTGTAACCAGCATTAAACTTGTCTACATTTCACCACAAGGGAGATCCCAGTCACTGGAGCTGAGCTGTCCCCTCAGAGAGGTATCATTTTGGTTTTCCAGAAGCCCAGACAGCATCCTTCATGGAAGGAATTTTTTGTTAAGGTGCCACACACCAGCTCTGGGGCTCAGAAGAAGGTGAGTGTGAGGTTTCTGGGCTGTCTACAGCCAAACCCTGTCTACAGGGTTTAAAAAAGCAATCTGATGGACATAGGATTGTGACTGCCAGGCTCTTGTGGAGACTGGCAGCCCCAGGGGCAAATATATCACCCCCTCCTCCCAAATTCCTGCCAGTTTACCCCATCAGTGGTTTTGCTTTGCTGATACTTCACTGTTCCATAAAGGTTAATCTGTGCTACAGACAAAAAAGTACCAGGTTCCCACAGGTCAACTTCAAAACAAGAAACATGAATCACATCTGTTGGCTCATTCCATCCAAATTCAGCTGTTGAGGCTTTTCCAGAAATATCTAAGGTTTGTTTTATTTTTTTAATCCAATACCAGAGTAGAACAAAAACAGGAGTTTTTGGGGAAAAAAAAGCTTGTGGGAAATGGCAGACTGGTGTTATCACTGAGATTAGCTCATCTTCTGATACAGCTGATTTATGTACAAAACTCTAGACACCACAAAACATAGTTCATAGCCAGGCACATTTTGCAAGAAATTCTTCTAGATTTGTTAACAAGAGGCTCAGATTGCTTTAGTTCTTTCCTACCATTCTTCCTTTTCTGGATTTTAAGGGACTTAGAAGAATATACACATTTAATAAGTGGTTTTGTCTTTGTTGGGGAAAGATTTAGCAAAGTTTTTGCTAAATCATCTGTGGTTGGAAATGAACTGAGTTCCCTGATTCTCCTGGGAATTTGGTTTGAGTTTCTTCATCAGGTGGGAGTGGGGGTCTTGCAGCAGTGGCTGGCTACCTGCTATCTTCCACTGCAAAGGAAAACAGGTGGAAGGTTTGGAGGTGGATCTTTCCTGCATTTCTGTGCTGCATCCTGAGAGTCTGTGGCAGAGCACTCGGGTGTATCCCATCAAGGCCCACAGACTTGCGAGTGCCTAAGTGGCACAGCAGGTCACTAATCATTTTCTCATGGATTATGGGGACTTCACTCATCTCCCCATCTGGGAGATGAGTATCCTGAGGACAACTGGTCTTGATATTTAAGAAATAGAAGGCATTAAGTGCCTCTGCCTTTTTCTCATGCCCTCTCACTACATTACCTTCTGCATTCAACCAATAATGGAGACACTCCTTGACCCTCCTTTTGCTGCCAGTGCATTTATAGAAACTTTTTTGTTGTCTTTTACTGTAGCAGCCAAATCAAATTCTAGTTGGGCTTTGGCCCTTCTAATTTTCTCTCTACATGACCTCACAACATTCTTATAGTCCTCCCACGTTACCTGATCGTTCTTCCGGAGATTATAGATTCTCCTTTTTTCCCCTAAATTCCAGCCTGAGTTCTCTGTTTAATGAGGCTGGTCTTTTTCCCTGGGCTTTCCACACTTGGGGACAGTCTGCTCTTGAATATTTAACAATTCCTTTTTTAAAACACATCCACCCTTCCTGGACTCTGCTGTGTTTCATGACTGACTCCTGAACACTGCTGTTCCTTGCTCTTAGTGTTCAAAAATACTGATGATTTAAAATTCATGTGTAACTTTGGGACCTTCCACTGTTGTAGCACAGGTCATAAATTCCTCCTTAAAAAGCATTCCACTATTTGAAAAGGTTTTGGTTCATTGGAGCTTGAGTTTTTATGGTTACTGTGCTAAAAGCTACTGTGGAAGTTGTTGAATATATTACTTGTCAGAGTCCTAGAGAGCAAGAGTGTGTTGGGGACTACACAACACCTTCACGGCTCAGGAGGATCCTGTATTTTACCTGTGTCTTCATTCTCAATCATCACAGCATACCCAAATTCACTAGGAAGGAATGATTACTGATCAGCAAATTCCACCCTATGTTTGTTTTTTCTGTTGCTGGAAAGGCATGCTGTGTTTAAAAAAAAAAAAGCGTTTAATCCTTTGTTGGGCTGAGGTTGTCTGAGGTTAGAACTAAATAGGAGATTACCACGTAACAAGTCTAATCAGGTTGGATTTTTGAAAGCCCTGCTTGCTTTTCCATGCATAAATGCTGCCATGCCTTTTTTCTGTGTCTCCCACTGCAAGCTTTTCACATTCTTTCCAGGCTTTAGCTCATGGAGGTAGATGATCTCTAAGGTCCCTTTCAACCCACACCATTCTGTGATTCTGTGATACGAAGGTCATGCCCAAGGTCTCTGGAGGCAGTGTTCCCAAACCATGGTGAAACAGCAGGGCTGGGATTTCCAGCAGCAGTGCTCTGCACCGTGCTGAGCCCAGTGGTGTGGAAAGCAGGAATTGCTCCATGGCAGAATGATGGTGGCCCAGGGCCCTTCCTCACGCTGACTCAATCTCAAGTCTCCAGGGCTTGGGGCAAAGCCGTGTCCGTGTTTGCAGCCTTTCCTGAAGTCTGAGGGGGAGCGCCCAAACAGACACAGCATCCAACACTCACTTCCTTCTGTAACAGTCTCTTCACAGACATTACAGGAGGATGAGAAATGCCTTCAGAGGAAGGTAACAGAGGAGGCTTGTTAAACCTGCCAGAAAGCAGCAGGCAGCTTTGGGAGTGGGGAAGGCCAGGAGCTGCTTCCCTTCCCGTCTGCTGCCGCCTCTCACAGGGCACTGACCTGGGAGGGGGCAGCTGAGGCCATGGGAGCTAAAATGACTAAATGTTGCTTATGGAAGGTTTCCCTTTTTCCATATAAAGTAATTTTGAAGGGAAAGTACTTTACCAGCAACCTAGGAGACTGGAGTGGGTTTATTTTCAGACTTGCAATATATTGTGAGCTAAACAATGTTTAGCTTTTGCCTGGGTTTGTCCTCTCGGGGACTGTTCCAGATTGTGTGTGTGTGACCTGGGGCTGTGGCAGGGCAGTGCAGTGCCCAGTAGGGCTGGCTGGGAGCCAAGCTGACCCCATGTGAGCTTCAGCATGTGGTACATGGCTTTGTGTGTTCATGGTCTGGGCTTCCACACACTCCCAAGCACCAGGACAGAGCCCACAGTGTCAATGTCCAGCTGATTTTTGCCTTGTGGGCCCCTTGATTTTAGCAAAGGAGTTACTGCTCTGCTTGCTGTGTGATTTTTATTTGACTGTGTGTGAACAGCAAAGGAAGATTGGTGAGGATGGGCTAACCCTCAGCTGTGAGTGACCATCCTGGTATCAATGAGGGACAAGTGGGTCCTGGGAGATGCCAGGTCTCTGCAAGCTGAGGCTGGGCACAGAAGGGGTGCCTGGTGTAGGAGGGGTGTCAGGAACAGAGGCCAAATAATATCCTCATCAAGGATGTCAGAGGCTGTGCTGTGCACATTGCTGTGGCAGAAAAGCAACTACATACAACAATGGGAACTCCTTTCCAGCTCTATTTTTGACATAACACAGGCTGTAAGTTCCCTACAAGCTGCAGCAAAAGTGTTTTCAGGCTCTGTCCCAGGGTGAATGAGCTCTGGGGCTCGGTAAAAAGCGCCTTCCTGGGCCAGGGACAGCTATTTGTTTTACAAACAATGGGCAGAGCACAGAGGAAATGCTTCAAGTGCCTGTGAAGAGCAGCTGATCTCCATCAACAGCCTGGGCTGTCATCTTGGTCAAGGAGCTCTCGTGCAGTCAGGGAGCATCTGTACATCCACAGTGTCCCCAGCAGGACAGCAGGGACCACTCAGCCGCCTTGATGGTGGTGATCATTTTTATGGGCAGGTGCAGCCCTTCCTGAAGGGAGCTGAGGGAGAAACCATCCCCTCTGTGGGCAGTAGAGCAGCAAGACCTCCAAGGTGCAGGCTGTAGGATGATGGCAGGGGGGCTCCTTGCTGGCAAGAATCAAGATCTCTGCTTTGTAAAAGGTGGGCTTGTTTCCAGTCCCCACTTTGCTCCCTTCACAAGAACTTCTGAAGCAAGAGGAGCACTTGGAGCAGGGAATGTCCTCACATCTTCTGAAGTGCATGCAAGGCTCTGCTGTTCCCTGCCTCTCCTGTTGTGTCAAGTTGCTGTATCATCTGTCCATCTCTGCCCACTTTGGGGGACTGTGGGAGGGAGCAGGGTGACTGCCATGCATCTGGGTGTCAGCTCACTGTTGTGGGAGCTCAGCTACTGCTGTGGCTGTAGCCGGTTTGACTTTAAATCTGATGACTTCTTGGCCTTTCTCATTTATTTTTAGTGGCGGAAGAAGCCCAGCTCTAGAGTTTGGTTGTATGGATTTAAGTCAAATGTCCAGAAAGAGCACGGTGACTTTTCCCATGACACTTGCTGCATCTCTCAGGATGTGTATTCCCTCCTGGCCTCAGAGCTCTGTCAGATACAGGCAGAGGCCTGTGGACGCTTCTAGTTCATTTTGCAGCCAAATGTAGAACGTCATGTTCTGCCTGGTTGGATCAGGATGTACATCCCGAGCTCAGGACTAGCTTGTAACAGCCAAGCTCTCACTGTGCTGTGGCTGCTGTGCCAAGCCAGACAGGGCTTTGCTGTGAAGCTGTGCAGGCAATTCCCCTGTCCAAGAGGATAAACAATTTCTCCTCCCCCAGGAGGTGGGTAGAAATAGCTTGTCTCTTCCCCTGACAGCAGTTGCTGCTGAAAAATCCTGGTGTGACCTGTTCATCCTGGCAGGGTGAATGAACACCTCTGAGCAAGTGGGTGTCCGAACCCTTGGCATGGGGGGAAACTCAGGCAGTAACCAGGACTGAGTCACCGCAGGCAGTGGATTTAGTGGTGTGCTGAATGCTGCCAGTTTCCAACCAGGGCAGAATTGAGCTGGATCCTGGAAGAGTGTAACAATGCCTTAAAATCCATCTGGCTTTTAATGTGTCAGGTTCTCTCCTTTCTGTGGTGAGATATGGTGGTCATTGGGGGGCACTTGTGCTTTTCCTGCCTCATGGAAGAACCCCAGTGATAGAATGGTGTCATACAGGGGCAGACATAGCCTTGCCAGCTGGGGATAAGTCCCAATCTCTGCTTTAGGAAAGCTAGTTTGCATGTGGAGGGCTGGGCAACAGAGTAAGGGCAGCAGCAGGCTTTGCTGGATGCGTGTCAGCTGGGGGTCCCACACAGAGCATGGGTCCAGCCAAGCTGCCTGGGGACACTGTGTCCCATCAGAGCTTCTAAGCACCTTATTATCCCTATTGTTTAAGGGACACCAGAAAAAGAACAGCCAGGCTGTGCAGGAAACGCTGCACTGGATAAGGGGAGCAGAGTGCATGACCTGAGGTGGCCCCATCCTGAGCATGGCAATGTCCTGAGCTGGCCACTGTGGGGTACTCAGGGGGAAAAACCTTCAGCAGGGTGTTGAAACGCTGCTTAAATCCTCTTCTCAGCTGAGAGACTCATCTCTGTGCAGAGGAGGAGCACCTGGGTTGTGGTGTCTGCCAGGAAACCAGCCCGTGCTGACTATTAGGTGTGGTTTCAGCCATCGCCCAGGGCAACACATAAAACTTTTCTGCTTCTCCACAGCTGCCTTCTGTTAAAAATCAGAACAGGAACACTTCTGTAACAGAGAGTGTTGAATGCAGCCAACCCTGGTCTCTTAGCAGCTTCCCACCAGCAGGCTGTGTACAGTCATTCCTGGAGAGAGAAGTCTCGAAAGAGAAGAACAAACACTTCTCTAGGTTTGCACCCGCTGCTCAGGAGCATCTCAGCATCTCTTGGGCTAAAATAGAAGCTGCCCCATGATTTGTCCCCAGATCACGAGGAGGAAGAAGACACCAACTTTCTGTTGGAAGATGTTGGTGCAGTGGGATGCACTTGAAACCTAGACCCCAGTCTGAAACAGGGCTGCAGGGTAGAGTGAGCATGCAAGGCTGAAATCAGTGCAGATTCAGGACCCCATAAGGAGCATTAGGACCCATATCTGCCCCTCTTTTACAGGGCTGGGAATGAGCTCTGTGTGCTCTGTGAGTCAGTATAACCAGGAGCTTCTGTCAGGCTGGCTCTGGAGTACCTGTCTGCATAGGAAATGCCTTCTCCTGATGGAGCGTAATGGGAGCTTTAGTTTCCTGTTACTGCCTGCATCTTCAGAACAGAAGGGGGAAAGCTGCTTGTGGTGTTCTTAAAGCTATCAATAACTGGAAATAAACACTCTGTGCTCCTTTGGTCTGCACTTCCTATTGTGGGGAATTAATAGCTGCGTTTTACAAAACAGCCTCACTAGAGAGGGATTGAACAGAAAAGGCCTTTCTTCCCTTCCTGAGATATGGTTATGTCTCCAGCATTTCCCAGCCTGAGGGATAAACATCTCCAGCCAGATCTGCAAAACAACTCTGCTCTGATCTGCTTTAGAAGCAGCTCTCTATTTAACCAGGAATTGGAGCTCTCTGGATAAAGATGGAGCTCTGCATTCACTTACTCCCTTCGCAAATCTCGCCCATCGAGAGCTCTGTCACCACCCAGCCAGCCCTCTTTGGCTGAGCATTGCACACAGGTAAAACAGGAATAGCATAACATTGAATTCTGCTAGCCCACAGTCAGGGGATGGAAATCATGCTGGGAGAAATGATGCTGCTAAGTTGGGCAAGCTCTTTATGACATGATTGAGTGGGAAGCAGCCTGTCTCCTGGGGATCCCTTCCTCCATGCCAGCTGACTTGGTGACTGCATGGCAAACAGAGCCAGGAGTTGGTACAGTTCTGCTCAGCCTCTGAGATGACAGAATATAAACAGTATTTTACTTGAGAGGAGGACGACTCATCACCTGAACTGCTCAGCACTTAAGTTTTCATCTGGGGCAAGCACCCATTGGTCTGGATAGCTCAGGGCTGGGTGTGTGTGTTACTTTGGAGAGAGAAGTGTTGTGATGTGGGATCTGCCCAGTGAACTTTGCTCCTAGCAGGGATCACGTTCGCCTCATTCTCAAAATTGTGACTGGCTCCCACTTAAAAGGCTTAGCATGGAGGCAGGCTTGCAGTCACCTGGGACTTAAAAGCTTTTCTCCCTTTTTGCAGGACCCTCCATTGTGACTCCTCCTAAGGACATCTGGAATGTGACAGGAGCACAGATCTACCTGAGCTGTGAAGTCATTGGCATCCCAACCCCTGTCCTCATCTGGAACAAGGTGAGGACCCTGCTAGGAGCTCTTACAGCTCAGCAAATCTGAGGTGCCTGAAAGTGCCTGGTAAGCACAAAGGCCACAGCAGATCCCTCTGTAGAAACACACCTCTTTGATGAGTTCTCTCATCTGTGCAGTTCTGTCCACCCCCAGTCGTCTGGTTTTGCTTAGTTTTTAGGCATTATTTAGAAAATAAACTCTTGTTGATCCTGAGGCAGGACAGGACTCATGTTTCTCTTGGTAGCGCCTGGTATTCGGAGCATGTAGGGAATGTCCCTTGACCTGCTTTTACCTTCACCCTGCTGGCAGCAGTGACTCTGAGGTGGCTAGACATCGCCCACGTCGGGAACAGGAACCACATGGGGCAGTCATGTAGCTGCAGTAGCCAGCAGCATGTTGATTTTGGCAGCACTGGTAACATCTGGTTTAGGACAGGGGCCAGTGTTGAATGGAGAGGATCCTGGCTGTAGGGCTGAGAGCCACTGCATGGCTCCCCTGTACAGCCTCCTCAAGTGCCACAGGTTTGTGCACACTTGTGAAGAGTCTTAAAATTAAGTTGAAATGTTACTACTTAAGGATACTATGGAGAAAAAACTAGGTTGGCCTAAAATTTTCTGTAAGACAGCAAGCTTTATTTGTAGGGGTTCAAGAGCAGACTGTCAGGTGATTATACAATGCGGACTTGTTGACTCAGGCAGTGTGTTCTGCTTGTTTATGAATAGATGCTGAGTTTACACTCCCTGTCAGTGCTGTTCTGCTTTTCATGCCTCTTCCTCATGGCTGAGAGACTGCTTGACCTGGTGGTAACAAGGGCTGAGCACCACTTATCCTGTGCTGTGCTGTGGGCTCAGATACTGGGGAAAGACTGCAGTGCTGCTTTCCCATTGGTAATTACGTACCAGGAGGGACTGCCTGGTTTGCTGCAGCAGAAACAAGCAGGGCTGAACACACCCTTGTGTGCACACAAAGTTCTGTGAGGCCAGATCAGCACAGGGCATGTTGGCACATCCCACTGCCCAGCACCAGAAAACTGGGCCACTCTTGCTGCTGAGGTGAGGGGAGTGCAGCCACAGGGCTGAGGCACTGGGATGGTGCGGCTGCACCACACAGAGGACAAAGTGAAACTCTGACACTACAAACACACTGCTGCTGCACAAAACACATGAATGTATATCTAATGTTGATCTGTGTGCAGGTATGGTTCAACATGCAGTTCTGGCATAAATAAGCCCCAAAGTTCTTACCCATTCCTGCCCCTCTGTTCAGATAATTCGAGGACAGTATGGTGTCCAGAGGATGGAGCTCCTGCCTGGGGACCGGGAGAACTTGGCTATCCAGACCCGTGGGGGCCCTGAGAAACACGAAGTGACTGGCTGGGTGCTGGTAAGTACTCTGTGTATGCACAGAGCTGCACAGGCAGCAGAGCGCAGTTTGCAAACTGCTCATGAACGAAGAACAGTACAGGAGACAAATGGCAACAGACAGGGCATTTAGAGGAAAACAACCTGTGTGAGTTAGAGATGACGGAGAAGGGTGGCTCTGGTTCCAGTCTTACCTGGTGCAAGCTCCCTTCCTCTGTCTAGCATGCAGCAGAAGTGTGCATACCGCCTGTACAATCAGAGGGGGAATAGAGGGGAGGATAGGATTTGACTCAAAGAAGTTCTGTAAGATTCCTGAAAACAGAATCACCTCTACCAGTGCACAAGATGCTCACTGGAGGAGCGGGGTGTGTTTTTTCCCTTAGATATCTCCTCTGAGCAAAGAGGATGCTGGGGAATATGAGTGCCATGCATCAAATGCCAAAGGAGAGGCAACAGCTTCTGCGAAAATCCACGTTGTGGAAACCCTGCATGAAATAGCCTTGACCAAAGGTTGGTAAGTGTGGCTGAACACTCAGCAGCTCTCTTCCCTAACAGTTTATTGTTATTTGATACAAAAGGACCACCTCTGTTTAATGCTTTCAAAAGAAAAAAACCCAACAAATCCTCCCCCTCAATAGAAATACTCGTTTAACATGTGGTTTTTTGCATTTGACAAAACATTCCAGCAAATCTCAGCTGCTAGAGTTCTCAAGGGATTGTTAAATAACCCCCCACGTGCTGTGAAGTACTGGAAATACCAAATTAAAATTAAGAAATGCCTTCTGGGTTTTTTATAGAGAAACTTCCAGTGGGTTTCCATTTCTATCATCCTTTCAGTGTTGTCTGGATGCTTTCAAACCTGCTCCTCTCTCCTGGGAGCTGTATTGGCACAGCAAACATTCCAGTTCCTGCCATGTTCTCTGCATGCTGGGATATGAAACCTCAGAGATTTGCCACAGCACGTCCCCTTTGCTAGGCTGTATGCAAAGCTGCTGGCAAACCAGCCCCCCTCATCCCAGCTGCAGAGGATAGCTCAGCACCACAGCCACATGATAAGCTTAGGAATAAATCTGGAGAGCCAGAACAGTAACTGAAACCCTGCTAGAGGCAGAGGGACAGGGAATAAAGCACCTGGCTAGAGAATACTATGCTGCCCAAATCCCCTGTTGGACATAATCCTTGATTTTAATCCCTGCTAGCTTTATCCAAACTATATAGTCTTGACTTTTTTTTGTCCTTCTGTCTGTGAAGAGCTAAAATACTTCCCCCATAGAAGAACATTAGCAGCACCTGGCACTGAAATGAGAGCTTACAATTAATCCAAGTATCATGCACAGGAACTTTGCTAATGGTTTTAAGGTAGTCTCTAATCCCTTTTCAAACATCTTATTTATGGATGTGAACGAAATCGAGTTTTACAGAGTTGTGCCATGAACATCACACTTATACCCCAGAACAGAAAATGCTCGCTCCCTCACTCACATTAACTACTGTGAGGTTGCAGTACTGTGCACAGTGCCTCAGTTTGTGTCTTGCACACACCCAGCACATGCTACAGCTGGTTCTTTTCAGCTGTAGGAAAGCTCTAAGGCAGCTGGAGCTAAGTAAATGCAGACTGCCACTTTAAAGGAAATTGATAAAAGTTAATGGAACAAACTGTCAGACATCATAGCTACCTGTGGTGAGAGTCTGTGTGCCATGCCCAGGTGACCTCAGCACAGAAAAACATGTCTATTATCACCCCCCTGCAGCAGGGAGGGAAGGAAAGAAGGCAGGAAGGAAGGAGGGGTCAGGTCTCACCCTCAGCCAAGAGAGCCCAAAGCTATTGCCTAAGTTGCGATATTCCCCTTTGGAACAGGACAGAATGTAACATGTTTTTGTTTCTCCACAGATGATGGTGCAGAGCTGTGATGTGAGGACTTTCACTTACGCACAGTTTTAAATTAGTATTTTGGAAAGCTGCAAGCTCTGGCTTTTTCTAGCTGACTAATCAGTCCCTCTTAACTCCCTTTTTCTTTGAGTCCCAATTTGCTTGCACACTTCTTTCACAGATACACAAATAGATTCACAAGTTTGATTACAAATTTTAATTCTATTTACAGGAAATAAACATACTTTTGAACAGCACACATCAGATGAGTAAAACTGTAATTTTGAATGCAACGTATACAAAATGAAACAAAACCTGAGCACTTGAGTCTCATAATTAAAAAAAAAGCCTTTTTAAGGCTAAACACTCATCATACGAGGTGCAATACTCATAGACATCAGTTCTTGGAAGAGGAGTTTGCAGGCGTAGGGCATTCGAACCAAAGATATCTGGAAAGAGATTTCAAAGGTCTTGTGATAAACACTCAAAAAGCATCAACTTCCACCATCCTCTACACAAAAAACTCATTCAGTTTTTGGCTTAAAAGCAAATCTGGAGTTACGCACGAAAGCATTTAACAGGAATTGCTCACAGGCAGTATCAAAGCAAGAAGGAAGCTGAGACTGTCTGCAGGGGCTACACAGCAGCTCTCCAGAACACATTTTTAATGTAGAAATGAAGCCAAGGGATCTGATCCTAAACAAGAGCCATGTAACACAGAACATGTGCATAGCAGAGTGTGCCTGAGGTGCTTAAATGCAGGTAAGGTTTCCAGCACACACCACTCTGTAACCCCAGTGCCATTGTTAAGAGTTGCAGCAGTCAGTCCCTGGCACAAAAACAAGCCTGTTCAAGGCAACTATTTTTATCTCTGCCACTGCTCTCCCTTGACATACTTCAGCAACCAAGCATGCACTGCAGAGCTTTTATTAAATTTAGAAAAACCACCAAAGTGCAAAACAAAAGACCTCCTGTGGGGGGACCAGCCCTGCAAGCATTAGTATCTCCATGGGACAGTCACAAGGGCGATGCCTCTAAATTCCTGTGATTCTGAGTTTTACTTCTAAAAATAAGCTCTGGAGCATTTAAAGTCCCTGAAAACTCTGCACTGTACAACACTTGAACAGCATTTCCTGCCAAGTGACAAGCCAACACTATAAAATTAATAAGGAAGCATCCAAATTGACTACAACGCTATAAACACTTAAAACAGTTATGAAACTAAAATAGCAATTGTTCTGGTGCTTCTTTAAATATTTACTTCCCTATCCTCCTGCTTCACTCAAGTGGCATTTCCTCCTGCCCACAAGGAGAAACAATGGCTAATGAAAACCACACGTACCTGAGTTTTATTGCGGCATCCGCGGCATTCGTAGGTGTGAGTCCTCGTGTTTGCGATTGCCATGATTCCACAGAGGTTACACACATGCACCTGGTATGGGTCTGAAGCTTCAAACAGTCTTTCTCTCAAGAACTGGGCTGCTCCATGAGCAATCTGGCAATCTCGTTCCATTTCTCCGAAGCGAAGGCCACCATCACTAAAAGGAAGAGAAAAACCCCTCAACTTTCGAGTTCACTGGCAAGATAATCAGTTCTTGGTGGTGGAACAAGTATCTGTATTGCAAGGCAGGAGGACAGCTGTGCATTAATTTTCCTCTAACATCACACAGTAAAACTGTGGAAACAGTAATTAATAACTGCTGATGAGCATTTGTACAGCTGGTGTCTGACAGCCACAGCACAACCATACAGCAAAATGAAGTGTGATTAAGTCATCCTCTGCTTATCTGTGATGGGTTTACCCTTGGTTGGCTGCCAGATGTCCACCAAACAGCTCTCTGGTCCCCACCATGTCAACAGGACAGGGGGAGAAAGTATGATAGAAAAGCTCATGAGTGGACATAAATCCAGGGAGATTGCTTATCAGTTACTATCACAGACAAAACAGACTCAGCATGGGGAAAACGAGTTTATCACCCACTAAAAATGGAGTAAGATGATGAGAAACAGACAAAACTAAGAAGTTCACCTCCCCAACCTTCTTCCCAAGCTTACTCCATTCCTTCACTCTCAACTCCTTCCTCCCCTCCCTGTGATGACTGGGAGAATGGGGGTTGAAGTCAGTGCATCCCAGCTGCTGTTGGCTGCTCCTTTGTCACAATTTTTTCCTGCTCCAGCATGTGGCCCCTTCCATGGGATAGTCCTTCACAAACTGTTCCAGCACAGGCCTTCCCACAGGGTACAATCCTTCAGGAACAGATTGCAGCAGCAGGGGTCCCTCACAGATCATACCTCCTACCAGGAGCTACTGCAGCGTGGGCTTTCCACAGGCTGCAGGGCAGTTCCTGTTGCATCTCCTCACTCCTCTCTTGCAGTTGCTGCACAGTACTTTTTACTTTTTCTTAAATATATTCTCACAGAGGTGCCACCAGCACCACTGCTGGGCTCAGCACTGGCCAGCTCTAAGTGGCTGTGTCCAGCATGGGGCAAGCCCTGGTCCTTTCTCAGGGAGGCCACCCCAGCAGTACCTCCTGCTACAAAAACCTTGGCACCTCCACCCAATACAAGATCTTAAGCCAAACACAAGCCAAGAAAGTGTGGCTGTTCGGAGTGAACTAATTAAGCTGCAAAGCTGAAGCACGTACTTGTTCAGGGCTCAAAGCTGGACAGAAAAACAAAACACCATACAGAAACTAGCAGGGATCCTTACCGAGATCTGCCTTCCATGGGCTGTCTGTTAAGGATCTGGATTGGCCCTCGTGCACGAGAATGGATTTTGTCATCCACCATGTGCTTCAAGCGCTGGTAATAGGTAGGACCAATGAAGATCTGGGATGTGATTTTTCGACCAGTGAAGCCATTGTAGAGGACCTGAAGAAGTCAGTGCAATCATAAGCCTTACTACACATCAAGAGTATAGTAAAAAAACTATAGTGAACTGGCACTTTGATTATACCTCATTTCCTCTTAGATGATAGCCATAATCTGATAAAAGGTTGGAAATCTTTTGCACGTTGACAGCATCGTTAAAAGGTGTAGCATCACCAATTTCTCCCTTGTTTGCAGACACCTACAGAGAAGAGAGTTGGAAAGTCTGTCAGGTTTCTAAAGGACTGGTTAGACCATATTTAGCTATTCAGTTAAAACAGCAGTAACTCTTAAAACTGGAATTTGAGATTCCATGCCAATGGTAGCAACCTATCTTGCTGTGTTTATCTGCCACATATTTTTAAAAATACACACTATAAACAATTTTGCTACTCCTTCATCTAGGTCTGGGGAAAATGTCTGGAAAAAAAGCAACAGATGAGAGAGTATACTATTATTAGGTAGGGCCTGACCTTCTGGATAAAATTTACACAGCTGTACATCTTCCCTAAGAAACCTCCTTTTGCTATCAAGTAAGACAGCAAAACAATGGAGAACAATTATTTTTAAGTGAATTAATGCCTACTAGATAGTGTTAATTTTTATCCCCCTCCCCAAAAAAAGCTCAAAGGAGACAATCCCCACCAAATTTTAATCCATATTGCTCAGACAAGTGGTATATAGAGGACTGTTCTCACCTTGCCCTGAAGACACTCAATCAAGTGACCAATGGTCATACGGGAAGGGATGGCATGGGGGTTGATAATGATATCAGGTGTGATGCCTTCACACGTGAAGGGCATATCCTAGAGCAGGGAAACACACAGTCAATTCTTGCCAGAACATCATGTTTAAGAAAAGTATGTGCCAAATTAAGACTATTAAAGATTTTAAAAGGCATTGAAATACATAAGAAGCAGCTGTGTTCCCTTCTAAAAATATTTTAGGTACATTTAAATCAACATTGCACCTGAGTAGATATTCCACAGACAATTCACTTAAGACAGTTCCAATGCTAAGATTATCACAGGTAAAATCTTCAAAAGAAGAAAGAAAAATTACTACCTCTTGCCTGTACTGGATACCACAGGTTCCTTTCTGACCATGCCTGCTAGCGAATTTATCTCCAATTTGTGGAATTCTTACAGAACGTACCTGTAAGCCACAGGAAAACATGCAATTGGTAACTTAAATACAGACCAAAGAGTATTAAAGCAGAAAGCACAAACGTCAGTGCTCACCCTAATCTTGCAGAATTTGTATCCTTCCTGGTTCAGGGTTACCATGACCTGATCTACAATCCCAGTCTCGCTGGTCCGCAGGAAGGTGCTGCAGTCTCTCTTGGTGAAGCGTCTGTTGGTGCTTTCCAGCTCATCTTCGTTTTCTGGCAGTGTGACTGTTTTGCCAATGATGACATCATCCCCAGACACACGTACCCCAGGGGCTATCAAGCCATCATCATCAAGTTTGTCATAGATTGCGTGTCTCATACCTTGGGGGGAAAAGGAACAAAAAAAAGTAGACTCCCAAATTTTTCAACATACTGGCTCTTGATGTTCTGCAGTAATTCAGCAAGTCTGCTTGCAACTTCAGACAACTGCTAAAATACCTAATGCAAATATCTCAACTGATATGGTAATTTCTGTAAAATACAGAAATGTCTGTGTTAATATATCCCAAAATGAAGACTGAATCATCAGTTCATGAAGACTGAATCATCAGTTCAACATTAACTACCTTCCCCACAAAACCTTAATTAAAAAAACTGAGTCTTTGTGTACTCCTTTATCTTACCTTGGCAAGTTTCACGTGTAGGCTTTTCAAAAACTTCCTCTTGGTCATACCCTTTCTTAGACTCCTGCTCTTTGTATGAGCGATAGAACACAGACCTGAAATGAAGTTATAAAGTCTTCTCCAGTGAAACCAGCATCATTTTCTCCCATCTGTGTATCTCATTTTCACATATTATGGCTACTGTTACTAAAGACAACCAAATCCAAATAATGAGCACATGCCACACCACCTTTCCTCTGATTTCCTGTTAATCTGACCTTCACTGAGGAAGGGAAAACAAAAACAAAAAACAGCCCACAAACAAAAAGGTTTCAGAGGGCATTATGATAGTCACTTTGCAGATACTGCCAAAGTACCTAAGATAACATGCTAATTTTTGATGAACTGCAAAGACTTTTGTATCTGGTTGACACCTCAGAAGTAGTTATTATTCCTAATGATTAATCACATCTTCAGCATATCATTATCATTTTACTTTCCTCCTTATGCACACAATTTTGCACACTTTTTTAGGCCTCTACTGCTACCTTGCAGTGCCACACTCAGTACAACTGAGCTGCAGTGAAAAACTTTCAATTTATATAAGGTTCTTTCTGGTGCTTTAAGGATTTTTGTTTGCTGTCTCAGTTGCCAGCACACCAAAGTGCTTTCAGATACCATAATGCACGAAGTCACATCAGCCACCAGCTGTGCCAACAGCAGTTCCTTCTAAGGAGAGGAACATTCCAATCCTAACTGGTAGCAACTGTCTCACTAATAAAGACAGGACTATGCTAAAATGCTGCAACATTGCTCTGGTACCTGGCAACACTTGTATGAAAATACAACAGGGAAGAGTCCAAATGTTTTTTCATGAAACTGTGATACAAAGGACCATAAACAGAATAAAGATCAAAATGGAAGTGAAGATAAAGAAGAAGATAAAGTGGGCAGCCAGGTTTCATGCTGTTTTGCTAAGATACCCATTCACTGTTCTCATTGTGTTGCTCCCTCCATCCCCCCCCAAAAACAAAAGCTTCTCAAGTTGGAATGATTTAGAGAATAGCAAAACCAGCGTTTTCCAGCATAAAATGAACTTTTCTTGAGCCTCTGGACAACCCGATACAGTTTTTTTTTTAAACTTCAAGCAGTTAAAAAAATTACAAAGTCTTACCTGAAAAAGCCTCTGTCAACAGCAGAACGGTTCATAATGACAGAGTCCTCCTGGTTATATCCTGTGTATGATGCAATGGCTACAATCGAGTTGATACCTACAATATGCAGAAAAAATATTTTGAAAGAATGCACAATGCCCAGACAGACATTATTTTAACTCAAAGTAGGCTCTACTCTCTACAGTGAAGCTGTTCTATGCTTTCTCACATAAAAGCTCTATATCCCACACACAAAAACATGCAGTATCAGCAAACGTAACTCTGGATAGAAAAGAGAGTCAAGAGTGACCCCTTGTGAAAAACTTATCAAACATCAATACAGAAAATGCATTTTTTCAGTTAGATTTTAGCAGGATTTTTTCGGGTAAAGTACTTATAGCTGCAACACAATCAACAAACTTTCTGCAGTCTAGGTGTCCAGCTACAAGCTAATGCTTAACCTATACTCGTTTCTTAAATTGCACACATTTGCTAAATGTTCAGGTACTCCAGAGACACCATTTGTGACATGTTTGAAACAAAACAAAAAAAGTAGTATTTCTGTTCCATGAACATGAACTGACAAAGACAGTTACCACACCTGCTGGTAACTCTCTGAACCGCAAGTACTCCATGGAGCGTGTTGTTACCAGGGGCTTCTGGGGATAATACAACACATGTGCCAGCGTATCCATACGGACATGGAAGTTGGTGATGTAGACTCCCATAGCCTGTTTACCCATAGCAGACTGGTATGTGTTCCTGGGAGACTGGACAGACAAAGGGAAGATCAATAATTATGTACATAAAGCTCTTTACACACATACACACCCCCCCTGGGTTTTCTATCACCTTTAAAAGCAGGATGTCAGCAGAGGTGCACTGACCTGGTTGTGATCAGGGAAAGGGATAATAGATGCACACACTCCCAGGATCATGGATGGGTGAATCTCACAGTGTGTGTAGGTTGAACAATATGCCACACCTTTCTCTTGCAAGTCATCTGGAGTCATTGCCAGCATCACAGTCTCTTCTTCCAGGGTGTCAATGTACTCTACTACACCACTGGCCACAAGATCCTGCCAACTGAACAACCAATGACTCAATTAACACCTAAAATGGGTCTCTTAACAGTGACAAGAACAAAGACTTCCCTGGCTTATTATTACTACTATTGCCTCAGGGTGATTAAAAAAACTGATTAAACTGCCAGGCAGAGAAAGCATCATTGTGCTGCACAAAGCTTTAAACATTCCTCTCTCCAAACTGAGGGAACACGCAGCTTTCCAAGATGGAAAATGACACCTGCAGTTGAATTTCAGGAATGTATCTCACCTGTAATTGTTATACTCTCGTTCCTTCAGTTGGTCAATGTGCCTTTTCTTCAGCAGCAATTTCTGTTTCTCCACGATTAAAAGGGGCCGACAAATTCTGCCTGCGTCAGTGTAGATGCGGATTTCTCGCTCACGAATATCTCTAATCATCGAGACCTGGGCGAGACAGCAGCACCCCATGAGTACAAAGTCTCAGCTTGGAATCAGAATCACAGAACACAAAACAGGATAACCAAATTCCCTAAAGCAAAGACTTTCCAGGCACTATCAGAAGCACGGAACAAAAGAGTAACACTCCTACAAACAGAAGCGTTTTAGAAGATTATTTTCAACTGTTTTGACTTTCAACTGGATCCTGTTTAAAAAAAACCAATCCCTGCTAAAAACCAACCCCACAACCAAGCAACAAACCATACACAATCAAGCATATAATAATAATAATAAAAAAAAGCATCAAATACAAAAACCTCCCTAAATAAAACACAAAACAAACAAAATGTGAAGTATATTCAGAAAGAGACTTGCAAATAATGCTACTTGAAACTTGCAATGTAGTATCAAGGCATTATCTTCTCCTGGTCTAAAAGGACACCCAAACTCTAGATGTAAAGATTTATACCTCTGACACAATGATATCCATCTGACGACGAAGCTTCCTTAAGGTATTCATCAGCTGCTCTGGATCTTTGTGTATTCCTACCCAGCAGCCATTAACAAATATCTTGGTAGCACTAGAAAGGGGAAATACAAACAAATAATAATTAAAATATCCCACACTACCAAATAACCCCAAACCTTTGAAGTGTTGTGCAGGATAAAACGCTTAAGTCTGTTTAAAGAATTTTATTTGCACGTACTCAGCTATTGCTGCTGGAGATATTTCTTCTAAGTTTTCCATACTCCACTCTTCCAAGAATTCCAGAATTGGAGATGGCTGAGACCCCACAGAAATGTAAGCCATCAGGGCTAAGTTCTTCACAAGTCCTACTGCATGACCCTAGCAGAAACACAAAGTTAGCTTGTATTTTCAAATCAATAGATTCCCCCAAGAAGATTCAAGAATTTAAACATAACTCCCCAAGGAACCAGACATGAAACATGCTTTCAACCACCGAGTTAGGTACAAAGCCAAATATTTTTGTCAGCATTATTAAAAAAAGTGCAAGGGATCATCACAAGTGCCGTGGCTACAAAATGATCATGAGGGGAAAGGCAGTTAGTACACAAATCCTGCTTTCATTACCTCAGGGGTCTCAGCAGGGCAAACCATTCCCCACAGGGTGTTGTGCAGCTGCCGGGGCTTGGCCAGTTTTCCATCTCTCCCAATCGGAGAATTCAGGCGTCTCAGGTGGGAAAGCGTTGATGCAAAAGTCAGGCGGTTCAACACCTGCACGCAGGAAGGAGTTCAGTCTGTCAAAGCTTCTTTAGTGTGTTGCTGACAGGCATCATGACACACTAGCACAAAGGATCAATGCCCTCTAGAAATGATGTGCTTATAAAAAACTAAAACAGCTCTTATTTTTGTTAGCTACACCTTTTAGTTCACCTCCTTTTAAGAATAATTGTGTTTAACATACAACATGCATGGCTGCTAAGCAGTGTTAAACTCTTCCATGAGAACAGTTTTACCATAAGAACTGTAAACCTGACAAAGCCCTTATTGTACCTGAGATACTCCTGCTCTGGCCTGATGAGCTTTCTTCTGGTCACCCCAGTTTCCAGTTGCCAATGAATATTTCAAACCATCTGAAATAATTCTTGTTTTAATTGCCAACTCCAAGTTGAAATCTTTCCCTCTGTCAATGAACTTCTGTGCATATATTCTCACTTCCTTCAGCAAATTCTTGAACATTCTGTAGAAGAAAGACACCGAGAAATCTGATTAAACAGTGCTGTGCAATTCAGCCTACTCAGGGCTATTTGAAAAAAATTTCACTGGCCGTCTGAAAAAAAGCAATTTGTAACCAGGGTGAGTGGGGAGAGGGGAATAAAGCAGATGAAACTGTTTGTAAACATGCACAAAATATGCTTCAAAACAAGTCAGTGCTGGCCACCTGATGTTCTAGAAAACTCAACTACTCCATGAAAAAGTCATAATCAGATAGAAGCTGTGTTGCCCAAGACTGGCTCTCTGACACAAGAGAATTAGTCTGATTTAGAAGCACAGAGTTGGCAATGCCTGTGCCATGAAAGAAAACGAGCATGCAATAGTTACCCTCTGAACAGGAAAGCCAAGAGTGGCCCAGCAAGATCCAGTCTTTTGTTGCCATAATGATCTCTGTCATCAAGCTCTCTTCTTCCCAGTGCTGCCAGCAACAGTCTATGAACCATATACCTAAGCAAATAAGATCGTTTATGTTTGAATCTGACAGCAGACATACACAAGGAAGATTACATGTTTTCAAGAATAGTTAAGTGAACTCTTTCCTAAAGGCTGTGCATTCTAGATCTTTAGGATACCACTGCCCTAAAATAAATCTCTTCAGCACATCCTTAGAGGAATATGGTCCACAGAAAATTCACGCTAAGGACAGAGAGAAGAAAATATTTACATCATGATGGTCATGCCTTTTCTGCTAAATATCTGTCCTGTGCTGTTATATGGCTCTGTTTAAGCACATGCAATCAGGTATAAAATCACAAGTCTCCTGATGCTACAGTTCATCTGCATACCAATAAGCAGCGATCAAGACAATGTTTTAAAGAGTGGTTTACATTACAGTCAGCTTATCAGTAGTTATCTACATCTTAGCTATCAATTTCTAGATGTTATCCATGCATCTGGATATCAAAAATTTAGCACTGTCATCATATTTAACTTAAGATTCAAAATGTGTTTGAGGCTAATTTTATTCCTTTTTTCCCTAGTTTATAAAAATTTGCATTTTCTTAGCCTCAAAAATATACCAGTGCCCCAAAGTTTATCAGAGTATCCAGAACACTGAGGTTAAAACAAACTTCCATTCAAGGTGTTCTTCCAATCATATACAAGAGTAAAAACTTTCCATTTGCAGCTGTGAGACAGAGTTCTGACATACCCTAGAAAATAGGCCTTTTTGGTTTCACAGAAGTCACTGACACCAACATGTGGGAGCATTTCTTTCTGCAATACTTCTTTGGCATACTTGATTCTCTTTTCTTTGGTGACACCTGGCTTGGCACCTCTTGAGCCAATGAAGTTCAGAGCCACATTTTGCTCCTGAATGACAAATGCTTCATCCAGAGAAGGTTTGACCTGAGGCACAAAAATACAGCAAAATCCTCTAGCAAACAGAGCCTGTTGGAGCTAAGGAAACTACACAGTAATTTGTAAAGGATTCTTTTCCGGATCTGCAAATTATTCATTCAGCTCTTTCTGGCAATAGAAAACATCAATGAAGCGTGCAGAAAATAGTTCAGAAAATAGTTCTCATTCAAGTTCTTTCTAGGTCTGATGCTGTTTCAAGTATAACCAAGATTTTACAATTAAAGTCAACAACAGCAGGAGAAGACCCTAACTCTCTAAATATATATTAACTCTAAAAATTTCCACTACACTCTGTCTCCTTAGTGTATTCATTAGAATAGATTCAGGCAGAGAGCTTTCAACATTCCTTATACAGAAGCCACAAAAATAATAAGTAAATTACAACTGGAACGAACAGCACTTCAAGGGATGACTACCTGCACTGACACACCACCAAACATGAGAACACTAAATAATTTAATATATATATATTACCATTTCCATCATTTCTGGGTCTTCAAAATCATATATGATGTGCTCCAGAATGTCCCTGTCAGACACAAAGCCCAGTGCACGGAAGACAATGATGATGGGGACCTCTTGCTTGATATATGGCAGTGTTGCTACAATACGCTGACCAATGGCACTCTTCTTTGCACCCTGCAAAGATGGGAAAAGCACAGGTCAGGCTTAAATCATCCTGCCTTCAAGTAAAAGTTTTTCTCTGGATTTGGATGATACAGCACAACACAAGCATATTTATTCAAGCACCACAGGAAAACACGGCTTCTCAGCAGGCCAGTTAAGGAGCTACTCTGCAACTATTCTCCAGCAATGAATTTTTATTTTAAAAACATTTCAAGCTTTAGAAGTCTGTGAAAACTTGTAGGGTTTTTGCTGATACAAAAGAATATAAATATTACTTGTACATCATATGCATCATTTCTCTCCTTTAGTGCCAAGAGCAACCCTATCCATGTTCAGTGTTCCTTCTGTCAGGCTTAAACTCAGCTTTTCTAACCCACTGTGCAAGTGATTATTCAAGTAGCTGCTCCCCTTCTCCAGAAGGAAATGCTGTGGGATGCAGAGGAAATCAGGAGTGTCCCAGACATCAGGAATGAGAATACTGTAAAGTTTCTATTTAAGTTGCTCTTGGAAAATTTCAAAAAATCAGTGCAATACTAAATGAGTACTGACATCTTTTGCTTTAGAAGTTATTTCCCCTCACAGATGGCAGAATTAGATCATAAATATGAATTAACATGTGGTCAGCAAAAGGCATCTCAACACTAGCTTGACTATCAGCAAAGAGAGGATTTCTGCTCCTCTATTTATTCTTAGTGAAAACACAGGACACAGCTTGTCTGACTTTTCTAAAAACTCATGTACAGTAATTTAAAAATTGTTTTTAGCCTTGCCCTAAAATCTGCCACAAATTGAGTCTGCATTTGAATACTCAAATCATTTATCATAGAGACAGGCATAACGTATGAAAAACAAATTTTCGTTTACTTTTATCTTCTTTACAACTTAGCATCGGAAGCAATTTCTTCTCAAAAACCTAAAAGAAAATGACACAAAGAGACAGGACAGTAACAAAACTCCTAAATTAGTCTCTGGGGTTATTACTGCCTAGCCATACCTGTCCACCTCTGGCCAGCATGCTGACCCATATAGTACTTGTTGGTCGAGAGGAATTTTCCAGACAAGATCTACACTCTCCTGTGTAGGCATATTTTGAATCTTTCTTTGCAAACACATACACTGTGTTTGTAGCCATTTTCTCCTGAGCAATCAGAACCTGTCAGAAACAAGAGCACCAGTAAATAGCTGACAAAAGAGAATACCGAAAGCAACACTCACACTATTTCTACTATTCCTTCAGGTGCCTTAACTTCAGAGCAATGCACAGCATTTTAGCTAAACTCTGTATTTTAAAAATACACATTTAAACAAAATACACAGCTAGCTAAGATGGAATAGCCAAAACAAGAAACTCAGGGAACACTGTTGTCTGTTATTACTTACCACATGTGCTGTCTGTGTCGAGACACTTCACTGATAAAGAAAGTATTTACTATCTGTTTTTCCTACTATCTGCTTTTCCAAGGCCAACACACTACACAGGCAAATTTAAATGCCAGCTCAACAATCAAAGTCAGATTTTTTTTTCCCCCAAGAAGAAATTTCCTGTGTTTGCCCAGTTATCAGTTAGAAAATACTGTCAGTTTCACTGCTGAGGCACTAACAGGGTGTGCATGTGATTTTCTGAAGCTGCTTCCACAGCAATGGAAGCAAGAACCTATTCTTAAAACAAAATGCATCTCTATAGCAGTGAACAAGCAGGAGGATACTCTGAGTAAGTGCCTCATTGCAGAGTGCATGCTGCTCTGCAATGCTGGAAAAGGAAATAAAAATATCTAGAGTACTTACTGGCAAATAGTTCACAAAACGCAAATCAGTTCACAAAACTGAAGAAAGGAAGAACTGAAGATGGGAAATGTGCCTCAAAGAAGAAAAGGTGGCTTGAGAAAGCCCTCACAGATGACTAAAGCCCATCTTTCTGCAAGATCAGGTACTCAGAGCATCTCTGGTACACTGAAATAAGTTTCTGTGCTCCTGGCAAAACATGGAAACAAGTAACAGAATTTCCAGTGTCTTTGAAGATGGCTGTGTAAAGTATATCCCTTACCTTTTCTGATCCATTAATGATGAAGTAGCCACCAGGATCAAGTGGGCACTCATTCAGCTCACAAAGATCACGGTCAGTTAAGCCATTCAGCAAACAGTACGTGGAACGCAACATGATAGGAATTTTTCCTATAAAGGTTTTCTGATGCTGGGTCTGCAATTGGTCCTCCCCTTCTTTAATAACTGTTTTAGTTATATCCACATACAAGGGGGCAGAATACCTACAGGATAAAAACACCACTGTGTTATCTGTCAGTTACTACCTTTTTGTACAACCCTAGTAATGAAGGCACTCACAGCTGTATTAAGCATTATTACCAAATCATCAATCACCAGCTGCATTTAACAACTAAACATGAAAGTTTACACAAAGCAATAATTATTATATTTTCAAGCACTACTATATTGTAAAAGGCTATGAATTAATAAGAAGAGGTAGTTCTTCCTTGTGTTTATCCACCACAGAGCTGGCTCTTACGTAAGGTTTCTCAGTCTGGCTTCATTTGGCATCATAGGTGAGGGTGCTCCATCTCTTTCCCAATGTGTAGGTTTGGAGAGATAGATTTGTTCAAACTTCAACAGATACCGGGGCTGGAAAACAAGAATATATTTACTTGTAATAGCAGAAACATCTCCCCTATTAGCAACCAGAACTGTTACTGCAGAAGAATAGCCACTACCAATAGATGAAAACACAGCAAGCTGGGTGACCCTGGTTCCTAGGAAGATTCTATAGGGTAAGCGAACAAAGTAAGACTTGAATTTTTGGAAAATTATCTGATTTTAAAAATGCCCAAAAGCTTCCTACAACAGGAGGTGGCAGACCCTTGTTGGCAAGTTTTGTAGATAAAAAAAATCTCAATCCTTATGTGAAGAAACACCTTTTCCTGGATTTGCAGCAACAGCCACATATAGTACCATTTCCCAAGTTCTCATGAAACCAATCTTAAGGAGAATACCATGATTTACCATCATTCTTATCTCTGAGCATGGTTGCTATACCCTTTCATGTGCTCTAAACTGCCTCCAAAATTTGAGACTGAGAAGCAGAGGGAGACAGAAACAAAAAAATAAAGTTTTTCCCAATACACACAGTTTCCTTAAATTAGTCCAGAATCTTCAGATGTGATGAGAGATTGCCTGCAAGTGACTCTGAATGAAAAAGCAAGTTTTCTCGTCTCTAAACCTATTCCTAAAAATTGCATTTAGTAAATGAGAATAAGATACTAATCTCTGTGATTTGAGAAAGTGAAATACTAGTTTTTGGGTAAAAAGAAGCCCAGCACAAACCATACTTATAACCTGAACCGTGACCAGGCACAGCACAAACATCAGCTGCAGAACTGCACAAGTAGAGAATTCTGCTGTAACATACACAGAACAACAGAAGAAATATTAAGAATTAGTGAGCTCAATGTTTATGAGCTTTTTGCCTAGCAAAGAAACCAAAAGACATCTCAGCTATTCTCTACAGGATAGTTGTTTGCCTGCAAAAAAATGCAAAGGAACAGGAAAACCATGAACAAATTCAATGCTCTGGTGTCCTAAAGTTCCTTTAAATCTCTAGAGGGAAGCATCAAGGCAGTGACTGACAGAAAGACAATGGCTCATCACCATTTGCACTTATGAAACAAGGATCAGACTATACAAGGGACACGGGTGAAAGCACGAGAGCCACTGTAGAAGGTGAACACTCATTGTAGAAGAGCCATCACAGGGCACAGATTTGAGACAATCTGTCCTCTTTGGAATGTGGTGCCAATGGAAGAAGATGAACAGCAGCGCCCTTTGAAAACAAGGACGTAACTTAAGCCTAATTTCAGTCAAAGCTAAGACAGAAGCTTTTAGTCACAGACCTTTCTTGCCATGGTAAAGCTTCTGAAAAATCAGAATCTCACCAAAACACAGCTTGCTCTTGGTTACCTGACCTGCTCTATTATATCTCTGTCTGTGCAGTTTTGCAGAGGAACTGACAATATGAGCTGCAGCATTCACTTGTTCTTGGTCATTTCTCAACTCAAACAGCAGGACAGGAGTTCAATAAAACTGATGTAAAATTATTTTGAATAGTGAAAACACATAATCTCTGTCAAGGTTCTCCACTTACTGGCTCTTCCACTTCTCCTGAGGCATGCTGAGCTTCAGCTTGTAAATCAATTGGTGGAGCATCTTCAACAATTCTCTGCACAGACATCTGAATAAACTCATCAAAAGAATCCAACTGTTGCCTGACTAAACCCTTTTCGTCAAAATAGGAGCTAAAAAAAAGGTTAATAAAAAAAATCTTAATTAATGTACTTCACACACCAACAAATTTAAGATGTATTTATTACCAAAACTCCAAAAGCTATGAAATATAGTAGAGAATCAAACACATTCAATTAACCCAAGGCATGAGTTTCAAACACAGATGCTCCTCACAAATGTTTAACAATTCCCTCCCTGCCTGAAGACACTTTGGAGTGACAGACTTGCTGCCACCTCTTGGCTAAGACATGACTGTATCCAGTCAGTGCCTTAAATTTCCCTTAAATTGGAAGAGAAACATGATGACAAACCTCACTGAAAGCAGCTTCAGCTCAAGTTTTCAATAACATCTGTCAATTACTTTGCTTTAACTGATTTTCCTAGCTGCACTAAACTAGGAGCACGCCCCCAAATCCAAGTAATAGTACTCAGAACTATTAGCCTGGATCCCCTCTGCTCCAGCCACACAGGTCCTGGGTGCTCATGTTTTGCTAAAAAAAACCACCACCAAAATGATGGAAATAGCCTAGTATTGACTTCGTAATGCCAGTATCAGCTGTGAGATTAGTGGCCAAAACCCTGTGCTCGATATAGAACCAGAACCACCTCTTTCTTCACTGAAGAAAGGGCGTGCTGGGGGTCAGCAGAGCATCTTAATTCCTACTGACAACCCTTTCTGCTGAAAGCTCTCCTGCTCTAAACGTGCTGCAGCAAGTTCAGCACAAGCAAGCCTGCAGCTCCCAGCCGTGTTCCCGGCAGCAAGCTGGATGTCACCTGCAAGACCACGAGAGTACAGCTGTGGAAGGGATAAGGACAGAGTTTTAGCAGGTCACCTAATAACAATCCAGCAGGCCTCCTGCCACAGGTCGGGGGTGATTTCATCATCGTCTTCATCATATTGCATATCTGTGGGGAAGCACAACGTGTGAGTCAGGCTCTGGCCAGTCCCTCCCCGCCCGGACCCTCCGACACCTCGGCTCCCGCAGCAGATCCCACCGCATAACCCCCATCTCCCGCCTCCCGCGGGCCCCGGGGGACCAGAGCATCCCCTGGACGGGACGGGCGGGAGAAAAAAGCGAGGAGAAAGAAAGGGAAAACCCTCACCTTCGTCCGCGTCGTACATGGTGGCGGCGGGAGGGGCCGCGGGCGGCGGCCGGGCGAGCGAGGGGCGAGGGGCGAGAGACAAGAGTGAGCGCGGCGGAGCGCGGGCCTACGGCGGCAGGACGGCGCCTGCGCCACCCGTGACGTCACGCCCGCGTCTCCCGCGAGGCGCCCGCGCGCTCGGTTACGTCAGAGACGCGCGCCCCGCGGTGTGGCGGCGGTCTGTCCGTCCGGGGCCGCCATGCTCCGCCTGGGCTCTGCGCTCCTGGCCCGCCTGGCCCGCGCCCGGCCCCGCACCCTGCTGCGGCGGTGCGGGGCGGCGGCGGCGGGTGGTGGCGAGGAGCAGGAGCGCTTCGTCTTCCTCGAGTACGAGCCGGACCCGGCTGAGAAGGCGGCGGCGGCGGCGCTACGCCGGGCGCGGGAGCGGGAGCTGAAGCCGCGGCGGGAGCGGCGGGCGCGGGGCGCAGCGGCGGCAGTGCCGGGCATGTCCGACCCGTCGGTGCCGCCGAGCGGCGTGAGCTGCTCGGGCTGCGGGGCCGAGCTGCAGTGCGGGGACGGCGGCGCGCCGGGCTTCGTGCCGGCCGACAAGTACCGCAGCCTGCTGAGCGAGGGCCCCGCGGGGCTGCGCGGCGCCGTGTGCCAGCGGTGCTGGGCGCTGGCGCACCACGGGAGCGCCCTGCGGCTGCGGCTGCCGCCCGACGAGCACCGCCGCGTGGTGAGCGCGGCCCTGCGCCGCCCGCCGCGCCACGGCCGCGGGCCGCTGCTGCTCTACGTGCTCGACGTGATGGAGCTGCCCGACCCGGTGCTGCCGCAGCTGCCGGCGCTGCTGGACCCCGATGTGCCCGCCGCGGGCGTGCTGGTGGTGGGCAACAAGGTGGACTTGCTGCCCGCAGACTGCCGCGGGCACCTGGGGCGGCTGCGGCAGCGGCTGGCGGCGGCCTGTGCCCGGGCCGGGCTGCGCGGAGCCGCGCTGGTGGACATCCGCCTGGTGAGCGCCAAGACCGGCTACGGCGTGGAGGGGCTGGTCAGCCGGCTGCAGCGCTCCTGGAAATGTGCCGGCGATGTCTACCTGCTAGGCGCCACCAACTCCGGCAAGTCCACGCTCTTCAACACCCTGCTGCGCTCCGACTACTGCAAGTCCCGCGCCCCCGACATCATCGACAGGGCCACCGTGTCCCCGTGGCCAGGTCAGGGCATTGCTTGGCCCTTTGTAGCACGGGTAATGGGGGATGTGGGGTGCGCAGGAAACAGTGAGCTGTGGGCCTCTGGACTGCTCCTGGCCACCTCTGCAGCAGGAGAACCTGTCACCAAAGGGACATCTGCCACCCTGAGCACCTCCGTGGTGGGCAGCAAGCTGCAAAGGTGTGCCATGCTTCAAATTGTCACCTGCGAGCAGTGGCTGAAGTGTTTAACCTCGACAAAAGGGGGTTTGGGAGACATTATCACTCTCTGCATCTGCCCAAAAGAAGTTGTAGCCAGGTGGGAGTCAGTCTCTTCTCCAAGGCAGCCGGTGACAGGAGAAGGGGACATAGCCTTAAGATTCACCAGGGCAGATTTAGGTTGGACATTAGCAGGAATTTCTTCACCAAAAAGGTGACTGGACATTGTAATGGACTGCCTAGGGAGATGATGGAGTCGCTGTGCCTGAATGTGGCACTCAGTGCCATGGTCTAGTCAACATTGTGATAGTCTCCGAAGTTTTTTCCAACCTAATTGATTCTGTGATTCCTCGGGGCAGTAGGAGTGGGGTGCATGTGCTGAGGATGCTGCACATCCTGTAGTGCTCAGAGGCTCAGTAAACCAGAGTGGGTCTGTGTGCACCCTTGCCAGTAAGGATGGCGCCTGATGCACTGTCCCTGTCCATTAGAGGTGCCCTGCAGTCTGGAGAGGCCAGGAGGTGGAGTGGTGAACACCTGTAGGCCAAACCAAGCTGTCTGGAGTTGAGACTTACCTGGGGTGTACTAAATCAGCCTTGGCAGCACTCGGCTTTGAGACCTTTTTATTCAAACTATAGCTGAGAACAGGTCTTAAGCAGGTGGACGGTTTTTTTTTTTGTTTCCTCAAGTTGGGAGGCTAGTACTTTATGGGAGCAGCTGTATTTCCACCTCTGAATTTGTTTGACTGGGTTTCACCAAACAATTAGAGAAGCAGTTTTTTTGTAATCTTGTTCCTCAAAGCTGAAATGTATCAGGTAGTCAGAGACCTAAAAGTGCCTTTTGTTTGTTTTTCCAGGAACAACATTGAACCTGTTGAAGTTTCCAATTATTAACCCCACGTGTGACAGGATATTCCGAAGGCAGGAGAGACTAAAAGAAGAGGCAACAAAAACAGAAGATCAGCTGAGCACTGAAGAAAAAAATTACCTTAATCAACTTAAAAAGCAAGGTTACCTAGTGGGTGAGTAAAGATGTTACGTTCCTGCCCCTAATAAAAATGCTCCATTACACAAAGGTTAAGTTGTTTTGACCAGTGTTTGCTCCCAGATTAATGGGGGAAAGACCTCTATCTCCTCCATAAACAGCATCATTAGTACTTTTGAATACCTGTCAGCTGCTGCAGTAGCAAAGGGTTCATCTGTGTAATGCATCTCCTGTTTGAATGAGGCTGGCAAATGCTGATAGCTTAGTAGTTTGCAAGGATATCACAGTATGGGCCATCTCTTGTTCCCAAATAAAGAAAATAAATTTACAGTAAATTCACGAATACAAGCCGCACTGACTATAAGCCGCATCTCTGGGTGTTGGCAAATATTTCGGTTTTTGTCCATAGATAAGCCGCACACGAATATAAGCCGCTCTGTCGTTCGCAGCGAGGACCCGCGTGCAATCAGTAACAGAACCGCGGGAGGGCGGGGTTTACTGGCTGAGCTAAGGCTGTGCAGGCTCAGCCCGCTAGGGGCTGCTGACGGGGCCAGGTGGTCCAGCCCGGTGCTGCCGCTCGGGGCCGGCCGCCGCTGCCACTGGGCTCGGTCACCCCGGGTCGGCGCTGCCCCGCGGTGGCAGGCAGGGACGGAACTTCCCCCGCTCCTACGGCAGCGGCGGCGGGCGGGGACGGAGCTTTCCCGCGCCCGTGGCGCCGGCGGCGGGCGCGGACAAAGCACCCTGCCTCCTCCCCGGGCCGCGGCAATGGCTGCGCAGGGCTCCCGTCGGCTCCCGGAGCCGCGGCAATGGCGGCGCCCCCCCCACGTCGGCTCCCCGGGCCGCGGCAATGGCTGCGCCCCCCCCCCCCCCCCCCCCCTCCCCTGGGCTGCGGCAGAGGAGGGAAGAAGAGAGCTCTCCCGCCTCTCTCCCCGCCCCCCGTGCTGCCTGCAGGGAGCCAGGGCAACACGGTAACACTGTAACAATTGCGAAATGCCGGCTTTTACTGGCAGGTGCTTGGCTCGGCACTCTGGCTGGCACGTCTGGGGTTGTAAATGTCAGAAAATTATTAATATATTAGCCGCACCCGACTATTAGCCGCACTTCCGGGTTTCCACCAAAATTTTTGTCAAATTGCTGCGGCTTGTATTCGTGAAATTACTGTAATTTTAAATAACCGCATTTGGGCTGCAGGCTACAGGGGTTGTGCATAATTTTAGTGTTTATATTGTAGTATTTATATTTAATTTTTAAATTTTACTTAATACATTTTATTATGCTTAGTATTTATATTCAAAAGAGGGAGTTACCAGAAGATAGCTTAGTTTTTCAGGTAATTCAGTGTTTGGCAGTCTGAGGCACTGAAAAAAGAAGGCAGCCTGCTTTACCATAAATTGGAAGTAACAAAGTGTCTGTGATCTGGTACCTGCTGGGATTTTGGGGTATGAGGAGTGCTAAGCAAGACTTATAGAAGGGATTTCTTATCATTTTGGCTTTTGAACATACAGATTTCTAGCCACATAATGTCTTTATCACCTTTATAGATGTGCATCTCTTAAACCATCAAAGTGGCAGATGTTTGAAAGAAAGCAAGTTAATAAGTAAATTAGCAGGAAAACTTTTCATTTTAATCCAGGTAGAGTTGGAAGAACGTTTCAACAGCAGAAGTCTAGCGCTGAGATTGACTTTGACCCTGACCTGCTCTCCTACAGCATGGATGAAGATCCTAGAGATCCCCCTAAGAAGCATGAGGAAAGGGAGGAGTTCACTCACAACGAAGTGAAGGATGCTCGGTGGTGTTTTGACACTCCAGGAATTGTAAAGGAAGACTGTGTAGGTACTCTGTGGTGCTGTTTTGGGCTGACAGGGTTTGAGAGGACTGTTCTGCCTTAGCTGTGCCTGTGGGAGAGTGTCCCTGCTGTATTTCTGGCATGAGGGTTCTCTTAGTTTAGGAATTGTATTAAGATAAGGTTTGCATTTAGTTGAGAGGAGTTCATATGGTAATGCTGTTGCATTTCTGAGTAGTGCAATACTGCCAGCTTTGCAAAGGAGGACTGCATCACCAAGCTTCCACAACCTCTGAATGAAGGGAAGTAAGCAAGAGTGCTCTTAGCAAGTTCACACCAGTATCACCCAATGAAGCTGGCACTTTAGCTCTCACAGCCTATGGGAAAAGGTGGAGCTTAGGAAGGTAGCCAGAGTCTTATGACCAAACCACATCTTAGACAAAGCATTCTCCTGAAACTAGGAGGATCTACAGTGTTGCTGCTACTGGCTCCAGAATACATCAGGCCTTTATCAGTAGAGCAATGCCCTACTGAAACCAGTGCTGACAAAGTGCACATGTCCAAAACAAGCATTTTTGATTTTTGATCTTTTTAATATCCATACAGAACTGCAGGTCATCTTTTGGGGTGTGGAGAGGCTCACAGGCCAACTATAGGCCTCTCCTCAATGGGGAAGATTAAATAGTACAGGGAGGCAGGAAGGTTCCAAAGAGAATGAACTGCAAGGACTGTGCTGAGACTTCACAGCTCATGTGCAGGTGCTGCTTTCATGAACACTAGAAGACTCCTGGTTTTCTAGTGATGTATTTTTCAGACCATAACCTGCTTTACTAACCTGCACTTAGGTCTCTGATCGCCAGTGTAGAGACTGGCATCAGTTTAGACACCTGGTTTGGTAGCTTGAGACTGTGTGTGCTCTTCCCTTCTTCTGGAGTTGAATACATGTGGAAAATAATTCCTGCATCCAGAAATAGTTGCTGCTGTTTCTGATCAAAATTTCAGATTGAATTTTGTTCCTGCAGTCAATGTTCAGTCTTAGTGGAGGACAAGCAGATTGTCTGTGGCAGATTTTGGCAGGAGGAAATCTTCCTGTTTCTCGCTGACTGTGTGGACCAGAACTAACTGTTGCATCAGATGTTCTTGGTATTGCTTTACTTAATCTGTATCTCTCTCTATCAATATAATGCCAATACTAACTTCGTTGTTTCCATTGAAACATTTGGAATGAATTGTGACAATTTATTTTGCAGGTTTTGAATCTCCTAACAGAGAAGGAAGTAAAGCTGGTTTTGCCATCACATGCAATTGTTCCACGGACCTTCATTCTCAAGCCAGGAATGGTCTTGTTTTTAGCAGCCTTGGGACGTATAGATTACTTAGAGGTAAGAAAAAATTTTGGGAGCAGCTGTTTAATCTCTTACAGTAGCACCAGCCATAAAAGGCTTTATGGGTAGCTTTCCCAGACCCTTTCATTGCTGTTTTGGAGATGATGAATCAGTTACTGAATCACTGCGTGAAGTCAGAATGTCTTGGGATGGGTAGTTCAGAGGTTTGTTACTTATTACCAGCGTGCAGTGTTACATAGTGTATAATGGGAACTGCTTTTGGATGCTGACTAACATCTTCAGTTTAATCTTCTTCCCTTGACATATAAAGAGGCATGAGGGAGGGAGGAGAATGTCAGAATTAACTGGGAAAATAGGTGGGTTTCCTCATTTCTGTGTTTTTGAAAGCTGTCTGCTAAGAGAGAAAAGCATAGACATTTTTCTTTCCTGGCAGACCTCTGAAGTACTTCCCTGAGGAAGCAATTACTTGCATGGATATTTTAATTTCTGTAAAAAATATTTTTCGAATGTGCTGTGTGTCTCCCCTGTAATTTCCTCCATGTATTAAAAATCCCATGCCATACACCCTTATCAAACTGTGGAGTTGACCTCCCACTATGATTTCTCTGTAAGGGGCAGTTTCTTTCATAAGATTAGACGTTATCATAAGTCTTAGATCATGTTCCCAGTAGCTTGCCCTGTTTTAGGTGTGTGTATGGCTATTTCTTTGTTTCAGTCTGCTTTCCAAGATCACCACAGAAATGTTGAATTGGTACTTTGCTAAGGACACTCTCTACGTGCTGGAAGAAAACCAGAAAGGTGGAGGGGGCAGGGATTCTGTAAAGTAAAAAATGGCAGGAGCACACATCAATCTATCAGTCTTACGTATCTCTATCCTCCTGAGATCTTGGAGGACAGTTGTTCACAGATCATGACAGAAGCTTCTTCTTCAGCTTAGACCTTTGAAGGAATTCCTGCACTTATTTCTGGCTGCTGGTAGTGTTTGGAGAGGTCTCTCCCCTCTCTGACCTTGTTTGCTCTTCCTGCAAATGTGATGAGAGTGCCTGCTGAAATTGCTCCGCTGACTTTGCACAGCTTGAGAGCAGCTGGAGCCAAGTACTGTTGGATGAGTGCTGTGTGTTAGAAATGTAGAGTGAGCAGCACCAGACCAGATGTCCATCACCTCTTGTGCTGAATTACCCCACTGAGTTTGTTCTTGTGGGTCAAATGAGAGCAGAAATCTCTCTTGGATGATTTACCTGAGCTGAGCAGCTGTGCTGGCAGTAAATACGGCATTGGGGGTGCTTTGAGGCAGGATAGTGAAGCTGTGGGTCTTCTCTTCTGGAATCTCAAATCTCAGTTTTATATAAACCCTGACTGCAGTCATTGTCAGAGGCAAGGACCTCTTGGACAAGGAGAGGGCATCAAGCAGATAGGTTTTCAACATGCAGGAAAGAAGTGGGGCAGGAGAAAGAAAACTCAGGGCTGCTTTTCTGTTAGCCTAATTAACATCCACTTTATTTCAGGGAGAAAAGCCTGCCTGGTTTTCTGTCTTGGCTTCTAACCTCTTGCCAGTCCATGTTACCACACTGAGTAATGCAGACACCATCTATGAGAAGCACACAGCCCAAGAGTTCTTAAAGGTAAGGGGAGGTGCTGGGAGGAGCTTGTGGCTGCAGGTAGGCAGGAGCCCTGTCTGGGGCACAACTGACAGGGAACATCCACAGGTATCAGGAGTTTGGGACTTGAGCAGTGGGTGAACAGAGATGTGCAGTGTGGAGCAGTCTTGCACAGACTGAGGTGTGTTAGGAGAGAGCACTCAAGAAGTGTTTTCAGCAGAGTTTCTGTTTCTAACATTCAGGCTGATAAGATTTGCAGTGCTCTGCTTACTCATACTTGGCTCTTCTTGAACAGCCTTAAAGTGCAGGCGGCAACGGGGATATTTTCCATGGCAAACCTGCAGACTGGAGTTTCAGAACAGATTGCCGTTGAAAAATTTTCTTTGCCTTCTGTATGTACCTTAATCTCTTGGTGATCTGACTTTTTCCTTGATACAGCGATGTTCTGTGTAGCACTTGCAGACTGATGGGAGATAGGGTGAGCTTGTGCTGGAATTTCCATTCCTGTGCACATGGGGAACAAGTTCTGTCACTCACATCGAGGCAGCTGGCCTGATCCATCGGCTGCATCCTGCAGTGGGCACTCCATCTTTCCTTACCTCCCACAGGGTTCCTCTGGATGTGATCCTGACTCTGTTCTAGGAAACTTGAAATAACTCCTGGACATTATTCAATCCAGTTCTTAATTAGCTAACAAATGTTTAATGTCTTTATTTTTCCTTGTGCCTTGTTTGCCAGTTTGAGGTAGGAATGCTGAAGAATCTCTTGACTGTTAAATAATTTCCCTGTGTTTTAATCTTAGGTTCCCATGGGTGGGGAAGAGAGAATGAAAGAGTTCCCCCCACTTGTCCCTCAGGACATTACACTGAAAGGAATTGGTACCACTGAGGCAGTTGCTGATATCAAGCTTTCCTCTGCAGGTAATTTAATATTTCTTCATTAGTTTGCTTTGCAGGGTCTGCATCGTAGAAACATTGATGAGAAGAGGCCTCTGAAGGGGTGAAGCTGTGTTTCCTGCTTAGAGCAGGACTGTCAGCAACAAAAATCATAGCAGCCATGACTTTGTCCAGACAAAGTGTGGCAGCCTATAAGAATGGAGATTGACAGCCATGCTTGTACAGGATGACAGCATTGGAATATTTTATGCTCTGGCTGCCATACCACTTCTACAGCATCTGGAATGGCTGTGACACTGTCAACTGTCCAGGTGAGAGTGAAAGGGCCATTGATTGGAAATCTTCATTCTTTTTTTTTTTTGGTAGTTCACACCATCCCTCTTAAATTTGCCAGGAAGAGCTGTGTCTGAGAAGAGTGGGTTTAGGTGCTACCTTCTGTGGGAAAGGTCTGGATATGACCTTTGAGCTTGTTTCTCAAGCAGCCACACGAGGGCAGCTCAGACTTTTAGCCACTCTGGGAGACAGTAGTTTGTGTCAGAACCTTGTTTTGATCCTAGAGACTTGTCTTCCTCACTGTCCATATTCTCTCTGTCTGTGCAGGTTGGGTAGCAGTGACTGCTCATGCAGAAGAGGAATTGCTGCTCCGAGCCTACACTCCCAAGGGCACTGCCCTGGTGGTGCGGGAGCCTCCCCTTTTGCCTTACATCAGTGCCATCAGAGGGGCTCGGATCCCAGGCACTCCTGCCTACAGGACCAAAAAGCCTCCTTCCTTTGTGGAGAACCTAAGAACCACGGGAAGCAGATAGCGCTTCTCATCACCCGAGCAAGGCGGAAGACAGAACAGCCCGTGGAGAACATTGTGACTTAGTGGTATTCTGAAAATGTTGGACTCATTTTGGAAGGCCAGCAGGCACATTTTGGAAAGCAGGTGTGGGGGAAGCTCCACAAGTCCACATCTGATCCAGCTGCTGAACTGCAGCCATTTTGAATTAACTGAGGGCTGGGACCTTGCTGTTGGGAGGGAAACAGCTTCTCCCTGGGATCTGCATCGACAGGCAGATCCCTTTACCTGTTCCCTCTTGAGATACAGGGTGGAAACTCATCTGCCTGACCTGATCTGACTTTGCTGCTCATAGAGGAGGTGGTTTCTTGCAGGCATGCTCCCTCCTGTCAGAAATTACCACCTTGTTATTAAGGTGTTTCCATAGATCAGGTGTTGGAGGGAGTTGCAAGGAGCAGAGAATGCCCCAGTGTGGGTATGGCCCTTCTAGTGGCTGATTCTGATGGAACAGCATTGACCAAAAGTCGTGTCCTTTCTCTCCTTCAGCATCTGGAGCAGATTACTATGTGCAGTATCCTGTTTTTGGATGTAGGAAAAGTGATTTAATGAAAAGCAGGTCTGCTTATGTGCCTGAAGAGGAAAGTTTTGCAGTTCACTGCTTTGATTTGGTTTCTGTAGCTTGGATACAGGTTTTTGAAAACAAGGATATAGAATAAAACTTTTCAGAGACGCTCTTTTGTTGACCTAGTTGACAAAGCACTATTTGTGTGTGTATAAGCATCTTGCTAAACACATGAAAGGTCCAGTTCAATAAAAAACATGCTCAATCTGCCAGACAGGCAGATTGAGAGACACATGGCCAGCCAGTCTGCTGAAAAAGAGGCAAAACAAAGAATGTCTTTTAATATCCTTACCATTTTGCTGATGTTTTTCTCAGTCAGTCTGTTGGTCCCCAGAGGTGTCTCTGCTATCCTTGAGTCCTTGGCTGTTCTCCTGAAGAAGTCTGTGTGATCAGCAGAAATCATTGGCTCATTCAGCATCCTCTTCTCACTGCCTGTGGGATGTATTGGCATTCCTTTAGGGAAACCTGTCCCTCTGCCCTCCTCTTTGTTTTCCCTCATTTTCAGCCCAGACCTCCTATGTGGGTCTGTCTGCAGCCCCTGCCCAGGGCTGCTCTCATCCCCTATGTAAGGCTGCTAGATCTCCTGTGGAGCCACTTTCCATACTCTGCCACTTCTTTCACCTCTTCCTCACCCTGCACTGCCACCTCCTTCCCTGCTTCCCACACTGTGATCTGGTGAGATGGGGTGGGGCAAGTGGGGCCACAGTGGGTTTGAGAAGCACTGGGTGCTGTGGGGTTTGAAGTTTGGCACTGCCTTGGGGGAATTCCCTGTCCTTGCTGGCAGCTGCCCAGTGCACCAGTGTAGAAAATCAGTTGTTCCTTGTGAAAGTCAGTCTTCTGCCAGTGAACACGGAATGTGGTTCACGTGTGTTCAGCCTGTGTCTAGACTAGAATTCCTCCTGTATATTAGACAAAATATGTGCACCCTCACCTTGACTTCTGAGGAAGACTTTTCTAGTTCTTTCTGGACTATGGCAGCATGTTCCTCACTGCTCAGGCTGTGACTCACACAGCTCTCCTGTTTGCCTTCTGTTTCTCTGTTGTGAAAGCCAGCACATGTGTGGCCACTCCTTGGGTGTGCTTGGCAAACATCAGAGCGCAGGCAGCAAGCTCCAGATTGTGTTTTTTCCAGCATGGATATATAGGACTGTTGCTGTCTTCCTGGCTGGATTTCTTTGTGCTGTTGGCAGGCCTCACATTTGGCTGCCAAAATTACTGAAGGGAGTTGCCAGCAGGACTGGTGTGAGGATTATCTGTTTTAGCTGTGCTAATCTTCACAATGCTGTGATTTTCAATTTCCCCTTCACAAAGGGAAAAAACACCATCTTTTCAATGTTTAAGAATAAGATTCTAGAACTTTTTTTGAGAGAGATTCTTTATAAAGTTACTTTGGTGGTGATGGAAGAGAAAGTCCCATATTTATCTCAACTGTTGTAGCATACACAGCAAACCAGCCCCTGTACAAATTCTGCCCTTTCTTTTGGAGAAGGCCATGGATTTATCATGTGCTTTCCTTGACTTGCTCATAGCTAAATGGGAGAACCATGTTGCTTTGTGTATTTCTTCAAGACTGGGTATCTTGAACATTTTTAAGCTGGCAAGAAGCTAAACAACTTCTTTGTGTCTATAAACAGCATGAACAAATCATGTTGTTCAGTTTATGTCTTAAGCAAGAATACTGAGAAGAATGCAAAAGAATACTGAGACAGGGACCTCTGCATCTTGAACAAATGCACCAATCCAGACTTCTTCCTGGATGATTTACATGCATCAGATGTTGGTGAGAGTATCAAGATCGGCCAGAGCTGCCAGCTTAATATCACAACTCAAAAGCAGGTGAAGGTATTGAAAGATACCAAAGTGACACCTCTTCCTTTTCATCCTTGGCTGTATGACAGGTGTGTGGATGATGTACATCATGAAAAAGGACTGGTAGACAGCACTGCCCTTCTACATGTCAGAGGTCTCAAATGCACTGTAGCCTTTTGGGGCAAAAGCCACTGTAATGTTCTTGTGGGGAGGATGCAATTCTGCAGTGCCTGAATTCAGAGCTGTACTTACAGGCCACAAGAGAATCCATCACTCCTGCCTGTCTAGCTTCCAGCTTAAAAGTATCTTAGGTACTGATTTTCATAAAAACATCAATTGCTGAGCATAATAGTCATGGGCTGCAGAGGTGAATACCCCTGGCTCTGCCATTTTGCTTTGTAAAGTTCTCACACATTTGGTGGCTTTAGTTCTCCTTAGAGCACTGGCTGGGGTGGTGTCACTCCATTCCCAATGTGAAACAGACTGTTATTTGCACAGACTGTTCCTCAAACTTTTATAGAAGAAAAGTTTGGGTATGTTTCAATCAGTGAAATGTCTGGAAAAAGAACGGTAAAGAGATTAAGAACTTCAAGCACTCAAAAAATGAAGAAGAGGGGAAAAGCTGGAGCAAAGAGAAGAAAAAAGTAAGTAGCAGAAACTGCTTAAAAGAGGACTGCATTTAGAGACAAGGTTTAAACTTTGTGGTCTTATGTGCAAATCTCACCACAGGAACATTTCAAAGCTATGACCTGGACTTTGGGCCCCACAGACCTTAAAACAGTTCTAGAATGGGGTACAATTGACAAGTGTCATGGAAACAGAGGGAAATGTAAATAGCTACAGTTTTTCTTCACAAAACTGTCAGAAATCTGTCCACAGAGATCAAATATGTCTCTGTAATCTGATGTGTGCTCCATAACCAAAACCACAAAAGAAAATGTACTACATTTGTTTTAAGGGTACATCTGAACTCAGCAAGCAGTTTGTGAGATCAGAAACAATACCTTTACACATTTGCTAACTGAAAATAAAAATGTAACTAAAAAATTAGTCCTGATCTTTCCCTGTGCACAGTAGATTGTACTGCATTTAGTCTGAAATTCAGAAACAGGTTTATAGCCACATGAATTTTTAAATTTTAAATTAAACTATCTACAGTTACAAAAGAGAGAGACGTTCTATTCTACACCTCTAGAACATTGATGTGGCTTTGGTTTATCTGTCTACAAGATGAGAAAATCACTTCTACAGTAACATTCTGTATTTGCAAAACAAGCACATTTAATTTTAGAAAAACAGTGAAGTGAGGAAAGCCTGACATTTTTTCCAGACATCAAGGCAGGCAAAGTTAGAGGTTAGAAGCAAGTCCTTGAGCTTTTAAATGTCAGATTTGCCATGACCTTAATAAAATCCTGCAAATACAAAATAAGTTGTAAACATTAACGATGGGGCAAGAAAATAACAAATTCACATACAAAAGTTCTGAGAATTTGCTGAACCTCTTGCAGTAATGACAAGCAGAGGAAATATGGGAAAAGAGAGAAAATAAAAAACCTGTAAAAACATGGTATCCAGCAGAGGGAGGATAGCCTCACTGACATGCTATTCATACTTTGTTGCCCTACAAGGTGAGGGGACCCACAAGCAGAGTTTTGAGCATATTGCTCCTTTTTGTCCAAAGAATAAGGGAAATTTAGAGAAGTAAAGGAAATAGTATATATTAGGAAGCATGTCAGACAGCAGGCATGCATCTAAGTTTTTCAGATTAGTGCCTTAGGGGACATATTTTTTTCCTGATGTAAACAAACAGGGAAATGCAGTAAATATCTTTGACTAGAACCTACCAGGCAATGAGTGAACTGATGCAGGGATTCACTGGGCAAAATTTAAGGTTTATCTATACTGACAAAAAATCCCACAGATTTTAAGGTTAGAGATTTTTGGCTAAAACTGTAGTGGGTAGGCAAATGCTTTTAAATTTTTGCATCCAATCTTTATGAGTCCAGTGAGCATTTTGGAAACAATCATTTGACATCCATGTTACAACACACCCACTTGTTCCTGGGCTTTGTGCACTCTGGGCTCCGTCCGTGGAACTCTAGGACTTGTGGTTACATGTATGTAGCAGCTCCCAGGAATTCTTTTGTGATAGTACATAATTCAACCTTTTTAAAAGAGCCTGTGACACTTTGAAATGCTGTGGCAGTCAGTACTGCTGAGTATGGAAGTCATCAAAAGGAATGAGTGTGTTTCAGGATCGCTGGTATCCATATGGACAAGCACCTTTGGATGAGTGAGGGAAATGGCAGACTGCCACTTGGCTTATTGCTGCAGTCCTGTTTGAGAAGCAGGAGCTGAGAACTGGCCAGTTGAGCCAGTTCACATTACACTTCTTCAGGCTGCTCAATTTATTTAAACATGATACTGGTGGGATACATCCTGAGGATGACCAACAGTGATGTCAGAACTTCACAGTGAGGAAAGCTTCTGTGACAAAGAAGGGAATGAATTGTATGCTGTTTATGAAAAATTAGGTGATTGACCCATTTAATATCTTACAGTAAATCAATAGGGGCTCGTGTGGGATGAAACCCTCAGCAAATTAGCGATGTGTAATGACCTTGACAAATGAAAACCCTGAGAGCTGAGCTAAGAATGCCGAGTCATTGAGAAAGCGGTGGGCTCCACAAGGACTGGCAAATTCTATTCTCCCCATTCCTAAGCCTACAAAAAAAGGAAACCTAAAGACAAAGGGGGTTAGGAGGAGGCTGAGGGTTGTCAGTGTTCTCTGAAACAAAGACATGCTTAAGAAAGACACCAAAACTACAGTAAGCCTAGAAATAAAACAACCAGAAATAAAATTGCTGGTGTTTCCCAGCAACGCAGGCCAAAACAGTCCTGTTTGAACCATTCAGAGACTTAGGTTAGGGTTATGATACTTGATTCTGAAAAGGCAGCCTTTCAGTCAGGTTTTGATTGAGGGGACTCTATGGAATCACTGCAGAGTGCATTGCACTTGGCTGGCTAATGGAGCATGAGAGAGGTGAAGCTGTTGGTGGTCAAAGGAGCAACACACTATAAATGAAAGGAACTGGCTCAAGTGGAAATGAACACCACTGAGAGTGAGTGCAGAACTGTTGTACTCAAAGTTATCTCTGTGTGTACCGATCATTTCACTGTCAAACCAAAGATCATTCAACGTGCCTAATTCTTAGATAACTAAATTGAGGTTAAAGCTGTTATTTATGCTAAGCAACGAGAAATTCTAGCAAAACAACAAATGAACAAAACCCAAGCAAGCCCTTCAGCACATTTTGGGCAGCCTCACTGAATGTCAAGGTCAACTAACACAACAGGATGAAAATAATCACATGTATAAATCCTTAGAATGCTACATTTAAGGGAAAGGATGCAATACGTTCAACTAGTTATGAAAAAAGCATCTTGCTGCATGTGACTGTAATTTTTGAAAAGTATGTTCTTTTCAGTGTTAACATGTTTATCTTGAACTACATTATGAACATACATTGGTAAAATGATGTTTGCACAAATTTATTTCCAGTCTTCTAATGTACATGACAAAATCTAAGTGTAAGGAAAGTGAAATTGTTCCATTATCTGCCAACAGGTCAGCTTTTGAAAAAGCATAAGGAATAATAATATGCTTCTGATAGTCAACAATCTGTCAAAAAAGTTTTATGTTGTTTTGAGTTCTCCTGAAATTGCATCACATTTACATCAAATCTCAAAAACATTTGTCGTGCTGGTAAGAAGATGAAAACCTAGATGGAAATGGATATAGGTTTAGAATGAAGGAAAACCTTCACTTTTACTGCTTTTAATCTTCTAACTTCAATTAAAATGATTTCTAAGAGAGATGCCAGAGGCTGCCTGAAGGAAATACATTTTCTTTTGATAACAGTAGTGACTGTATTTTATTAATGTTTGTGATAGATGGGATACTGGTTTGACTGGGGCTTATTTGCTTGGGTGCATACGAAACCTTAAATGATAGATTAGATTATTAATTCATTCCGTGTTTACACAATGAGTAAACGTAATAGCATTCCTGCTGATACTGCCACTGCTTTTTATTTACTTTCCAAAGTATGATGCATAGTGAGGTTTTTCAACACACAGTTCATTTGAGCTTTGCTTTACTTCTGCTTTTACCTAAACCCACTTTCACTTGAAAGCATCTAAGCGCTGCATAATTACTGAGCAGCGAGGCCCAAGGAATCTGAGGATTTGTGATTGTGTAACCTGCCACTAAACATTACATCTTTAGTAGGATACATCTTCCTTAGCATCCAGACATTTTCTGTTTCTAGAATGCTAGAAATAAGCCAGAACTATCTTGATTGGATCTCTTTTTCTTCCTGGAGATTTACCACAGTTGAAAAAGAAGGACCTGTAGAATAATTCAGGATAATTTATACCTACACAATACTGGATCCTTTGGAGCTTTTTCTACATCTATTTGCAAATGGAATAGTGAATTACCAGGAACACAGATATGATTAATTGGTTCTTCAGGCAGTCAGACAACCAGGGAAAATAGAGACAAAGTTAAATCAGACTGGGAAAAAAGATCCTTCAAAAATATTCTACTGGAAAGTTTCAAGAAGGGAAAACAAAAAGCCATTCACTGAGCATGGTGTAAAAGCTGAAATATTTGAAAACAACCTAATCATATCACAGGTTTTTCATTAAAGCTTTATTTGGTCAATATATGAGTGAAAACATTCTGGATTACCACCCATAAGTGCTCCTGAATATTTCTTTCTGACTCTGATTTCTGAAGTGATATATGCCTTTACATTTGCTCTTGGGTTCCTGCAGCTTACTTCTGCTAAATGGTGATGTAACTTACTTTTCCAAACATAAAATGGCCTTCTGAACTTTCCAACTTGCTGGGAAAATGAATATTTTAACAGTACTCATAAATAACTGCAGGCCAAATATTTCCAATACTTTGCCTCACAAACAGCCATAAAATTAAAAATACCCATTCACAGAAATGGTTGTTGACCTCTAAATTTTTTTCCATTTCAGTGTTTTCACCTTCCTCTGAGTGGACAAAGATGAAAACAGCAGCAGCAGCCAAAAAAAAAAAAAAACAAAAAACAACAACAACAAAAAAACAGGGTAGAGGGCAGAACTCACCATAATTCAGAAGAAATCACTAATTATGGGTATAGGAGTGGGGGATGCTGCAATGAGACCAAGAACTGACTTTATGGTTCCTTGGTTCTCTATGTGAAATATCAGTGTACTCTGGATCAGTGGATAAATGAATGAAGAGGGAAGACAAAAGAATGGAGCATGGAAACAAGAACCATCCAGGCCAAGGTGATAACCAGTAAAATTGCTCCTCCTTTTGTACTTGCTCTTTCAGTGAGTAGCTATTGCCATTAATTTAATCCAAGATGACACATTTAATCCAAGGCTACACATCAGCCTAGGTATCAGTCTGATTAAATGGCAGAATCCAAGAAGCACGAAGCATGACTGGCCCTCAGGTGCTCTAGGGATACAAACAGTCCAGTTATGGCTCATGGATGAGACATGGGATACATGGAAGGGAAGTTCTACTGACCTTTCAGCATTAATTGAGCTATTGCATAGTGTCTGGGACGATAGTGAACACATTCTACAAGACATTGGTGACTGCAAAAACAAATACAATTCTAACATTTGCTCTTCAAATACTTGGTGCAAGTGAAGAAAATTCTATAATATCCACAGCAATGCCTTCTTATTAAATTCATTGAGTGTGGATATATTTTAGATCTGTAGGTATTTGCATAATGAGCATACTTGATAAATAATTACTAAGTTACAGTTAATTGTCCAATTAATGATGAGAAAATCAATTTGAAAAGTTGAAATTGAGAAGCCTTAGAAGTTGCAGTAAGAAGACCTGAAGAGCAGATGAAAGGAAAAGGTAAATAAATTAAAATGTCATCTAAGTCAACTTATAATTTTTAAGACAATGAAGAGGAGTGGGCAGCTTCCATCCTACTGCTGAGATACTTTTCTGCCATTGAGATTTCTAACACCATTAGCTCTGATCCTCTGAACCTTTGCACAGTAGCTCTGTCTATTCCACAGAGACCATTAGTCTCATTGAACTCAGCCTGCTTTCCCTGAGGGAGGTCTGCACACATAAACAGAGATGCTTGAAAGCTTCTCTGTTTAATAATACATTATTGCTTTCTATGAATTGGAGCATTTTCATTCATTTTTGTAGGCTAAACATAATGCTTATAGCAAATACAGCTAGATCACAAGTACAAAGGTGATGGTGCCTCTAGCACTGCCCCCAGCTTTGACAGCCCTTATTTGGCACACATCTGTCAGCAGCTAACTTCAGACCAAATTCTACCAAAAGCAAGAGCCCTGGCCAGTCTGGCTGTACAGGACTGAGCACCACATTAGCCACACTGAGGAGAACACAAAAGATCATGTAAGGTTTGCTTTGTTAAAGAGATTATAAAGTCAGTGCCTTACAAAGAAGAGCTGAAGATGAGAGGGCAAATTGCCTTTCCATGAACCAGCATTGCAGTCACTCAAGCATGACAAGACAGAAGGGGAGAAAGCAGCATCTTGGAAGAGTTTGGGAAATTCTGATGTTCACTTTCCTTAATCACTTTAAAGCACAACCTCTACTTTTCATGTGCTGCTTTCCAAGTCTCCCATATCTTAGTCATGCCTTCATGCATCAGCAGATTCACTTTTCCAACAGCACTTGAGGTGAGACTATCTGCAGTTTTAATAATGAGCATTTTCAGATGTGTATATGCTTTTAGTGAGCAGAGTGCTCCTTTCCTTGCTTCCCCAGGTAATTTGGTATACATCTCCTAATAAATCACCTTTCATTCTTTGCCATTGTCTTTTGAGAAACTTTTCTCTGTCACTCACGCCTCCTTGGTAGCTTAGGAGATCTGCCAGTGTGCAATATATTTTATTGATAACAAAGAGAATTGACCCCCTGGCTATTTCACCATGCCAGTGTGACAGATAGTCCTCAATGGGTAAATGAGGCCTTCCTTTATGCTCCTGTGACTTTTTTGCCAGGCAAGGTGGGCTGTGGGTAAGAACAGAAATACAGACAGATATCCCAGCTCAGCTGACCATGGATAACTGTACTGAGTGTGTCTTCACAGTCAGTGAAAAAGAGGAAATCTGGATATGTGCTAGCACTTTTCACAGTGAGAACAAGCTGATTTGAAAGGTTTGTTTTGTTTGCTTTTAAGAAATTACTAGTTATCATCCTGATTCAAACATCTCTGTACTGCTAATCACAATTACTGATGTTCCCCAACCAATCTTCCAGTTATTGTTCATATTGTTCTTTTACTTTGGCATTTTTCTATTGTGTTTTTTCAGATGTCTGCTTCAACGCTGACCACACACTGTCTTACAGACCTGCTCTGTAACACAAATGTTTTTACCAAAGGAAGCAGGCACTACTGAGATGTGATTGGCATCAGGTGATACTGGGGGGGGGGAAAAACTGCATAGGGTAATATTTAATGCTCAGTTCCACCAGAATGGAAACTGCAGTGGTAATTCATAAATGAGAGATATGTGAGGTAAAAGCAAAGCTAGGCTAGTCTGAAAAATACAAGATCTGCTTTAAGATGGTCTTGTTCTTACCACCCACCACACTTAGAAAACCACACCACACACCAAGAAAACAGTGGGTTTATACAATGTACTTGTATCCTCAGAGAAAAATCACCAATAATACCATATTTGTAAAGGTATTTAGGGGCAGTTAATTTCTAGTGATTTTACTGAGTTACAGGTGCCTTAGCAGCTCTTGAAGTATGCTATTTTCTTGTATGTGATCAAATTACCTGGATGTAAAGCAAACCTCTCAAAACAAAGTAGAAAAACATTTTTTTCATAGTTACATGCCATTCAGTTTGAGATGCTGAGGTGGTTTGCTGATGGAAGTGGTGTGGGATGCTCAGAAATCACCAAAAAAGTTTCTTTATGTACCTCAATTAATCCCAAATCCTTGATCCCAATCAGACAAACTGAGCCAAACTCATCAGCTCCAGCAAGGCTGAAAGCAGTGCAAGGACAAGGATGGAGAATCTCCTGGTGTCACCACATCGGTGCCCAGGTCTTTCACCAGCCAGGCACTGCCAGCAGGTCCCAGATGGCAGTGACAGTTTCCCTTCTGGGCTCCATTGAGCTGCATCATCTGTCTGAACAAGCCATGCTGCTCACCAGCTCTTCAGGAGGGTCATTCAAGGGCAGCTTTGTTCTGTGATGTGGGACATACACCTCACTAGGTGGTAATTACGGCCTTTGGCAGATTTTAAAAATGTCAGGCTCTTAGAGAAGCCTGTTACAAGAGCCTCAGAGGCTTTTGAATGCATAGACATCTGCCCCTGTAGCCACATGCCCAGCAACCCCAGCCATACAGCTCTTTCCCACCTAGTTTTATGGGGACATGTGAATATTTGTCCCTGGTTATTTACGGATAAAAAGGTGGCATTTCAGGGGACACTCGATCTCCTGTCTTTAAGGTGGAGGATCAGTTCTTTGCCCAGTTCTTTCTCTCTGTACCACTTGATGGCACACTTGCACAGCACACTGCAGGCTGAAGGCAAGAGAAATCCACATGCAAATCCTGTCCAAAGTTGTTCCACTTAATTTGTTCTGCATCATGAATGTACCTGTTTAATTGATTAAAGAAATCTAACACTGTAGTATTGAGTAGGAATAAGCAGGGCATACAAAATAATTACATCAAGAAAGCCCTGTATTTTGCAATTTTAATCCCAGAAGTTTGCCTGGATAATTCATTATTTTTTCATTATTTCAATAAGTTTGGTAAGAAACTTGCCTTTGTCCTATGGAGATTTTTCTTGCAAGGGGGACAATTTTTCCTTTCCCAGTATTTTATTCTTCCTTCTAGAAGGTTTGTAGCAGGTTTGCTCATTGCATGTGTTCATGGGTGGTTCAGGGTTTTCTTTTATCTTTTTGGTTAAAAGAAGCAATAAATTCCTATTGAAACTAAACAATGATACCTCCTGTTTGGCTAAACTGTAGGTGGAAAATAGTTTATGTCCTCTGAGTAATAAAATTATGATTCAACTTCATATTAAAGTAACATTCTGCAGTGGTCTATTTGAGTTTAGTAATGAGTATTAACTGTTGTCACATATGCCACTTCTCTCTGCATGATTATACACACACTAGTGAGTGCTGCAGATGGTTACAGATCACAGGTAGAAACAACTTGCTGGTCTGTTGGATTTTATGACTTCATGAAGAAAGCATTGAAACATTTATCAGCTCTTTATGGGCAGAATCTTAATGGAAAAATGTAAATGACCAGGGCCTGAAGTTAAAAAATTTCAGGGCCAAGGGTGAAATATATGGAGAATGGCTGACTGTCATAGGAGCACCTTCTGTTCAAGGGCTGGCATCCAGGTTCTGAAGGAGAACCTCAAGGGGGAGACTGGAAGCACCTCAGTACAAATTACTGAGTGCCAAGTGACCTTTGTATTTACCAAAGCCTAAATCCCACCATAATTTCTTTTAAAAACTTTATCTGGTCCAAAATGCAATTGCTGAAAGTCTTTCCTGGCCATGACTTTAACTGTCTTTGACACTTCATCAGCTCCTCAAGGGCTAAATTAGCGAAGGGCTTCTTGTCTTTGTTCTCTAATTATCCTTGTTTAACTTTGTGAATTCCTTCCCCTCCTCCCCCAAAACTCCTTCTCTGCTCCTTCAAGTGCACGGCTAAAAGGTGAGCTGGATGTTTAAGCCAGGGAGAGCTCATGCTTTTTATTTTTCCTGAAAAAACAGCGAGCAGAGCGGGAGCCTCATAAATAAGTGTCATGGGTAGGTAGCACCTGAGAGGTTGTGAAGCGTGTACTGTCCTGACTTCCTCCATTACCCACTGAATTGCATTGGCAGTGATAATTGCAGCTTCAGGAAAAATAACTGCTAAACAATGATAGCAGTAAAGCCCTACAGCCTTTCTCAATTAAATTAAGTGGAAATTTAGTCCTTGAGTACTACTTCTGAAACGGGCTGAGCAGAATAAGAGCAAGCACCTGGTGGGTTGCAGGGCAGTGTAGGGCATGAGAAACACTGCTGGCTTTCCTCTGTGACCACTGTCCCTGTGCCCCATCTGAAAAGGCAGTGTCCACCTCTGCCCTAGAGCCAATGTTGGCATGAGAATAAAAACAACAGATTGCAGGCTGAATCTGCTCTAACAGAGGCCATGCAAGCTGGTGAATTTAGGGGAAGGCCATTGCCACCTCTGTACCCATCATTTCTCTTCTGGTTTTGCATCAGCAGCTTGTGCTTCCACCATTATTCATTTGTCTCAGCTGCAACCTCTTGATCTTTGAAGGCTATTTTGGTATTAGAATGTCCTTTCTACCTCATTTATTTCTATCCTTTTTGCTTATCCTGGCACTTTTGCTTTTTATCAACATCATCTGCAAACATCTCACATTTGCTAGTGGGTCTTACAAACTTTAGTCTTACAAATTGAGACTTTCTGTCTCTGTACATTCCTATGTGAAGAAGTACTAGAGTACTTTTTGGTAACAAAGGAAATATCTTTTCACTCATTTGATGTAAACTACACTAAATGAAAGAATGAAGCAAATGAGTAAGAAGTCTTTGTCATAATACTCAGTGAATCCAGATTTTCTTTAAATAATATCTAAAAGACCATCAACTTCACCCTTCATAAAGGAAGGGGAACTGTGCCCTAATGAACATTATTTGAGATAAAGATGGGCTAGGAAGGGCAGGTTTTTATGAAAGAGAATGGTCTGCAAATTGATAAAGCAGTTTAACCTCTTTCTATAGTGCTTAGAAACAATAACCCAAAGACACAGAAGGGTTTTTAGACAACCTTAATATAATGTAACTCTTAAATTGCTGTCTCAGAGATTCTGAGCACAGATTTCTGTGTCCAAATTATTCACAGTGCTTAGAAAAACCATCTAAAACCCTGGGAAGCAGGTAGAAAGAGCACATGGCTGTATCCTAAGAAATTGATGTGAATTTATCTTTGTCTATCATCCAAAGCTTGTCCACTGACTTTCTCCCAGTAAAGTGATCAAGTTCTTCACAGTCCTTGGGTCTAGCCTGAAGTTCCTTTTTCCTCTTTCATCATTTCTTGTGCCAGTTCCCCTTTGCTTTTGGTGTATTTTGAGCAGCACTTAACCCCAGCCCTCCGTGACACGCACTTTATCGCTGCAATGAAATGTCTCTGGTCTTGTGCAAAACAGAAGTAGGCATCTGTCTGGAAGTTGCCAAGGCTTACTACAGGTTGTCATGTAGAGTCAGAGGCTGAGAAAAGAGAACTTGTCAGCTTTGCCTTGATAAGTCCATGAGTGTGAAAGACATGTCACATGCAATTTCCATTACAGATATCACCAGGAATCCATGAGAAACATGAATGAGTGGAAAGAGTCAGGCATTCAGCACATTGTTTGAACTGGAGTCCTTGGACAGTTCCAGGTGTGCCTGCTTTCCATAGGAATCAAGGGGATTCTCAAAATTGTTTTACAAAATCACAGGAAGATCATCCATTACCAAGTGCATCAAAATAGTAACACAACATTTTCAGATTAACCTTCCTATATTCCATCTTCCCCCACTCCAAGCAAATAACAAATTCACAGTAGGAAAGCAGGTTTTGTATAATCCAAGAATGTTTTAGCACTTTTTCCGTCATTTTGGGACCATCTTCTTGGTTCACTTAAGTGCAGTGTACCACATCCTCCTTGCCTTTCCCTGTTAATCCACAGGTACAAGCGCACTCTCCCTTTGTGGTGCAGGAGTGATATGGACTGCTGGTGCAGGCAGCAGTCAGAGGATGAGAACACGAGCTGTCCTGTCAAAGAGAAATCAAATACATGCACTGTGGCACCACTGCCAAGCAGTAGATGCCACATCCTCGAATTTGGGGGGTTTGTCAGTTGAGCAGTCATAATTTGAAGCATTTTGGGCCTATATTTGTACAGCAGTTCAATTCATGCTTGAACCAGCCTACAGTGGAAGAGGTCATGGAAAGAGCAGACCAGCAGTAGGCTGAAGCAGGTATTGTCCCCCCCAGACACTGTACACATGCCCCACTGCTGATCAAGGGCCATCAAGCAGCTCAGCATCCTTCCTGCACCAGAATTGAGACCAGCTGGGGGATTAAGGCTCATCTTTCTGAAGGTGGGTGTTTGTTATCAGCTGGGACAGATGACAGGGCCATGCAGCTCCAAAATGTGACAGTGCTCGCTTTCCAGGCTCTGACTTTGTTTTAAAAGCTGATTGTAGTACAGGGAGGAAATTCAGGCATTCACACTCTCACACAAAGGGTTCTGCATGTGGAAGCTGGTAGCAGGACAGCATACTTGCACAGGTTAAAAATATGGTTTCACTTAGGGAAAATAATGTCCTTTTCAAACCTGCACTTAGCTGAACAAACAAAGTAAGATGTATATAAGACCCTTCAGACCAATGCTACCTGTAGACAAAGTGTTTGTTCATCAATACAGCGCTAAAATAGCATCACTGCAGAAGGTCAGCAGCCCAATTTCAGGAAATAAAGTCAGATAACGGGTAATTTTGTAAGACAAGTAGAAGCAAAGTCAGCTTGTGTCAATCAGTATGAAAATGTAATTTAATTCAGTGCAACAGAAATCAATTTTTTTTCTCCCAGGATCTAAGATAACTAAATATCACACAGTCAGCTTAATTAGTTTCTGATATTTGTACAACTTCACCTTTAAACTCTGGAAAAAACCCCACAGTTCATGTGTTTATTCTTTGTAATTCCTTTCTGTTCTGCTTTATTGCTTAGAAGGAGACTTACAAAGCTTTACTGTGGCAATCAAATCTTATTCCAATTCAGACTTCCAGTTGGCAGCCAGGAGATGGAATCAATGCTCCATCAGATCCATCAGGCCATCTCTTTAGTATCACGAAAGCAAGCTCAAGAAAAGTACACAGTGAAATATATTTTCTGTGAGAGAAATCTTCCTTCCTGGGGGGATCTTTCCTTTGTTTTCCAGCACTTAAACTGTTTTAATTCTGCTGCTGACAAAAAATAAGTACCATTGTGGCTACAGGATTGTTTTTCTCTCCCTATAATCCAACCTGAACAGCTCAAAGTCATACAGGTAGCACAGAACAAAGTGCCAGTTTCAACCCCTATATAATTGATGTCATGTACTCTGCACCACAATAAGCACTTTTACAAAGCTGTGCTCACCAGAGGGGGCTCCAGAGCACAGTGTCGTCCAGATCTATCCAGAACTGTTGGCTGGAGAGAGAGGGGATGGTTGCTTTAGCACAGCTAAGTGCTCCTTTGAGTGCAAAGTCATGCTAAAGTGAAAGATGGAAATCTGCATGGCTCTGCATCATGCAGTGATAAAGATGATTATAACCTCCAGTTCTCTTTAAACTTACCAAGGACAATGGGGTGAGAGCTTAGTTAATCAATCCTGAGGAATCCTTTCCTGCTATCTTTTCCATCAGCAAAAGAATGAAATCAGAAATGATGAAGATGATTCATACTGAGCAAACAAAGGCATAGGAAGCTCAAAGTGGAGTTGATTCAACACAGCTTAATTAAAGCAGGCATTGCAGGAGACATTTGATAGTGCCCTCTTGCATTTCTTCTTTTTGAAGTGGCTGCATCCAAATTAGATAGGGTCTTGAGGTAAAACTGCTCTAAAATTGAAGGCAAACAGCTTGTCACTACCCTAACACTTAGATACACTGGGAATAAATCAGCACTAGTATTTGGGATCTGTGTGGTTTTGCACAACTAAGAGGTTAATCCAAGAGGTGTGTTTCCAAGAAGTCTTGAAAATCTCAAAACATACAAGGTTTGTGCTTAATATCTCTGAAGATCTGATTTACAGAACAGGATAATTTTGGAGAAAAGTAGTCTGTGCCATAATGGGGCTTGTCAGCAAAGGAATTAAAACAGTTTAAGTGACGGAAAACAAAGGAAAGATCATCTCATAGGAAGAAAGACTTCTCTAACAGAAAATAGAGTTCATTTTTCCTGTATTTCATTAGTTTAAAAATTGTCTAGTTTCAAACTGCAGCTTTTAAAGTCCAGGATAATTTGCAGTGCACTAGCCTGTCAGAACTTCTGATGAGAGCTTGACTCTCAGCTCAGGTTTAGTTTTGTCTTTTCAGCCTTACTTGGCAGTTTCTCTTCCTATAACTTACTGGGTAAACTACTCAGATTTCAACTTTTGCCTATATTGACTTCTCTCTTATCTTCTAATATCATTAATCTTTCATGTATATTGAAATTTGTCTGGACTCTGCTACATATGGCTTGCTTTATGTTACTCTAAGGGCCTGAATTAAAATTGCAACTTCTGTGTGGATTTTTCTTGGATTAGAAAGACATCCCAAAGCTGTAGGATGTGTCACAGCTGGAGAAAAATGGTGTTTATGTGGGAATGGAAGATGTTCCTGTCACGAGTTAATAACAGCGTTAATTTCTGGATCACTGTGGCTATACCCACATATGGCACAGATCAGGGCCAGACATTTAATGGCTGAGAGCAGAACTGACCTGTGAGATCATTGATGAGACAGATATTAGCACTCATTACAATATTGCTAGCATCTAATAATGGAAGAAAAAATAAGTAGCCCACATGGAAGGAAGGTACAGAGCACATCTGTCTGGGGGCTGCTGGTTTTTCTGCACTGGTACTGTTTATGTTTAGATCCCGTGTGTATGGTGTGGCTTAGAGCAAGCCCAGAGCAGCTTTAAATAATGTGGCCAGTTCTGGCCTCTAGACTGAACGCATTGGAAACAGCTTCCTCGTAGTCTGCAGTCTCTAGTGTGTTAATCAGTCTGCTTCAAGAAATTGAGAGTGTTCAGCCTGATGTATCTGAAGGTAAAGAACAGGATTTTCTAAAGCAGTCATGATTAATTTTGGTTATTTAGTAAGACATAGCAAAGAATTGTCTAATTAGTAAATCCGAACATCTGATTCCGTGGCTGCTCTTTGGTGAGCATGAAGGGCTGTTTCTTTGCTAGTGTTATTTCCAGTGTTTTAGAAGGTGGTTTTTATTTTGTTAACCTGCACTCAGGTAATTCTCAGCTCACCATCCTGTTGTTTCTCTGTGGGATAGATGTATATACCTTATGGGATGCAAAAGGTGTTCCATTTTTGTGTGGAAGGGCAAGAAGCTACTGCAGTCATCTTTCCAGAAGCTGGCAGTCACGCCACTGTCCCTTATGTTGCTATTCTGAGAGAATGGGTAGGATGTAATTCCCTCCATCTCACACAGAAATTACTTGGCCATGTTGACATTTGTGGCCCTCTGGGATAGCCCCAGCTACTGACCTGTTTGCTAAACACTAGTTCAGCTGTGTCAGTTCTGTCGAAAACTATTTCCTGGCATTTGTGTTCAGCTCACACTATTTTGCAATACCCCAGTCGCGATTGTTTTCTTTCTTGAGGAAAATAATCACTCTACTTAGGCAATTGAAAAGCTGGGTGTTAAACGCCTTTCATGTCTTTTATCAGCACTGTGAGCCTGCCTTTTGTGTTGTGAGGAGCATTGCTGTTCATAGCACGCCCATTTGTCATGCTGCACATCCACAGCCTGTTAGTGGGGGGGTTCCTGAGGAGCTGGTGGCACAAAGTGACCTCGGAACACTCTGGACTGTGCGACTGCATTCATGCTCAGAAGCAGAACTCACAAGCACAGTCCCTGGAGCAGCAGAAGCAGCAACATCTGCCTTGGGCTGTGAGGGAAGCTGAGTCCTCAGAGACACAGAAGCCTGAAGCTATTTCCTTCTGTCAGCTATTCAGCTGAAGTCACTGGGAAATTACTGAGGACAATACATCCAATTAGAGAGATCAGTTCTGCACCTCATGACAGCACTATGCAGCAGGCACAGCTCCTTCAGTAGCAAGCAGTAAAATTACTCCCAGGCAGGCCTGCAATGCTTTGAATGACATGTGCTGCAAGCAGCATAGCCAAGGACTAGTTTTCTGTTTGCACAGCAGCCCTAGCACTACTAGATAATAATTCAGATTGGAAGACTTTAGCTGTGTTCCTTCACTTCTGCACTGTTGACATCTGTAAGCATCACAGGTGTCCCCTACATCTCTCCTGGCAGGCAAGTTTGAATAGGTTATGCCATTGCATTTCAGAGGTAGCTAATCCCAAACACTTAAATGGTGCACACTCCAAGCAGATTTGTTTGGGGCTTTATGTTTTACTGAATGGGATAAACAGGCCTGAGAGTCTGTGATTCAAAAAAACAGACAAAAGCATTGGAGCAGAGAAAACTCACGGAATTGCACATGGAAGTGAGATGAGTTTTATTAAATTGTACTACTTTTTATTAAATTGTACTACTTTTCCCAATGATTTTTATCAGAACCATCCACACATACACAGCATAGAAAGAAAATACTGAAGGAGACAGAGTCTACTATCTGGATAGCAAACCAGAATTAGATGCTGGCTTGCAACCTGCTTAGAGAAAGCCAGTGGCAATCTGGGTTGCCTTTACACAAGAACCCTGGTGCACTCATTTATTGAACGTTCTGCTGAGTCTGGGCATTGTGTTATCAGTAGGGAGAGGTCAGAGCTGAAAGAGAAAAAATTGATGAGCAAATCGTTGACTTGGAATGAACAACTTGTACAGTATGAGAAAGATTAAAAGTACTGAAGTGATTTATGCCAGCTGAGGACCTGAGCTGGCTAGTTTAGTTTTGGCCACTAGCCAACCCAAAGGGTGAGAACAGGGCCCAGCGGTCTGCAAATAACTGAAGGCTATTAAATACCAAGGAGGAAATTAAATGATTTAATGAAGCACACAAAGGTGTAACTAGAAGTAGTTGGACTTAATTAAGGAAGGGAAAAGTGTAAATGAGTATCCAGAAAGCTTATTGCTAATGAAATATAATAGTCTGAAAATCACCTTTGCCTGAGACTTAAAACTGGGTGTGACAGAACACAAATGTCTTGAAGGTTGAGAAATTTATAGTGTGGTAAATTTATAGTTGCTTGCAGCCTTGGGCTTAAACATGTGCATATTACCTTTTGCATGCCATCATGTATGTCTGAGGGTCATACACACAAACCCACTGTATTTTCTGCTACCTTTAATGTGTATCTGCTCCTGTGTCTTTTGAAAAAGAAAAACCCATAACCTAAACAACAAACTCTAACCCAAAATCTCATACAAAAGTATGCTTGATAGAGAACCGGTATTATGGCTAAATGGAGAAAAAGCGAGGATAGTTATGTGGAAAAGTAGCCAGTTGCCAAAATTCTCAGATTAAGATATTTTCTGAGCTGTCTCAAAATTCTTAGAAAATGTCCTCTCTGCAGTGAGGCTGCGAAGAGACCGTGCAGACCCGGGCAGGAGAAAAACTCCAGCTTACTTGGAGCATTCAGGTACCTCTGCGATGTAAAGAAGAGATACAGAATTGTTGCTGCTCCCCTTACATTAAAGCCAGTAGCAACAGGCTAGGGGAGTGAAATTTCCATTTCTGGACAAACTGTGAATCAGTAGCTCAGATATTTGAGAGACAGAGATTATTCTGAATTTGCTAAAATGGCCACATCTGAATTTATTTCACAGCTCATTAGGGAGCTGTGTATAATAAATTACTCAGCATGTTATGTTCAGCTAACCTGCCAGCTCCCTGGTTTGTTTTATGCTCTGGGTTGCTGAGTGTGAATAAGCAAATAGTGCCTATTCGACCATTGTCTCATTGTGCAAATGACAGAGAAAGAGACTTGACAGAGGTTTTTTTTCTTTCCATCAAACCTAAAGTGGTTTCTTGCAAACCTAGAGGTGATTTTTCTGCGTTCTACATCCATGAGGGCTGTTTCCAGTTGATAAGGAAGGACATGTTAGCAGGAGGACAGAGCTACCTAAAGGCAGGAGGGTTTATTTTTCTTTCCTAATTGTTGCTTACAGGGATAGTTCCTCTCTGCCCAATACTTTCAACAGGATTTCCAGAGAGGCTGGAGATGTCTGGTAGACCTCAAGGACATACTGGACACAGGCTAGGCATCACCATTTTGTTATTCATGTTGGACTGGGGTTTTTATCTGTGTGCTGCACAGCACTGGGCAGAGGGAAAAGGCTTCACTTGCCTTTCGACATGTAACAGCTGCATGTTTTGGTATTTTTACTTGACTATGCAGTCCCAGTTTGTTTTGTGGTCCCTGTGGGAAGCCACAGTTGCTGATGTGGGGGATAGCAGCAAAGGAGGAAGAATGTCTTTACCCTTTTTTTTTTGACCAGTTCAGCTGTTCAAAGGAGAGAGACTTCTTTATTTTCCCCCCTCCTCAGAATCTGAACCCTGTTCTTAATTTTGCTTAATTTTTTTTCCCTTTTGTGTTTTACAGTTATTATCCCAGATAGGTCTCTGTAGAGTGAGAAAATGTTTCATTGACTTTTTTGGTGCTTCCTAGGAAAGAATAACTCATTAATGGGACTAGTAAAAACTCTCCAAATATATATATATATATATATATATACACACAAACACACACACACGTACATGTTTGTATGTCTAATGGTATTCATATTTTCTCATAGCAAAAGGTTTTCATGATGAACAGGGAGCTTTGGGAAGATGTCTCACCGTGGTGTGTCTCCCTTTTCTGTCAGTACCATCCAGGATATGTTTTCATCACAGGTTAGCTGTTCCAGGACATAATGACAGCTGTGGGAGATTGTGTGGGGACAGCTCCTGCTTGCATTAAATCTGGTCTGAACACAAAAACGATGCTGATGGTCTATACAAATTTCCCATTTGGTTTCATTAAATCAACTGCATTCAGGAATTTGATATGTATTTTAGATTGGAGAGGGCTTTATTCAGTGTTCCAGTAGTTGTTAGAAAGGAAAAAAATAAAGCCTGACAATTATTGGATAATCTTGTCTCATATAAGGAGTGTTCTGTGAAGGAAATAAGTTTGTCTTTACTAAATCAGTTTTCAAACAGATAGAGGATTGGTGCTCAGATGAGCTCAGATTCTTCCATGAAGTAAGTCACTTGTAGACTTCATTTTCCAGGCTGGTGTTAAGGGATCAGTGGCTTTCACAAGTACATGAAAGCAATAACAGGTGTTAAGGCACCTGAAACCAGTTGCTGCATTTTTAAAACCAGCCACTTGCAGCTGCTGGGATGAGGTTGGGCTTTTGTTTGCTGCTGTGGTTGTGTGGCAGACCAGCTGGTGTGCTGACCCAGCATTTGGGTACTGTGAGTGCTTGCAGCAGGTGGGAGCTGTGAGTGTAACCACGGGCAGACTCTGCCACACCTCCCTTTCACCAGCTGTGGCCAGGGAAAAAAATTGCACTCAACTTCTTTATATGTGTGTTGTTGACAAGTGCTTTTTTGGAGCCAGGCACTGGGGCAAAAAAACCTGTCTTTATTCCTCTATGCAATTTGGAACACAACTAAACAACCGTCCCCTCCACACACACATACACCAACAGCTATGCCAATTTCTGATGTTATCTGACACTGACCTAAGTAAAAGGTAGAAACAATCTGCCCTGTGCAACTGAATAGAGGGATTTCCATTTTCTTGAAACTGTACATTTCACCTTAATTGCTTTTCTGCAATAATATAGCGATGTGGTGTTGGCTTTGTATGAATAATTCAGAGCAGTAAAATGATAAAGTTATCAACAGAAGATGGCTTACAGTGATTATTTAATGCAGTTCATAGATATTTCAAAGACAAAAAGATATATCTGCAGGTGGAATGTGACATGCTACATTGAGAATGTGTACAAATGTATTAACGCTATTACTGGGGAGGAGGAAAAATAAGAGTCAGCTGAAGATAGTGAATAAAACATTTTTATATTCTCTGAATGTACGCTATCGTCTTCTAGTAAATAATGAACAAAAGATCTTTGCAAAATTCAGGTAATCTCTTGTGCAATTGGTACACTATATTTTATGAAAAGGAATGGGAAGACTGGAAGAAGGCACAGGGTTCTCTTGGAGAGGTGGTTAATAAATGTGGCAGTATGTGTGCAGCAGCAATTTACAAGGGGGCAGATTTTACAGGTGGGCTGTACATATCAGAGGGTGCTGGGGCTTTTAATGAGAAAACATGCACTCTGGGCAAGAGCTCTTCTTTCTTCTCCTTACTGCCCACAGCATCCCTGCTCTGCACGGTGTGGGAGCAGTGACCCAAAGGAGCAACCCAAGGCAGCTTAAAAACAAAACATGAAATGTTACAGCGCTGAGTTTCCAGGATTCAGCTGTGTTTTGTGCTGCCTCTTTGAGCCCAAGCTCCTGCTGGAGCCAGGGGAACTGAGAGAAACAACTTGGAGCAAAGCTCAGTGGATGCTGGAATCTCCTGACAGCTTCAGCTGTGCTAACAAATGTGAGCTGGGGTGAAGGACAGCCCACATTTCCGCAGGTCCCCAGTCCCTGTGGTGGAGCAGACCTGTGCATTTTACCCACTCAGGAGGCTCTGTGGGCACAGAGGCACAGCCAGCTGCTCAAGAACCTTGAGAACTACTTGGCAGACCAGCTGCTGTGGAGAAGAAAGACTGAAAGATGAAGGTTTTGAATTTTTAGGGATGAGTCTCAAGCCACTCTTTAGTTTGGACCACTCTTTGCTTTATGTAAATTGATGCAGTAGGTTCTATTTACCCTTGGGAAGGACTTTGCAAGCACCACTAGAGATGTGCCCCTGAAACAAGCTTGAAGATTTCTCCTGTATTAAGTTGCCTTGATAAATATGTCTCTTTCTCTCTGTTTTTTACATTCTTCCTCTTTTAAAGTGAGCCAAAGAGGAATCTTCACTCTACAGTGTCAGAGAAAAAGAAAAAATCTTAACTTAATTCTCTGGTCTCTTTTTCCTCTCCATACTATTGCTCTTTACACTATTCATTTACTTGTTTACTATTCAAATAACTATCTGATGGTGGCATTAGTTGCTGAAGTGATACAGATATGCTAAGTGGAGTGTGACAGATGAATTCCATAATTTGAATACCTGCTAGCTACGAGGTAGCAAGCAGTGTCTTTTTTCTGTCTTTATTGCATATTAAAGTGCCACTTTGCAGCTCCTACTGTTCCAGTGACATGGTTTTCCATGCAAAAAAGTATTAAGTTTTTTTATGAAACCAAAAATTCTTCCCATCTGTGTTCATGTGGGCTGTGTAATAATAGGATAATTTGTTCAGACCAGAGAAAATAGTTTGTTTTGTTAAGAAAATGGCTTTTCATTACCTTCCTGGAATCTAATTTTTTAAAGATGTAAATTAGAACCTTGCATATTAATTGCAGGGCATTCAAGTGCCATTGGCATTGTTTCAGTATACCTGTGCCAGAGCTGCTGCTGGCCAGGATGTGACAAGGCAAAGGGAAAGATATGAGGCTGTATGAATACAGCTGCTCTGAGTGATCCTGATGGGAAATCTGACCACAAATACTTAATTCCTTTCTGTGATTACTTTCTGGTCTAATTACTTTGAGAGGAGATAGAATGATTGTCTTTTCAATAAGCTGACATAGCTTTTAGATTGAAAGTGTAAAGCATTTTTCTTCAGTGGAGGTTTCCATTTTAATGGACTGGGAGTGCTTACGAACTCAGCTTATCTCATTTTGGCTCAGTTCAGTAACAGCTGAGGAGTAACTTCATTAAACATGTGCTGTGTGGCAGGGGAACATTGCTTTGCCAAAATCCATACTTATTGTGAAGTATATTATTTTAACTAGGGAAAGCCAGTATTTCATTATACATTTATTCTCATAGTAAAGATAATTGTATTTGTCTCTCATACAGAAATTTTCATGGACCTTAATAAACATGAATTAAACTTAACTTCTCCATTTACTCTGCAGCAAAATGATAAATATCCATCTTTAAAAATCAGTTATTCAAATATGCTGTGATTTTATATTTGTGTCTGGCGTTAATTGGACTGTGTGTGGGGAAAGTGAAAGGCCAGATCTTGATTTTGGTTACCCCCTAAGAAGTGTCAATAAATGTGCTGGGGATAACCGATTTATGCAGATGTTTCCATAATAAAAATCCTTGTCCTCCCCTCTATGGTAGCAGGGGTTCACGTGCACTGCTCTGAGAGTGGGGTGGGAACTGAAGTCTAACAGGAGTCCTGAGCCACAGGAAGGGCTTTCTGTAGCTGAAGTATCAGGTGCAGTTTCTGATCATGTACAGCTTGGTGGGATCCTTGCCTACCTCTTCTGAGCAATCTACTGGTCCCAGGATTTCAGCCATGCCGTGACTGAAACCATGGAGCAGAGCAGAAAACAGAGTTTTCATTCCTTGCGAGTTTCTGGTGGCGGGCATCTAGAAGGATATTCAAAGAGCCCAGCCTTAGGTGTGCAATTCCATGGAAAAGGAAAGGGTTTGTTTTTTCTCAGGCCTGATTTAGGTGCCTTGATTTACCTTCTGTTCACTCTGCATGTAGGAAAGGTGTAAAATGCAGTTTCCTCTGCTGGATGGTGTGAATAACCATATTTTATGAATTTCTAGGCCAAAATAATCTAAATGAGATAACTAAACTGAAAAGTCTTTAAACCTTTTATTGCTGTAAAATGTTAGTATCTCTTTTAGGGTTCATAATATTTTATTTTTAAGTGCTTAAATTGGTTACTTTTAATAAAAGATGTGAATGTTTTGGTGTTATTGAAGCAAAACCAAGTCTCTTCTGGTTGCTACAAAGATTTTGTTGTTTCAGAGCTCAGCCTCCAGGTCCCTGTCCATTGAGCCCCCTGAGGCCCTCAGTTTTTGGTAAATTCCCTCTGGCCAAATTCCCAGTCCATGCTTATGTACTTGCCATGATTTTCAAAATTCTGCCCAGATGGTCTTTTCCTCTGGAATAGTTTGTGATGCTCAGCCTCCCATTTTCCTCAGGGGAGAAATATATAATTTAATTTGTGGGTTTCAATAGTCTTACTAATGACTTTCTGCTTGTTCTGTCGTTTTTAAGTAGTTACAGATGCTTCACTGGCACTTTTATATTGTCCTGCATTGTTTCCATCAGTTGTTGGATTTCAGGAGGGAGAGATGTAAGCTGTGCTTCAGCTTCTCTGAGACAAAGCTGACAGAGCTATTGAAAATGAGGCACAAGCTGCTGCTGAATATTTTGCCTTTCCTGGGTTGCATTTTGCAAGAGAGAGCTGGAAAAATATATTCATGAGAGAAACTACTGATTCTGAAATGCTTGTCTCTCAAAGTCCAAAGGGCATCAAGTAGGAAACCATTAACTTTTGGCTCAGAACTTGCCCTTTAGCAACACACAGAACATTATTAAAAAACAAGCTGTAAGGATTTTGCCAGTGAAGATGTCTGCCTATTTCTTTATCACCATCTCAGCCATCTCAGTGCCAACTCGAGGTGTGGGCCTGAGGAGCTCAGCCTGCCTCCCAATCTGAGTGTGCCAATGGCAATGACTCCAGCCTGTGCATCACCTACAAGAGGGACCTGCTGGGCTCTGTGTGTAGCATTCCTGGGCCTCTGGTGTTCTTGAAAACCCATCTCTGTTTAGGAGTGTTTTAAAATGCTGTGCTGCAGTAGTTAGCATATAATAACAAAAAATTATAAAAGCAGAACAAGTAGAAGTTATTTTATCCTTGCCTTGTGGTAAACTGTGCAAAAGAAAGACAGAAGGCTGCTATGTTCGTGTTCCTTTTCACCCTTGAGAGCTACAGCTAGCTGGAAACAGAAATGTTTTCTGGGAGTAACATCAAGAGAAATTACAGTAATTCCATGATTACAAGCCACACCATTTTGACTAAAATTTTGCTTCCACCCCAGAAATGCAGCTTACACTCAGGAGTGGCTAATATGTGAAAAATTTTCTGAAATTTCCAACCCTGGAAGTGCAGCCGAGGTGCCGAGCCCAGCGCCTGCCAGTAAAACTGGAATTACGCGATTGTTACAAATTAATTACTGTGTTGCACGGTGGGTGGAGGCGGCCTTAGTGCCGGCAGCGTTGGGGGGGGAGGGAGGCGGGTCTCCCTCCTTCAGGCAGCACAGCCAGGGGGAGAGGCGGGGGGCTCCGTGCCGGCAGCGCGGGGTGGGGAGGGAGGCGGGGGCTCCATGCTGCCATCCCTGCAGCCCGGGGCAGAGGCAGGGGGTTCTGTGCTGCCGTCCCTGTGGGCCGGGGGGAAAGTGGGGGGGAGTCTCGCCCCCGCCTGCCACCGCTGCAGTGGGAGCGGGGGGGGCTCCTTCCCCTCCCACCGCCGCTGCCGCAGGTGCCAGTGGGCTCCATCCCTGCCTGCCGCCACTGCCGTGGGTGCCGGCAGGCTCCATCCCCTTCTGCTACCGCGGGGCAGCGCTGGGCTGGGGTGAGCGAGCCCGGTGCCAGTGGCAGCCGGCCCCAAGCGGCCCCACTTAGCTGGGCCACCCGGCCCTGTCGGCAGCCCCGAGCAGGCTGAGCCCTCACGGCCCAAGCCAAGCCAGTAAACCTCGCCATCCCGCAATTCTGTTACTATTTGGCAACTTTGTTGCACACGTGGATCCTCCCTGCGAACGACAGAGCGGCTTATACTCAGGTGCGGCTTGTGTATAGACAAAGAAGTAAATGTTGCCGACACCCGGAGATGCGGCTTATAGTCAGTGCGGCTTGTAATCGTGAAATTACTTTAATTGTTTTTTGGCCCTGCTCATTAAAGCTACATTTTATTCTTGAGGAAGAACCAAGTAACTAAATGGGTATTAGTCTGCTAAGGGATTGCTCTGAAAGAAATGTTTTGAAGTGGAGTTTGGTTTTCTCTAGGTAGGTAGTGTCCTGTGCTTAGCTTGCTGATGCCAGTAGTCAGTCAGCTTTGCTCTAAATGCTGTGAATTCAAATGTTCAACTAGAAATCTGAGACTTTAATACCTAAACCTACAAAGACAGTGGTCAAGTATTTTCAAAATTTCTTTATTTGCCTGTTCTTGTCTGTTGTGCTTTTGCAAGCAAAATCAGCTTTTTTAAAATGACACTCCCAGATCTTCCTTCTTAACTGCAGCAACAGCAAAGCAGATTCCTTGAAAAGAAACTTGCAGGCACAGCCAGCTGTTCCTGGGGCTGATATACCACCAGGAGCACAGGCACAAAATCCTTTAAACTGGATGGACCCAGGTACAGCATCTCTGCTGCTTGTATGTGGTTTGGTCTCAGGGGAAAGTTGCATCAGAAAGCTGGAGCAGGGTCTTTTGTGTGGCAGTGATGGCCACAGTTTTCTGCAGGTCTGCAGAGGAAGAAGAGGGAAACTGTGAAGGCACAGTGTGGCTGTCACACACTCACAGTGTGTGACCCTGGTCAATTCACACCTCCCTGTCCTCTCAAATGCAGACATTCTCCAGCCTCCTGCTGGAAGATAGCACAGGTAAGCCAGGGCTCTTATTAATATAAAAAACCAATAACAACGAAAAAATGAAACAAAAAAATTTATGTATCTCATCAGATTATCGTACTTAAAATAACCACATCAAGTCCCATTAGGTAGCTGTGGATATTCTCTTCCCACCATTTTGTTTCTAGCCCTGGAAAATGGCAGATGTGACACTGAATCTTCTTTCATTTTACACTTTGTATATGAACTGCACCTTCAGCCTTTTAGAGTACTTCCTACAGCTGGATATAGAGAGAGGGCATTGTTTCTAACCAGGGGCTTTATTTTACAGCATTTTTGAACCTGTCTGGGGAACTGAGTTGCTTTCTGCTACAGGAACTCTTCTCATGGTGAATCATGTTCACATCTTACCTATAATCCTCCGGTGCTGCTTCCCAGACTGTTAAATGTCAGGGCTCTCCTTGTCACATCTATCTCTATGACCTTGCCCCCAAGATGGCTGTGGAAATTGCAGGAATGCCTTACAGAGACAGTTGTCACCCTAGGAGCAGCATCAGCTTTTTTTTTTTCCTAAAGCAAAGATAATTTTGACAGCTGGGTGTAACCACACCGTGGTTGTCTTGACATTGCTTGCAAGCTGGTGGCAGCCATTCCTGACTGAGAGCTGTTAACCTGGAGCTCAGATTCCAGGGGTGCTGAGTGACGAGCTGCTGTCCCCGTGTGCCAAGCACAAATGCTGCCTGTTGGCAGCCCAAGCTCACATCTCGGTTCTGTCAAGGTTTTAGAGTCCATTATGGCAATCTTTTTGCTTTGGCTTTGCTTGCCCCTGGAGCCAAGCTCCTTATCACTGACTTGTCACATGCTAGCTAAGATCGTCTGCATTGAGCCTCTCTGCTTTTGACTTGCTGCAGGACAAGGGAAACCTGTGCATTCAAACCTCACATAAATTAGTGCATTCTTCCTTGCCAGTTGTGATGGATAGAAGAACATTTTTTACATTAAAATGCTTCTTGGCCAATGTTGGTGTGATGAAACAAATAATGGATTATCTGGGTTTGCCAGCAAAAACGAGCCAGGTGGAAAATGTTTTATTCACTAGGAGTGCAGGTGTCTCATGAGAAGCCACAGAGGCATTCCTGGAGCTAACAGTACCATTTTCCTTGGAGCTCAAGCTTAACATCCTGTTCTTTTCAACTTGTTCCAGGTTGCTGTGTGGTATAATACCATTACAGAGATGAGATGCACTTTTGTTTGTGTCTGTATTTCTTTCTGGTAGTCAACAATGGAAGAGAGGGGAGGCCTTAAACTCACATGGGCTCCATTTTCTCATGCCTGAGAGGATGCCCTGATGTTGTACTGAGGCTCATTATGTCTGTGGGCAGCTGTCATGTTTAGGCATGAGCAAAACTGGCTTGTGAGAGATCCAGCTCTCATGGGTCAGCATGGCACACACGGTTGTGCTACTGGGCTCCCCACGGAGCCACCACTTTCTGCGGTTCTGTCAGCATCCCCTGGACTTCCTGATGAAAGGCACATTTTATTTCAGGGCATGTGGTGGCTCCAGGTGCTGTGAGGATGGCAAGTTTGATGAGGTGTAATCCTGAGCATGTGAACCTACTCAGTTTGTGGCAGTAAGTCAGTGATGTTTCCACCTAAACCTGCTGCTGGCAGAACTGCCTGGCTCAGCACTGCTTCCCATGCTGGACCAGACCCCAGCCCCAGCAGAAAAGTGATCTGTCCACAGGTGAGACTTCTTTCTGCTTCTAAAGTGTACATAAGGAATGGGTTTCTTGCAGCACTTTTAAAAGAATAGATTTCCTGCACTGCTTTAAACACCCCTAGTGAGGAGAGCATGGCTCTGATGCAGGTTGGTCAGAAATAATGGTCAACACAGAAAGCACTAGCACAATACTCAAATTGGGGCAGGGTCACTTTTTTATCAGGGTTGTTACTGGGGAATGGTAGCTGTCTGGGGGCAAAAGAGCCTTAACAAGAGAAAAAAATAAAGAAATAAAAGATAGTATTTAATTCTGATGAGCATGCTTGCTTTTTTTTTTTCCCCTTAAATTTTACTTCATAGAAACATTTTTCAAACATTTCAAGCTTGAAAAACCCTAGCACTGAACAACAGCTCTAATGAAATAAATAAGGTCTTTTTTTGTTTACTTGTCTAATACCAAGTTTCCAGCAATTCTACTGTTTCTCAAAATCATTCAGCTTTGAAAGAAAAGCGTCACAAGAATAATTTTTAGTCACAAAATGATTGTAAAAAAAGACCGATAACTTAGCTCAAGGACTGAGACTGAGTATTAAAAATGTCATAATAAATGGGAACTTTTCTGGAGACTTGAAAGTTTGTGAAAGAAGGAGGTTATGCTGACAGATGTTTCAGAAACCTAATTAATGAAGCCCTGAAATGAAAAAGACTGGGAACAGTTTGGCTTCTTGTATGAGAAGAAATACCATGTAACATTTCAAAAGCAATGAAAGACCAATCACCCTAAGAACTTCAGACAATAAAGAGGGATTGTAACTTGGAGTTAGGTTTCTTTTTGTCATTATAAACTGTTAAACGTATGTCTGGATAGAACTGTCTGAAAGACTGTGATTATATTTTGTGGCAGTTACTGACTGAGCTTTCAGGATTTTATACATTCTACATTAGCAAACAAGAGCTTTTGAATATGTTAATGTTGAAAGAGCTTCTTTAGGAATCTGTAGGTGTTCTAGTCAAGGCTGCTCTTCCCTCCTACTGGTCAGAAATTATTAAAGAGACCAGATTGTTCTGAACCTCAAAATCTTTTTATCCAAATGAGTAAATCTTTTTGACTGCTTTAGTGTCACCAAAAAATGCATATTTGAACAACATTTTTTTCTCTGAAACTATTCCAAGTGACTCCAACTTCATCTTGCATGTGATAATTTTGCCCAAATGAAAGATGCACCTAATCTCAGATGTAAGAACATGGATTTGCCAGTTCTGTACTGCTGCCATTTGTGAAAAATGGCTTTGCCTTACGTTATTTCTTTTCATTATCCTTACTTAGTGTCTGATCAGCTTCCAATAATGTGGTTACTTGATCTTATCCTGTGAAATTACAATCCATTATCTCATCAGGGTATGTTCTCAGAGGGGATTTTAAAAAATGCTGTCAGTAATACCTGTACTCAGCTGAAATTAAGCGAGGGCATGGAGCAGGCTTCACTGCTGCAAAGTGCAGGGTATCAGCACCTGTCCTTCATTAATCTGCTCAGCCCTTTCTCTTTACACTGTGAGGTGACATGATGACATAAAGCCACAATGAAAGCCATGGAAACCTACTGTCTGCCCATGCTCTGAGCAGTCTCACCCACCTAGACGCTGCCTTGTTTGATAGCTTTGCTGCTGGGCTGAGATTGACAGGAGCTCATCCCAGTGGCTTTCCTCAGGTGAGCAGTGGCACACCAGAGTGCACAAAGCCTGTTGTGAAAAGCTGAAATAAAGCCAGGCATTTGTAAGCCAGTTTCTAACCTCTGTTAATTGAGGTGCCATTTTATTAGGCTGAATTGATGATGCAGTAAGGGGAGTCACACTACATTAAGGCAAATGTATGAAAGCACTTATTGCTACTGAGAGGCAAAAGCAGCTTGAGGACATGCTAAAGGATGAGTGTAATGTTGGAGGGAAAATTCTGCAGGTAAAGGTCAGTGGAGTTTTCCTTAAAAGTGGTTCTTGGAAAAGTTTGGATGACTTTTTTTTGTCTGATTTCTAACACTGCTTTCTAATCTTTGCCTCAAAGAAACAATGGGGAATAAAGAGTTTTGTCTGTGCAAGGACTTAAATATGTAGTGTGTTGATCTCCCTGTCTTTCTGCAATATGCCAAGACTAGCTTAAAAATCATAGACTTTGTTTTGAAATTAAGGGGAAAAAAAATCTTCCTTAAACTTTTGGAAGTAAAGTTTTCAGCTGTTCTTGTGTGTTTGAAAGGCCTACACATTCACCTGAGTGAAAGAGAATGACAGAATATATAAGTTAAGAAAAAAAGACTTTTCACATAGCATTTCACATAGCCATGTATTTCCAGATGCATAGGGGAGAAGATCTCATGCCTCAAATAATGGAATAGCACAATTTCCACTGTTTTCATGCAAACAAGAACCAAAACTTCACAACTGTGAATATTCTATTTATTGTCAGTGACCTTAACAGACTGGTCACTTCTGAAGATTCATTTGGGTCTCTTCATCACCAGGAGCATCTCCTTGGGCTTCTTCCACACTGCAGCCCAGCAGCTGCCTGTTACAATATATCCTGCCCATCATCAGATTTGAGCTCTGTATTAGGCTGCACTTATTTTGGTACAGAAGTAGGTGTGTGTTTGTGTGCTACAGGGGCTGGGGGTGGAAGTTTCACTGTGTACTGCTTGCAGATAGAATTACTATCCTGTATTTCAGCTTTGCTTATTTCCCTGGTGTCTCTTGTGGATGTCTGTGGGGATAGAACAAACACTGGCTTTGGATTTGATTTGCTCTGTGAATTTGCTTCTAATTGGCACCACCCACACCAGAGTTCAAAGTCAATATTTTCAGTTTTCGAAGCCAGAAGGATAAAGCCGGGCTACTACAATGAGATTTTTAACAGCTGGTGGAACATCCTTGGTCTGGTCAGTGGTAAAAGCTCCTGCAGGGACAAGGTGGGCACTGGAGATGCTGGGACCCTGCTCACAAGCTGCTCCTTTGACTCTCCCTTCTCACAGCCTCTGAAGGATGTGGCTTTTGGCTGTGTAATGTTTCCATTGCACAGTTCACAGGGTCAGAAAGGTTGTCATCCTCTGCCAGTAGCTGAAGAGGAGAAACATGGGTGTATATCACTTTTACCCTGTCCCCTAGCTGGTGGGGTTCAGTCCTGACTTCAGCATTATTTAAAATAGCTTTAGGATTTTTTTAGTGTTAGAGTCAGGACAGTCTTCTTCTGTGCCTTTCTCTTGTCCATTACTTATTTAAGAGACTTAGCTTCAAGAGAGAAAATGAAATGACCTGAGTAGTTTTAGTAGGAATGCTGTGGAGCCACTTCTAAGTGGCATTTTTGTGTGCAAACATGTAGAGAGAATGTTTAAAATGTATTTCATGACTTCTAAGGTAGGTATGTGCAGGCAAATAAATGCCAGAGGTTCATACACATTGTTTTTTTAATTTTTTTCCCTAGCAGCCAGGCTCATGCTTAAATTTCTGCAATACTTCAGAGATACATTCTAGTTGTTATTTAATTGTTATGGACACCAGTATCAAACCAAACATTTAAATGCAGTAACCCCCCCAAATAATCTGGTAAATCTATTCCTAAACTCTCTGCCAGATGAAGCCAGGAGCCAGACACACAAATTATTGTCAGTGTTGTTCCAAATGAGTAAATTAGATCAGATTCTTAAATCCTTCCTTGGACAGCTCAATAAAGACACTGGAAAAACAGCTACACTCCTGCCTGGCCCTGAAAACATGAAATCTAAGACTGAAACAGGGAGATGTCAACAGTGGTGGTTAGATCAAGCACAATACCAGGTGTAAGGGCTGTGCAGCTGCTGAAAAAGGTGTGAGGCCAAGGGCCATGTGAACACACTGGCCCAGATCTCTCTCCCCCAGCAAGACAGATGGCAGAATCTCCAAAAATGGCACATTAAGGTAGGAGTGACCTTGCAATCCCTTTGTTTTGGATATCATGATGTGTGGTTCTGAGCCTCATGTGCTTTGGGCGCTGGAGTTTTGCCTCTTGGGGGTAAAGCCTGTGGGAAAGGAATAACCCTGGTCCTGCCAAGCATTCCAAGTGTGTGGGATAAAAAAGTGACATGTGAGGGGCTGCTGACAAGCATCTGGACTGACAGAGGTGACCCTCTGCTGCTGACTTAACAGCTGACATTCTGCAGGCTGAAAGGGGATGACCAGCTCGCTGGGGATGGAGGAGTTCCAAACATAACCAGAGATGAAAAGGATCTTCAGAAGTGCCTTAAGGCCCCAGCTGAGGTCTTTTGAAATCCCTTTGTGCCAGGCTGTCTGCAAAATGCACAGTGCAAGAGAGCCTCACACAGGGATGGCATGTGGAATAGGAAGGGAAAAGCAGGAAAAACAGCAGCTCCCAAATGCCTCCCAGGAAATCAGCGTCATAAGCAGAAACTGAATGCTAAGTCTTGACTTAGTCTGACCAGTGGTTTGTTACCTATTTTGTCATGACCAGCACAGGCTGATGCTTGTTTCCAGATAGTGATTAGAAGGTGCAAAAAATCCTTCGCAGGTGTAAGCTTTTTTTTTCTTTCTGAAAGTATCAGCAACTCTATTAACCAGAGATGGTGGCCAGGCTGTGTGATTTGGGGACAGGTATTCTCTGCCTCTCCAAAAAAGTGCCTTTTGGAAGGATGGCTTAACCAAGTGCCTGCCTGTCTCCAAAACAGCTCATGTGAGCTGAGTGCCAAATGAGGAGAGGAGGCAGAGCCACACTTTGAGAAGAGTGATGCCCATTCTTGCAGCCCCTCAAAAATATCTGCCCCTTATATGGCCTGAACTTCAGTGCGAGTTGAAGCTGTCAGAGATGATTTAATTCTTGCTGAGTGCTCTTTGACTCCTCTCAGAGTCCCAGAATGAAGCTGAGGTCAGGGGCTGGGTGGCTGCTGGCTGCTAGCCCTGGGACAGCTCTGGGGACAGCAGCTTATAGCTGTGTAATGCGGATCAATAAATCTCACCATAGGACTGATCACTTGGACCCATGTGCTGGGACTGAGGTACAATAACTGCATGAGAGGAGATGTGCCTTCTGTCCAGCAATTAATATTTCCCTTCTATGTTCACTTCCACACAGAATGGGCTGGATAACTTCCCATGGAGCTGGAACATCCAAACCCATTGATACCATTTCCAGAAATTGCAGCACTTGTTGCAATAATGGCAAAACCATCACAGCTTTTATTCATCTCCCTTTTAGAGCTTGGGTTATCAGTGGTAACTCAATCCCTGATTATTTTGGTAGAGTAGTTCTCATCCACCTTATATGCAAGCATTGCGTTTGCTGCTGTCTAATCCTAAATTCATAATACAATAGAGGGAGAAAAGGACCAGCCACCTTTATGGAAGCTCTCCTAATTTATGTCAGCAAAGTGTTTGGGTCTGTAAAGATGGTTGTTCATCAAAATATTGAAATTGCAAATTATTAGCTTGCATTGAAAAAAATGGGAGTATATTTTTGTAAGCATTTTCCTGGAATTGGTTCAGATATTCAAGTGTTCATTGGTCAGTAATAAAATTCTGATCATTTAAATGTCTGCAGTAAATCAAAAGCTTTTTTTCTCAGCAGCAGCAGCTCAGATGTTATCCTCTTAAACGTTATAAATATACCCACAGTAATGACTGTAACACCAGTTTCCTTTATATACACAGAAATTAGCCTTCACGATCAATATTATTCTTTATGAGTTTTGAATTGAAATAAATTTAGAAATTTATTAATAGATGCTATTACAGCTCACTTATTCATATAAATCTTACAGCTGAAAGGGGATATTATATCAGTTTGTCTCATCCCTTGTAGAGCAGTTTGTACAGTTTCTTTAGAGTAGCTTGTTCAAATGAGTGTATCTCACACTTGGATTTTAGGACCTGTGTGTTCTGTGGTCTTTAGGTGGCTGTTTTTAGCAAGCCCCTTACAGTAAGACAATAATCTGTCATTCTCCCTGTTGTGACTAGCTTATACCAAAATTTCTGCTTGCTATATTGACTCCACCAAGGTGATGGCTTCTTGAACCCTGTTCATTTAACCTCAGAGACAGGTGAACTTCTTTGATAGGATATAATCTTGTTCAAGTCTAACTGCTTTTTTCCTTTAGATGCTGACTTGCTCTGCACCAATGGCAGGACACTGATTCCAGTATAGTCAAAATTTAATCCTTTTTTTTTGGTAGTAGGGGATGGATATTGTTGTACACCTCCATTCCCCCAGCCAGGATTTTCCATTAACAAATCCAGTGAAGGCATTCCAAAGCTGCATGATTGCATCACCATGCAGTGGGGACTTTTCTCTCAGTCTAAGCTACTTCAAAATTTGTTATGTCATGTGGGCATTAAGCATCTTAACTATGAGTTGGGGTTAGCTCCTTTAGTCAGAACTATGGCTAAAGAACCACTAAGTTTTCTCTAAGTTATAGCAGAATCAAAGACAAGAGACCTATTCTCTTTCCACCCTCACATCCTAGAGTATTATTTGTGTGGTGACTTTTGCCTTGTGGAGGCTTTTCTCCACTTCATTAATTTCCTCAGTGTAACAAACCCATATGATTTTTGTAATAGTGACTGTAGTTTTCCTGAGATTTTACCATGGAGAAATATATTTAGAACTTTCTCTGTGGAAGGAACTGTCTGCAGAAATTCATGGTGTCCTTCTAACACTGTAATCCTAGGCAGCCCAGGGAGAATTTCAGGATGGAAAAGTGCAACTAGTTCTGTACAATCCTATTAAAAAGTCATACATGGAGAAATGAAGTTGCTTCATTGAAAATTTGTTGATTTATCTAGTCTTTATTTTTACCATTAAAGCTGCTTTTGTTTTGTTGCAGACTTGCATTGTAAAAATTTTCATGAAAGAGTAAGAAAATAGTGAAATTATCCAAGCCCTGAATGAATGCCTTTAAGGTTATAATTTCATTCCTTCAGTTGATTTTCCCTGGCAGAACTGTAAGGAAAGCTCTACCCCATTAAATACCAGAAAAACCATAGTGCTAAAGCCGAGCAGATACTTGCAAGTATCCCCTAAATTTTGCTGATGAACTCATGCTATTTTGTTAGTAGATATTTCTAGAATGGATGACATCTGATGATGATTCTAGAACAGGTGACATTTATACCTATTCGTGTGTGTACATGGACATTTTAAACATCTGCCTCAGTAGGTAACAGTGGAATTTACTACATTCATTTCTGGTTGCCCCTCTGGGGCTCTGGAATTTCAGGATCTGGTATCTGCTAATAGGGAATTTCAGGATGTCTTGTTTCAAATGCTGTTTTAAATAAAAGAATAAAAAAAGAAAATAAGAAAGCAGCAGCAGCGACACAGGACATCACGATAGCAGATTAAATATAGACATGGATTACAGAGCCATTGTTTTCACTCCTGCTAAATAAGACAGTACACTTAAAATGGAATGCCACTTGACCTTTTGTGTCTCGTCAGTCTGTGGCTGTATTTAACTGATGCAGGGAGGAAACATTTTCCCCTGGAACTGTCCCCTGCTGATATGACGATCGCTGCTGCTGGGTCACACCATGCTCAAGAGGCAGAATCCCAGCGCTCCAGAACGCAGCAGGGATCTCGCAGCCGATGGAGGAGCTCTGTCCATGTCTCACAATGACTCACGCTCTTTTTTCAACTTATCTCAGCTGGTGCTCTCTGCTGGCCAAATCAAACCATCACCAGCGCTCAAACATTCAAAAATCACGTACTTTGAAGTAGAGATTGTTGATGTGCAAAGCAAGAAGCAGATCTGCATTGTGGACAAGGTGAGTGTGTTATCCCAGCACGCCGGGGCTGTGCTTGGTTCAAACAGTGCCAGTTCAGGGACTCTGTTTTCAGTGTGTTGTGGTCTTGTTCTGCAGTAGAAGTGCTTTCACTCCTGTCTCTGGGAGACACTGAGGATTCCTTGTGAGTCACAAACCTGGGCTGGTCTTCTCCTGGATTTTTACAACTAATCCTGCACTGATTTGTTTTAGATTTCCTGGCAGCATTGTGGACTCAGAGTTGTGTCCTTAGGCTGACTGTGGATACTTAGATTACAGTGTCTGTTTCAGAGCACGGTACTTAAACATTAGTTTCAGAATAGATATTCATTTTTAATACATTTGTAAAGCTTACCATCTCTGCAATGCTATGAGTACTTGCTGGTACCTAAATGTACTCAGCTGCACCCTGCTTCTTAGATTGGACCTGGCAATTTTTAAAATTTTTAAACAAAGGGTCTTATCTAAATGAGGTGTTTTAAGTTTTTGTTTGATTTGTTTGTTTTAATAATGTGACTAAAAAATATTAACTACAGCCAAATTGCATAAGTAGGATGAGAGGACTGGGTAGGATGGAAGCTTATGAACCCATAAATAACAGCTAAAAAATGCTTCATAAATATTTTCATCGCTGTTTTTGTGATTCATTATCCCTTAGTGAAAGAGTTGGTCTCTCATGTGCCATGAAAATGGGAATCCTAATCTATTTTGCCTACGGAATTTTTCAGTAAATTAGTGGAGTTTTGAGACTTACTGTTTTTCTAGAAAAAAAAATTTCCCTTATCCTCATTGGCAACAGCTGGAACAGGTAGATAAGTTTGCTTCAAATGTTTAATTTAATGCCTTTGAAATATGCAGAGTGGAACACTACCAGATTTCCAGTGTTCTTGGTCATTTAAAGGGTGTTTTTGCAATTTGTGTGGCTAGTTAAAGGCAAATGTCTCATTTCTTCATTCTTAATGGGGCAATTTTAAATTTTTTTTTATTTTTAGTTTTTTTATCGAGCCGAAGAGGAGACATGCACAAAATGGTCAAACAAATAGGATGACTATTAGTAACAATTTTGATGGTAGTGCTCACATTGCTTTATTGAGGGATAGTTACACAGTTGTTAGTTTACCTACATACATTTAGAATTAGGTTTTGATCAAAAGAAAGACAAATCTGTTTCTTATCTTGAGCTTTCCTATAATGTCAATAAAAGAAAAGTAGTACAGAACAGCATTAGGCAAAGAGCCAGGTTTTAGGAATCCTTCCATGCTGCATGCTGCTGGGATGATACCAAACCTGTGTTTTAATCTTTATTCTGAATTTTTCTGACCCTGAAGATTTTCCACACCTCTTCCACACCATGGACTCTGCTCCTGTAGCGGTGAAAAGAGAGACACAAGTGGTGATTGTTAAGTACTCTTTATTCAGAGGCAAAATACACACAGAGTAGGAATAACAGCTGGAAGTCTCTGCTCAGAAACAGAAATATATGTTCAGTTTACAAGGCCAGCAGCATGGACTTTTGAAAAAAAATATTTTTGGCACAGTACCAAAGGATTGGTACAAGTATAGTACAAGGCTGAGGTTTCCAAGACTGCCTGAAGAATTTGGTTTCTGAATGCTCATTCACCTAGCTGTTCAAGTCCCTTTATTTGCTGTGATAATCCCTTCCTAAGTCAACCCTGAATGTACAGAAGTTGAGTTCCTTGCTTTCATGAACACTTGTTAGTATTGGTGAATTGAATTTCAGTTGGTTATTAGAGCAAACCAGAAACTGGTGTACTGGATTACGCATAATTTTCTGTTTAATTAAATATAACTGGTACAGGCCCAACATGGCACTTGTAATGCCTGTTTTCTGTTTGTGAGATAGTTATCATTAACTTAATTTCTTGGGTTTGCATGCAATTGCTGCTTGCCAGAATAGGGGAGAATAGGAACTACAGATTTTAAAATGTTTGTATTTAGAGTCTTACTGCATATTGCTAGTGGTTCAGAATATTATGATTTAGCAAATGCATTTATAATATTCTCAATAAATCTAAATTCTCTTAATAAATCTAAAGGGAAAAAATGCATTATAATGGCAGAGAGAAGAACCCTTTCTTTTTCCACCCAGCAGAAGCTCAGGCAGAGTCATTCAATGCTTAATGCTCTGTGCTTAAACACCAGGAGCTGCTTCCAAGAGGTTGAGTTTCCTATGAGATTCTTGCATGTGCCTATGGATCCCATTCAGATTAGTGGGAGCTCTGTAAAGTCTGCAAAATTATGGTACATTTAACTAGTTCTGGTATTTAGCAAGAAATAACTTCCTGTCTTCAATGCAGTATCAGGAATTTATAAAAGGTGTACTTGGGTGTGTTGTCTTGAGAAATCAATTGGCATCAATCCAAAGTTTTGAATCCAGCACAATTAATTCTCTAGATTAATTCTCCATTTGAAAAAGTAAAAATAGCATTATTTCCTTTGGTTTTCTTACCTATCTCACACTTTTGGGAAGGATCAGTCACGTATATTAAGCAGTTATTATAAATTCTTGATTTTTTTTAAGGAACAGAATAAATACATATTTGTTTTTTAAGCCTTCAAAACACATTCACATCATGTTGCAGGCTTTTCCACAACCAGGAAAGGCAGAAAAAAAATACTGAAAGGAAGCAGAGGAAGAGAAAAATCCCAGACATTTTGGTCCCATATCATCTCCTGCAGGAGCTGGGTTTGGAGGAAAATTACCTATCTTGCAAAACTTAAATTCACATGAGTCAGCAACACTGGCAGTTTATTTTGCACATGCATGCTGTGAACATGAAATTCTTTATAGGACTAGCATTTCTTTTATTTAATATTGTCAAGCTGCTCTGAGGACTTTCTCTGCTATGGATATGACATTATGCAAGTAATTCAGCACACATGAGCTTTTCCAGTGAGTTACTTAAAGAATTTAGAAGAGAAATAATAGCAGAGTGAGATATTTCCCCCCAGATTTGCTCTTGAAATTACTTCTGAGGTGATATGCCATGGAGAAGAGGTTCTGATTTTGGGGGATGGGGGGAATCACAAACCAGCTTCATTTTTTTCCCACAGTTTTTCTACAAAATGTCCCCAGACTAAGGGAGGTCTCAAAGTAGGGAAAGTTATTTAAACTTTGGCTACAGCTGTCCTTAAAAGCAGTATGTAAATGCTCAGAGGAGGTGTCTTGGGACTGGGCACTGAAGTTTTGAGGAGGGGTGCAAGCAGCCTCCTTCCCCACACACTGCCCATGACAGGACAAGAATCCAGATGTCTGGGCCAGTTTGCAGGACAGCATCCTGGGTTTCCCTTCCTTTTTCCCCTGCTCCCCAGGGAGACAGACCCAGGAGAGGATGTCTCTGAGCAGAAAGGTTTTTCCCCGAGCAGCCAAAGGACTTACAAGAGCTGGTGCCTGAAAGCCACAATTGGGAAAATTTAGCCAAGAATTTTGGTCCATGTTTTTACAGTCAAGGGATGGTAGGTAAGAGTTGAGTGTCTTGTGGGCCAATCTTCAGCTCTTTAACATGCCCAGCAAGACTGCATTTGTGTGAAGGTATTCTGTAGCTGAAACATGAATCATACAGGTTTCTTGCTTAATAAGTGAGAGAAGTATTTAGCAAGGAATGAATCTTTTCTTTGGCTAGTGTAAAACAGCAGGTGAGCCTAGATGATCAAAAGTCCTTTTTTTACCTCACAGTTTATTAATTTGTCTGGATGAAATTCCTATCTGTGACAAGAGGAAAGCATGTAATTAAAGATTTTTTGTAAGAAATATTTTCAATTAAAAAGCATTACAAAATGTCTAAGGATTTTGGCTTCTGTTTTGCTTCCAAAAAGCCACAGAAAACAGCGGAACATGCAAAAGTCATAAAGTCTTATAAATGAAAGAAAAAAATTTCTTTTTATACTTTTTAACAAATAACCCACTTTTTTTTTTGCCACCCACAACTTATGAAAAATACATGGCTAGTCAAAAACTGTTTTACTCATACTTTGTTCCAAAACCCTGATGTCGGTTGGTTTTAAAGTTATCGATGTGCAGTAATTTGATTTATAAACGCTGTTAAGGCAACTCATAACTGTTTCTTTTATAGCATTCATTGTATAATATTTTTTTCTTCAAATTAACTTGTAGTAAAATGTATTTTCCCACAAACATAGTGCAATGTAATTAACTTTGCATGAGTTGCTTCTAAGGCATAAAGTGTTACACAGTACAGTTTTTACAGAATAAATCACCTCTGGGGAAACCAGCAGAGAAAGCCTTCTCCCATCAAAAGCCTCAAAGCTCAGTATTTTGTACGATTTTGCAAGTTAAGCTGTAAACAGAGGTGCAAACTCAGGTTTTGGCTACTGTGCAGTGACCCCCCCCTTTTTCAGAACATTTCCTAAGGCCTGCAGAGGAGACTTTGCTTCTTCAGCTGGGCAGGAAGAGCCACTTTCCTCGATGTGTTGTGAAGATAACGGAGGCTACTGCTCCTTAAACTCTCCATCCTCTAGCCAGTGCTTCTCCCACCGAAATCTCTTTGTAAAACCCAGTTAGTGATAATTGGACATTTATGGTTCACAGTACGCACTGGAGGAACTTTTAACTCTATGTTTGTGCATTGTAGGCATTGTTTGCTGTGCAATGCCTACAATGAATGTCATGGGAATATTATTATTTTTAGGGAATTAAAACGCCCTTGCATAGACACAAGTCTATGCATCAACCCAGTCACTTGTACACACTCAGCACTTCTTGCAGGTAAATATTACAGTGTGTCTATCACTGCATCTTTTCCCAAAGATGAATTAGGGCTTATTCTGATTGTTCTGAAAGGCCTGTTTTCCTCTGAAGGAGTTAAAAAGTTGTTTTCCTTTTTTTTCCTCTTTTTTCTTTTATTTTTTTTGTTTGTTTGAAAGGCACCCGAAGCAGCAGTGTCTTTGTACCTGCATGCAATGGCTTAACAACATAATGAATTTCTGCTGGCATGTCAGCAAAGCCATTTGCATGCAGAAATGCTGTCTCTGGTATCAGAAATCTCTTGCCTGTAGGTTGCCTCTCTGCCACAGAAAGTGAACAGCCTAGGAGAGCAGTCATCGCTGTCTCTCTTTTGCACAGTCAGCTCTAGCAAACAAAAATAACTTCTCACATCATGGCTTGGAGGTTAGACATACCACATTCATTTTAGGTGAGCAAATGCAGTCATTAAAGTAGGCAGTGAAACTCTGCAAAGGAACTCTTTGCAGTACCAGAACATTGCCTCTAATGTCAGATTCTTCCCATTAGCCTCATTCCAGGGAAGCAAAGTAAAGAAGTCCTTTCCCAGGAAAGAGATTAATATTTTTCATGGCCATTTTAAGTATTTTTCCCCCTAAATATTTCACTTCTAATATTTCACTTCAGAGGACTATATATTCTTCTCTGCAGAGGAAAAGCAGAACCTGTGACCATCCACAGGGGTCTCATTTCATGCAGAGGATTTTTATCATAATTTTTCTCATTCAAGCAATCTATCATTAATGGTGTTCCACCTCTGATGCCAGAGATGCCAAAAAGGGCTGAACAACCAGCTGTGTCCAAGTAGGGGGCTTCCAAAGTGAGAGATGGATGCTGAGTCCCACACAGCAGCAATTCCCACAGCAAAATGGCTGAAGGAGCACAGACACAAAAATAGCTGGGTGTAGGCTCATTGCTGTGGAAACCCTCCTTTTTTACTTCCTTCTGGAAGGAGGATTTCAGGGTGTCTTGTGTCTTTCACTGTGTTTTCACAGCATCTAACACAATGGGCATCTGGTCCCTGCTGGGGGGCACTGAGAAAAAATACATTTATAAAATCTATGTCTTTTCTTACCTGTAAGAATTGAATCTTATGCCCAGCCCACAGTGCTGGAAGTGATGACAGTAGTATTTTCTTCCTCAGTTATTACTTATACTTGGTAAAGTAGGTAAACATATTCAAATTCTGTTGTAGCAATGCATGACACTTATTTCTTCCTGCTCTGCTAGAAATCCACATAATTTTAATGTCAATATAGCTGCAGATGGTTTCAGATGAAAAGAGGCAACTATACATATTACTTTTTGCTTGCTGTGAGATGGCTTTTTAAATGGAATACCTGGAGAAATGGCTTTTGATTTTTCTAGAAGAGAGAGACTGGGGAGGGGAGAAGCTGGTAACTTCAGGGCATTTAGCATTTGCAAAGGGATAATTTAAGAATTACAGAAGCTGCAACAGATGACTAATGCTTCAACTGATACTAATCAAAGCTTAGAAGGGCCTTTAAATGACAGATTTTATACGACTCTTATTTTAGACAAAAAGAAGCCGAAGCCTGGGGGAAGAAATAAAGAAGCAAATATAATAAATATTCAAAAAAATAAAAGTTGCATTCAAAGTTCAGCAAAAACAAGAATGAATTTGTGAGACACTGGTGGTGCTCCAACTCTCCCTGAACATTCTGGCCAGCAGCGAGAGCCAGCTCTGCCACCAGAGCAGTGAATATTGCCAAAATTGTATCTGCAGAGACAGATTCCCAGCCAGTGTGAAAATGCCCTCTTTCCCACCAAAGTTGTGACATTTTACCCCAGCCACACATTTGCCTTATTGCATCAGAGATAATTCAGAGATTATTGCAAATTATAAATGTACCAGAGCAATACAAAACCACGGGGAGCAGTCGGTGTTTTATTAGTCTAATAGTTAACAGCACAGCCCAAGATGGAAAGTTAGGGGCATAATGGCATCTCTTATAGGTGTTATTAGCATTAAAATAATCCTGCATATGATTTATTGCTCCCTCAGAACATGCTTCAGGTTCTCTCTGAAATCTGATGTGTGATTCTTCACAAAACACCTGAGCCATGTAGGCATGGCTCTGTAAATACTCACCAGTATATGTTAATGCTGTCATTATATTCTGCAATTTTGGATTTTAAAAAGTCCTTAAAATGCAAGCTTTTCTTCCTTAACAGCTACATTTCTTGTGCTTCAAAAGAACAAATTGTGGCAGTCAGAGAACCTCTACCAGAAGTACAGCGAGCCTCTCTTCATTGCACTTGGTGTTGAATAATGAAGAGTACTTGGATTTCAAACAGATCTGATGCTGCCTGGTTGTTCTCATATATCACTCTCATTTCCCATTCATTTCTGCTGCTTCTCAGCTTCCAATTTCCCTCCATGGACCTGCTTTACTAGCCCTGCTACTCATAGAATCACTTGTTTTGCCAAAATACATTCTTCTGGGAACTTTCTTTTGAATTGGTTGGTCTTCTGGCTTTTTTTTTTTTTTAACTTCATGCAGTCCCTCAGATAGATTGTGACCATCTTGTGCTAAATATTGGTTGAGTTTCTTGGATGCACTACTTGATTTTTAATTTTAGCAGCGTGTGTAGATATAAAAAAGCAAACAAAAATCTATACAGCCATTTGATAGAAAAGGGAAGACAAATTCAGAGGTTCCACAGGTAAGACATATGTTTTATGTGTGCTAGAATTGGCAATCAAAATCCCCAAAAACTCCCCTAAACAACACCCTAAGCCTCACTTTCTTCCTGAGAGGTAGGGGTCAAATTTATTATTCTTTATTATTTATACTTTATTCAAGAAAGCAGCACTATATTTAGTTATAATAAAATATTATAATTTTAAAAAGTTTATTTTAGTATTTGTGGCTCGTATTACTTTATTTTTTGTCAACTATTTTGTTTTTAAGTGCATATCCCAAATGTTGTTTTCTTTGAAAATGACAGTGAAAAAAAAAGAGTCTTGAATTTTTGATGAGGTAGAATTTGGGAAAGATTGCATTACAAATTAGTTTTGAAATATTTCAATCTGTTATGATACAATAAATATTTCAAGTTCAATTTATTTTACAACTTAATAGTGCATTTATTTGCATATTACTTCCTATTGGGTTATTTTCAATGACATGAAAGCAATGTGTTATATTATTTTGCACTATCATGATAGATGTGTCATAAAATAAAGCAGAAGTAATGAAAGTTCCATACAGATGAGAAATAAAAAGTAATGAATATAACACAACAAAATTAATTCCCAGCATGTGCCAGAAGCATATTTTTTTATAAATTTCTATTCCACTTTAAAAATTTGAAGTCAACACAAATTTACACATCCAGGGTTTTGCCAGAAAAGTTCCATTTTCCTGGTAGAAAAGTGTTGTGACAGAGGCTTCCTGACAGGTTCTGCTGAGATGGACAATAACCTTACTCAGCTCCCCTTAATCAAAGGTCAGAGGGCATGGGGATGTACCAATCTAGTCAGATTTGCTCAGAAATAGGTGTGTATGTTGAATTATGCACACCTTCTCTATGCTAATGAACTGCATTCTCTTTACGTCCACTCTTATCCTTAGCAGAGAGAGAAAAAGCTTTTTTTGGTGTCTGACACTTTTTCAGGCAATTTCTTGCAAAGAGAGAGGATTTATTTTTTTTAAATAGAAATACCCAGCTAGCAGTACAAAAACAATGAATCATCTTTAGAGGCAAACTTGGCTGGTGTAAATTGACATGACTGCACGCAGCAAGCATGTGGTTATGTGTATTCTTAGCTAATTTGGCCCATAATCACTGGAAATATTAGTCAGTCAGATTATGTCATATGCCAAGGTTCATGTGACCAGATAATAAATAATCTGGAAGATTGCTCAGTGAGACAGCCTCTGCTTACGTATGTGTGCTGGAAACTACCTCAGCTCAAACCGCAATTTGGAATATTTGCTGCTTCTGGAAAGGCTGGATTGAGGTCAGAGCCAGCTGTTTGGGAGCCACTTCACTGCAGTCTCCTGAGTAAAATGCTGGATTCTAGATAAAGCCTCTGTGTAGTTGCTGACAGCACTTGTCTATATGTAGACAAGTGCTCTACTCTGCCATTTCCATGGTGAGCTCATTTATTTATATCTCTTTGGGCATGACCAGCACACTGGTTCACCAAGAGTGGGATACACTGGGAAAGGTTAAAGCAAAACAGTGCCCAATTTTTAATTCTGACTTTGAAAACTGAAAGAGCCAATCTGATCTATAAGTCAAATTAATAAAACACAGAGATCAGCTACAACAGGTGTTTTTTAAATTAACTTTCTGTGGAATGCTGCTGGTTTCTTATAATACAGCATTGTCCCAAAACAAGACAGGGTGCAAAAGCAGTAATGATGAACTATTTGTTGAGTGCTGAATTTGGAAATTACCTGGCTTTCCCATTAGCTGGTTATCTGTTTTGCAGCCAGATCCTCAGCTGGAATAAACTGATGTCACCCTTCTGAACAAATTTACCCTGGCTGAAGATGGGGCAGTGGTTAATGAGCCACTGGAGTGGCAGAATTTTCGAATTTCTGCCATTATGGAAAATGCCTGTTACAAAGTAGGTAACTCAGCAGTGCTGAGGTACTGACATGTCACAGAGAGAAAAAAGTATTCAGAGGGAAATGTTAAATGAAAGGATACTTATTTGCTGAAATTCTATTATTCAAATTCTTATTGATATTCTGCTGACCTCTGACCCCTACAACAATTCTATAGTGCGAGAACTGTGTGATGCAATTACATACAGATCACCAGATCTGGCATAATTCCTTGACTTATAAATGTGAAAGAGGTATGAAAGTGGATAACTATCTGATTAGCTTGCACTCACAAAAGGCAGTATTAAGTTCCCTCAATATCTTCCATTTAGTCCTCTTCCTTCAGTCATAGCATAAAATACTAATATGGTATTTTAAATCTTAAAAATAAATGTGATGCTTTGTGCACTGGTGTCTGAAGGAAGAATAGAACTGGTATGGATGACCCAGGAGGTCCTTTAATTTTTGAATTCCTGTAAATGAAAAGTTGCCTCAAATGGAAAAGTAAGTTTTCTGGCTGTGAAAGTACAGGAAAACCAGGATCTGACATTTTGAAATCATACTTTTCTGAATGAAAAGTGTAATGACTCTAACCCACTGCTGTAAAATATGCATTTATTCATAACATAAAAAAAAATTAGTCTTGAACCTTACACATGATAGTCACTTATTGGAAAGTTGACTACACTTTAAATCAGGTGTTAGACTACAAGTGAAGAAGTTGTAGGGAAAAAGTGGCTTGACCACCAGACTGTAGAAGATACATACCAAATAAGAGCAGAAATCTGTCTTGCTTTATACAAACTAAGGGCGGTCTCTCAGTCTGCTTTGCCTTTGCATATTTGTAAAGTGCTGAAATAGAGGAAAGAAAGGGTCATAACACTTTCAGACATAATTCAAAAGAATGAAAGGAGAGTAAGACTAATAATTACAGTGAAATATTCCAGGGTGTTTTATTCAGTTAGCACAAAGGGTAATAAGAGCAGATGCTTTTCCAGTCCTTACAATTCCTTATCTTGTATTGATGTACAATGAAAAGAACAAAAGATAATTAATGGTCTACGAAGAGGAAACTCTTAGTAGTAAGCTGGTGTCTCAGCATCCATCTTCTCATTGATCAATATTAGAAACTATAACTTCATTGGTTGTTTTATGAGGTCTTTAAAAAAGGACACAGAATTATCAAGATCATAAAAAAATGTATTTCATTCTTTTGTGGCTATAGCCTCATTATTGTGCCCGGGGAAGGACGCTGTGATCCTTCCATGTCACAGCCCATTCTGAAGGGGGAAGGTGTTTGTGTTATTTTTCAGCCCGTGTAGTTTGTCTCAGGTGGGAGGAAGGGTCCTTCTCAAAGGCAGCTGGCTCCCCAGCTTGGGTGTAGGCAGGCACAGCAGGGTCCTGCTGATGAGCTCTGCCTCGCCCAGGGATGTACAGACCACGGCCCTCCAGCTGCTGCCAGCTGTGTGAGCACTGGCTCTGGAGTGAGGAGTGGTGTGCAGGGCTGCTCATCACCCCCCAGGGCAAAATCAGGGTCCTGGGCTGCAGCAGGACACTGCCACCCCTTCATAGCTTTTAAACACCCAAGGCATGTGGGTGGTTGTGGGAAATAGGAAAGTTCTAAAACTCTCAGAAAGCTGCATGAAAGCAAATCTCAGGATGGAGAAATGCAAGAATGCTGAAGATGCAAGGACAAGAAACAATAGGGCTGTGAGCTGTGTAGAGATAAACCTCAGGAAAATATGTTAAGGAAAATAGTAGAAATATGTAAGCGTAATAATGAAGCTTTATCCATTGTTTTAAGCTATTACAAGCAAGCATTGTTCAAAGCAAGAGGTACATGTAAGTATACTAATTGGCTAGAACAAATACTTGTCAACTTTTAATATTATGCTAGAACTAGAAAGTTGGTAAAAGACTTTGTAACAAAGAGAACTTTGCTGTTGTAAGCAGCTGGAGCTGTTTCTACCTCCCTTGCTTGGCTCTGTAAAATGACGCTGATAACTGTGATGGGGTAAAGGCTTAGAGCTGCATTGTGCACATAGATACACGTAAATATAAGATAAGCTAAAAAAATATCCCAGGAACCCAACAGGTGATTCCACAAGTAGGCCTAAATCATGAGCTTGGATTAATTTTTTAAGTAGCTGAAGTTAGGTGGTATGAATCCCGTTGCTGCCATAGCAGGATTTGGAGGGGGGAAAGCACTGATTGTCTCAGGATGAAAAAAGGGAGAGGGATGTAAAGGCAGAGTTGCTAACAAGAGCTGGACTAGACATTTTGAACAGATTGAGAGCAGCTCTGCCCTGAAGTCAAAACACACTCAGGAGAGCTGGAGCTGGAACCTGGGCTCTGTTTTGAGCAAGCACTGTTCTGTAAGTGTGCTAAGCTTTACAGTTTTTCAGCTTTCTTTTCCTCAATCGGTTGATCAGCTCTCCAGAGCATGGCTTGGCCTGAGCTGCTCTATCCCAGAACCCATCACAGTGAGGTGCTGATCTGTAGGGATGTAGGTCCTGCAGCAGTGTGGCTTATACTGCATTTAGAAAGCCAGCTCATTCTCCATCAAGCTGGAAAAGACCATCCTTCAGCTGGCAATGAGTACCTGCACATCTGCTCTGTGCTAGGACACATGACAGATTTTGGTCTGCAGCCTTGCATACTGAATAGGTGCTGCCAGCTAACAGTGCTTGCACCCATATCTGGTGGATTCTGGGCTCCAGGCCTCACAGGTGTGAGATTATAAAGTGTGAGAAAGCAATTCCAGACATTTTTAGAGGTTACAAGAATATAACCCCCAGCTCCAGTGTTCAAATCCATAGAGGTTACACACATGACAAGAAAAATACATGAAGACTATGGGAGATGTGCTGTTCTACTGGGTGTTGCATGGAATGGCACAAGTGCAATAAACACAGATAAAATATTTTCTTTCTTTTTTGAACCAAGAAAGATAAAATGGCTTCTTCTATTTTTTCGTGTAGCTACGAAGAAAAGGGTCTCCAAGGGCAGTGCCTTTTGCCTGGCCTAGCACTGTTCAGCATGGTTTGGGTCAACATGAATGTTGGAGACAGAGAAAGGTTAATCCTCTGTTTCAAGTAGCCTGGGTATTGATTTGGGTGGAGTTGGCATTGCTTAGCAGCCACATAGGAGGCAAGTCAGGGTTTAAGTGGAGTTTCATTTACAGCAGTTTCTGTAAATGCCCAGTAAAACCTTCTGTAAATGTAGAAAATAAAGTGTTCTCATCTAAATCCAAGAAAAATCTTAGAAAAGATCTGTACTTTACTACCTTTTAGCACAGGCGTCATTTTACATCTTTAGATCACTGAAATCTGTATTGAGCTCTCTGCCTGTTCATAGCACTGGAAGCAAGTTGGGTTACTCATTAATACTAATATATATTCTATATTTGTGTAGGGTGTCAAGTTACATAAGAGTAAACTTTTCTTTCTGTACTAATTTGTTGCTTTAGAGTCAGCAATTTTATTTTGTTGCATCAGTATTTCTCCAAACTCAGTCTTTTCAACAAAACAACCTATGTTAAGGTGCTAAATGATCTCTACTAGGAGAATTTCTTAGTTCTTCTCTATTAATTTGCATGGTTATTGTCACAATCCACTAATAAGTAGCTCAACATGCTACATCAAGAGTCCCATTGCCTTTCCTTGTAAACAAAAGGCAAATCCAAGACTTTTGCTCTAGTAAATTCTGTTTTTCTCAGGTAATTTGTACAAAGTATATAAAGAAATCAATATACACAATAAAATAGAGCCTAAAAAGCCTCCAGAGTGCCCTCTAAAACTGTGACACCTGAATGGCTTCAGAGCACACAGAAGCAAACTCATTTCAGGCAGAAAGGACAGAGCCTACCACTTTTGCTACTGCCCTCTCCAAGGAACACTTTCATGTCTCTAGGATATGAACCTCAGCATGCTCAAACCTAACTTTAAAGCTAAACCCTTCAAGTTTTCCCACTGTTTGATCTAAGGGCCCCCTAGTTTGATCTTGGGGGCAATTATTGCATTAAGCAGGGCCAGCAACTTTCCCTCTTGACCCTTGTGATTTTACCCTTCCATCAACCAAGCAGAGGTGGTCCGGGTGATGTGTAAGCCAAATTTGGACAATCTTTGATAACATACCAACCTGTGAAAACAAATTTGCTGATTTTTTTTTTCATTTTAGCCTGAAGGACTTGCAGACAAATTTAAGCATCTCTTCATTAGAGGAGTGGAGAAGGGATCCCAAAATGAAAAAGAAGGAAAAATTTATCTGCATGCATTTTGCTTTCTTTTCCAGGTACCTCCAGCATCTACCATTCTTGATGTGAAACACAAATTTCACAAAACATGTAAGTACTATGGTTACCAGGCTGTAGACATGGTTAGAGGTCTTTCACTTAGAGAAACTGTCAAATTTATTTTTCATGAATCTCACAGAAAAGCTGAGACTGGCCTGACAGCTCCAGTGCTCAACAAGAACAGTGTTTGAACTAAGGTTCTATTGTAGCTGTTGCAGATGGGAGAGACTGGAAGGAGAGAACTGCATAATTTATCACTGCCAGCACATGAGGGGCAGTAGTTTTTCTCTTGTTTTTAACATTACATGGTGTCATTTCAAGACCAGTACTGCATTTCTTCTCCCAGTGTTATATTGGATAAACTTCAATAACAATAGGCTGCTTCAAGCTGGCCATAAGCTGACCATGTGGAACAGAAAGTTGCTGTAGTGGGGAACTTGAGCTCAGGGTGATTAAATAACATCTGGATTTAGGTTAGATATATGGAAGGAATTCTTTATGGTGAGGGTGGCAAAGCACTGGCACAGGCTGCCCAGAGAGGCTGTGGATGTCCTGTCCCTGGAAGGGTTCAAGGACAGGTTGGGGCACTGAGCAGCCTGGTCTAGTGGGTGGCATCTTAGATACTGAGCTTTCATTATTTTTACAACAAAAGGGTGTGTTCAACTAAAGGCTAGATGTCTTTTACAGCAAAAAATGAAAAGGTTGTCAGCCACTAATATGTTTGAGTTCAGAGCAGGGTAAGTAGAAAAAGCATTATGCTTCTCCCATGTCCTTATAATGTTATAAAACACTAAAGCTTAAGGCATCTGTGGTTGCACATGGGTTCAGTTGATGAAGCGAAAGGCTGTTAACCTGACTGCTCTAAAGTTACTTATTTTCCCTCCCTGTAAGGGCTTGTAAAATACAAAATGGCAAAAGTTCAAAAGCCACACTGCTGAATATGAAAAGATCGAGTGCAGAAGTTTTAATATTTCACTAAGGGTATGTCCTCCCATCAGTTTGTCAAATGCAGTGCACTTCTGCCTAGAATCTCTTAAATCAATTGAAACTGGATTTATATTGATGCAGTTTAAATCAGTTGGAGAACACTGCCACAGAGGTTTATGCCAATATAACTGTAATGAGGTTTTTAATGGATTTGAGCTAAAAAGACGTGGGATTGTGTGTAAGCCATTTTAATGGCACCTGTTTTGATATTAAAAGGCATCTTACTCCTCAAGTACCCCCAGTGATGTAAGTGGAGCTGAGTATAAAGTAAGACAGTAAGCATACAACAAAGCACAGTACACACCATGAACCAAACCTGTCAGTGCAGTGTGTTACAGCACATGGAAGGGCTGGCAAGTGCTTTCAATGCTTTTTAAATTCTCATTTTTTATGTCAATTCATCCCATTCCCGGGAGTACACCATATCAGTGTCCTGTGTCCTTTCTTCTCAGTTCAGCTCATTGCTTTGATCTCTCTTTTCCAGTTCAGTCTGGATGTTGTTGTCTCATGAGGTTGCCCCCCTCCTCCTCCTTTCCCAGTTGCAAAAATGAAACCTTCACTTTTTTCTCTTTGTATAGTTAGTGGGATGACAGCAAATAGAATACAGCTCTCTTAGGCAAGGGCTGAGAAGGGGCTGAAGCTGATCTGTGGATGCCTTTGGTTAGCATGCTATTTTGTACTAACTCATGCATTCATTTCTGTCATTTTGTGTGTGCCAGACTCACATGTTCCCCTATAATCTCTCATTAAAACACAATCCTACGCACACCCCCTTACAGTCTCCCTGTCTTCATACATTCTCCTTTGATCACCCATGCAATTAAGCTTTCTCCTCAGCTGGTATCTTGTCAGCCCTTCAGTGAGAGGAACCCCTGTGCAGCAATTTCACAAGCATCATCACTGTCACTGATCAGGTTTTGCTGCCTGATTCAAGAAAGGAGGAAAGAGACTGAATTATGAGTTGCAGCACAGGCTGTTAGTCATTAAAATAAAAGAAATGAGATGCAAGTGACACGTGCCATCTTACTGATAAGTAATTTCTATGTATATCAAATATTAGCTTGAATGTTGTTTACACAAAAGGCAGAATATGGTTTTAGCAGTCCAGGAACAAATACTGAAATACTCCTCAACCCTCACTTCAGCAGAACTGTATCTACTGAAACAACCCCAGAAAGGCCTAATCTTGTGCTTTTTGTGGCATTGAATTCAGGGGGGCAACCCCAGTTTTATCACTGGAGATTCAAGGATCTATCTTAGTGGAGAATAACCATTTAAGACAAAGTGCTATTTTCATGGAATTCAAGGGCTTTGTCCAGACTGAAGCTGTTTTTAATCATCCCCTGGCTGCTGTAGCCACTGCCCATGGGAGGGACAGGCAGCACCAACTGGGGTCAGCTCAGAACAGCAGAGTCCCTGCTGCAGCCCCCTCCAGCCATCAGCCCTGCAGGGGCTTTCTGTAACAGATGTTGGAGCCAGGCTGTCATGCTTAATAGCAAACATCACACCTGCCCGCCATGGATCTGTCTAATCCTTTCTAAACCTACTCACAGTTTTGACCTCAGCAAAATCCGCTGGGAAGGAGTTCCACAAAATGAACGTGTTGTGGACAAATGTCTACACTTCTACAGATTGATATTTTCTGCCTGAAATTGAGTGGCAGCTGAGTGTCAGGGTATCACTGGTCATCATGCTGAGTTGTCTGAGGCATGGGCAAAGAAGCCTCAATTAAAATGGTGTTATGCATTAGGAGATTTTACTAGAATTTTCCTTATTCCTTTGGCTAGCTGGCAGAGATGGAACCAAGCCAAAAACTGAGTGTGTAAGAAAGAAGTCTCTTGACCCGTTTTTTCAGTTGCTTATAATGAGTTAGCTACCTGGCATTTTCTTTATCTATACAGATTATGTTTTCAATGGAGAATATCTTGAAGGCTAAACTTCCTGAGCTCTTGTCCTTGGCAATAACTTTTCACCTTTAATTTATTTTTATCCTTGCAAAATGTATTGGACTGCTGGGGGAGGAAATCTTACAGATAGAAAATGAAAAACTGTAATAATAATGCTAATTCAAGTATCACATAACTAAAATAAAATACATCTAGAACAGGTAATATAGTGGAGTCAGTGATCATTAAATATTTTCAAGGTTACTGCATGAAAGTTGCTGAAAAAGCTCTTGAAAGAAGAGGAAGAACTGAAAAGAAAGGGGGAAATAAGATCACAGCAGTGCTTTAACAAACTGATAGAGGCAACCTCCTGCAACCTCAAGGGGGACAGCACAACTGCAGATATACTTTGAAGCCAGAAGAGTGAGCATAGGGAGGCCAGAAATTGCCCTCTAGGCAGAAGGAGCAGGCAGGGAAGGAAGTTTGGTGATGGGTGGAAGGAAAAAGGAAAGTCCAAGAGATAACTGAAAACATCATGTCAAAGATATCCTTTCCACAGAAGGAAATGATGTGCTTAAGGAATAATCTAAGGTAAAAGAAGTTATATAGGGCATTTAAAATAAGCAATCTCAATGAAAGCAAATAATTAAGACAGGAATTGTCAGTAGATGGCACTCAATAAACAGCATAATTTCTGAACAATATGAAACTTTAGAATCCTGTTATACCATCTTATAACTCCTCCTTACAGGTATTTCTGTAGAGATCTTAGGAGCCATGTTCCTGGGAATGCTGGGGAAATGTTTTCTGTTGCTTTCCTCTGGAGAGAGGACAAGGAAAAAGTGCAATTCCTTCTTTGTGATGGTGGCAATCTCCCTTTCAGCCTCCTCCTTTCAGCAGGGCTGTGTTTTACCTACTGCTCTCATCCTGCATGTGTCCCAGAAGCCACAGGAGATCCCATCACCCCCAAAGTGCCTGGCCAGAGCACACCCTCTCTGACTGCCTGCACAGAGGCACATCAGAGACCCCCAGGCAGCCCTTCCACCACACCTTCACCAAGCCTGTCAAACATTCCCACTGGCTTCCAGGGCCTTGAGTAACAGGTTTATTGCCTAATGCAAGGAGATGCCATCTCAGAGGGCAAACATAAGCAGAAGTACCACATCACACAAATCTTTTCCCTGTGCACATCATCCCTCCTTAACTTTTCAGAATGACCTGTGACTGTCCCCAGCTCACTTCTATCCCCAATTTCCTATCAGTAGTGCTCAGCTCGGGCAGTGCTCAGCAGCTGCAGGGAGAGCAGCATTTTAAAACCAACAGAACCCTGAACCCTGAAGCAGATCTTCAAAACACAGAACAGCAGAAGTCAAGCTGACAGGGTGAAGAGCAAGGAGGAGAATCTCTCGTTGCTTAGAAATCATAAGGCAGGCTTTGTGAGCATGGCTCAGAAGGCACAAGAAGTACTAAAATTAATTCAGTCGAGGAAGTCCTCTTTCTTTCCTCCTTTTTAAAGGGCTGCTCAAGGTTTTCATGCCCTGAATGTGCAACTTTTCTGGTTTTCATGACACCTGAGATCTAGTAGCAGGATTCCAAGAGCAAGGGCATCAGGAAGAATTGTTTTTGTGCCAGGCCTGTGCTGACACACTAGAGCAGGATGCAGAGCTGTTGTTGGAAAGGATGACTGTACTGCATCACGTAATTCCCTTCTGGAGGCTGGCTGTGATGTTAAACTGCAAGGCTCAGAGAGGTGAGAAAGGATGCTGTGGGGATTAGTCATTAAGAGCAGTACCAGGGAGAGCAGGACTGCTAAGCCAGTCCTTGCCTACCGGCTCTGTATAATCAGGACTGTCTGATAACACAGTCTTGCTGAGAACCTGCAGTTCCTCTGATTTCTCCATGCTGCCTATTACAGCTGGATTCTCAGGTTGCAGAAAGTTAATGAAATCTGTCAATTTTGATGCCTGGAGAGACTCATGTGCCTGATGAATACATCTGCTGGGGACTCAGAGAAGCTGAATTATGCTATTTATGGCTCAGCAAAGTTGACTTCATAGTCTTGGCCTGTCAATCAGCCATGTGTCTCACAAACCAAAGAGACACAAAAAAGTTATATCTAGGGCACAGAGCCTTCCAGAGGGATCTTTCTTCTGTCCTATATAAGGAGATCAGGCTTTGAGAAAGCCAAAATGTTTGAAAGAGGGCAATGATCTGATCCCACCATGAGTCCCCTCGAGCTGGATGCACTCCCTGGACAGAAAGGCAGCTATAAAGTCTATAGCTTTTATCAGACCTCAAACTCCCTCCTCCCTGATTGTCCTAAGTAGTTCACACTAGCCCAGAATCCATATATGAAGGAATTTTCCAAAGGACAGACTATATCCTGCTGTGCAGGCATCTGATTGCAGAGCTCAGAGGCCCAGAATTACGTCCCCAGTATGGATTCTCGGAGCACATTGGGTTGGCAGTCACATCCAGCTATTGTTTTCGATAAATTCTCCCCTCTCTGCATTCATAACAACTCAATTGGAAATCACAAAATGAAGGCGAGTCGCTGGGGATGGGCAGTTATTGCAAATGGGCACTAAGAAGTGCAGTGATTTCATCAGTGTAAATTGCTCATTCATCTGTGTTGACTTTGTAAATGGAAATTACCAGATTAGGAGGAAACATGGTATTTATTCCATCCTATATTTATAATTTATTTTTCTTTTGTCTTAGTCACACAGCAGAGATCAATAGGATGCTAGTTCCTGATGAATTTCAGTATCCCTCAAATTACACAATTCTAAGATCTTTTTACTTCTCTATGCCTGTCAGTACAACCCAGTTTATTAGAAATTCCTTTAATTTCTTGTTACTGCCACAGTGAGGCTTGTGCCTTCTGAAATTCTTTACTTTTTGCTTCCCAGCTCTAAGCACAAAGTAAGCTCCTGCCACAAAACTCAGACTGGTTGCTACCCTCTTCCTTCCCAGCTCGCAACCAGAGATCTCATCCATGAGCAAATTCTTTTCTGCCTGTGCAGCACTGCCTGTCAGAACAGGGACCCAAATTCTTGCCTCAGGATGGGGCTTTAGCCACAAGACCAGCTCGTCCAGTAGCTTCATTTCTATCCTGTGCAGGGAGAAGCATCAGGAGGATGATGATGATGACCTCCTCTCAGCTTGTGACATATCTGTGCAAATCTCTCTATACAAAATACAGGAGTCTGTCTGCTGGTACAGATTCGTGTGACCTGAATTTATGGCTTTGCTGTCAAAATAATTGAAGCCCTCCTGTGAAAGCTGGGAATTTTTTTCACTCCTTTGTAACAGCCAGTCAGGAAATGAGAATGGCATCATTGACCTAACACTGTTAAAAGAAAGGAGAAGTCAAACTGAGTTAACCTCATGATTTTAATCTTCAAAGTGAATGAAGATTTACTTTATACTCAGGCACCACACACCCCATTCTGTGTTGGAATTACAGAACAAAATTATTCTGGCCATGTTCCAAAGGGGACAGCCAATGTGTGGAGCCCATCACATACACCCCCCAGAAGGTCCTGGGCACCTCACAAATGCTATTGTGCATCCTGAGCTGTGGTCATAAGCCTCCCATTAAAGCCTGACTCACGCCTCTTGACACTGCTAAGGCCCAGATTTTGCACTGGATGTTTCTAGCTGGGGTGCTGAGATAACAACAGTGAGAGTGAGCACCAGACCAGGCATCTGCAGTTCATTTCTCTGCTGAGCACTTGAATCTTGTTACAAGTTGTGGAGAAAGAGACGCTAAAGAAGTCTGAAAAGCATCTGATCAGGTATCCATGATGTTTTGCTTTCTGAAATACATAGACAGTTGCAAAAATATTTTATTATTAATTTAAGAAACTATGGTGGAGGTTTGGCTCATCAAGCTGATTTAGAAGTGGGGCACAGAGAATTTTAAACTTTCAGAGAGAGATGTTTAAAGCATTCTGGTCTTCAAAAGATAATCATAAAACCCAGAAGAACCCCTGGGACTTTTGAAGTCTCCTGATTAACACTGAAATGAATGTGATGCTTAAGACTTAGGTTTTTAAGACTTGACCAATGGGAGTCATGCTATTGATAGGGGTTGGTTGTGTGCTAGACACTTTCTCCCTTTTGAGCTTCATTTTCTCATCTATAAAATAAGAATAATTAACCTGCCTTTCATCCACCTTGGTGTCTTTTTTCTCTTTTGGCTGTGATCCTGTAAGAAATATTTGGGACAAAGAATGACTTAAATATATGTTTAATGACCTATTGAACCAGAGGGAGTAAGATGTCTAAAGCACAAAAGCCAGACTATCCATTAAATCCTTACAGAAATAAGATGACCTTCAGAAAACCAGCAATATTTAAATCAGCAATGGAAAAAGTAAAGATCAACTCAAAAAGTTTAATGAAAATTCACATTATTTCTCTTTTTTTGACAGCTGCTGCTTCTGATGCTATTGCATTTCATTAGCAGGATTACAGATGAGTAACATAATAAAAGAAAAGGCAGCAAATCTATTGAGATGTAGCTTGAAGCAGAATTGTCCCCCTCTGCTCTCTGGGATATTGTTCCCAGCTGAGATTTACAGGGCTCCAACAATGCATCACAAATGACATCCTATGTAAACAACTGGAGAACAAATGTGAGATGCTATTTAAATGCCTCATTAAGAAAAGGAAATTTCATAGCTAGATTCTTTGCTTTTCTTGACTTTGCAGTAGATTTAATTGACAGATCTAGATGAAAAACATCAAAATTTGTTTACCAGAATTGCCTGTTATTATTTACAACGTGTCTTATATTAGTGCCTATGGTGCAACTGAGAAAATTACAGTAGGAGGCCCTATAGAAGTAATCCAGGCCCTAGGAATATCCATTCTTGAGGAATTAAAGCTTACTCAACTGTTAACAGAAGATGCCAAAGTAGTTTTGGGTTTAAAACTGCTCCTACATCAATTTAAATTCCGATATTAATGTTTTTTGTCTGAAGAACAGACTCATTTCCAGTGTTAACCTGGTGTTCACCAGCAGACTCACGGGCTTAATGCTCATTCAAGGAACTCTGGATGCTAAAAGCCCCAGGGGGTCTTCATTAATGTGAAAAGAATCTCATGTCCATTAATAAGACAGGTGTCTGTTGATTAAGGCAGGGTTAAGGTCACCTGGGGCTGTAAATGTGCTCTGCATCTACATCAGGTTTTACACAGGAGTCCCTGCACTTCTGAACCCCTAGGCTGGCACGTGGCTTTACTGAAAGGTCCAACAGCTTCTCTTACAAAGAGCTGCTTGGAATGGACCTGTATGAAATATCCCGGGAATTCTCGTGAAAGACAGCCAACAGGCACTGGATAGCAGGAGGGGAAGTGACTCTCCCTTGCCAAAGCAAGTTACCTCCTTGAAAAACCTGTGAGAACAAGAGAAATAAATGACAAGTCCTATGGTATTATCCCTGCTGGACAGGCTAGAGAAGAGGCAGCAGCTTCAGCTTCTAAGTTCCGACTTTCCCCCTGGTCATCTCTTCCTCCTGGATTTCCTGGATGTGCTTTTGCAGCCCCTTCCTACTGTAGGGCCAAGAGCTGTGATGTAACAAGTAGCTGCAATTCCAGGGGTACAATCAGGCGAGCATAAGGGCAAGGGGGGCTGTTCAGAACTTCATATGGAAGATGTCACCCTGTGACAGTGGTTTGTTTTGCATTTGTTTAAATGCAAGCCCTCTCTCACATTTGTAGCCTATTTCTGTCTATTTTCTTATTTGTGCATGGTAGGAAAGAAACCCTAAGAACAACCGAAATAAAAAAGCTTTCAAACAAAATTTGGTATTTGCAACTCTTTCAAGTTAATGAAAGCAATGCATCAAAGACAAGAAGGTGAACAAATGATTCACAGTAAAAATAATGTAGCCGAGTTTTGCCTCTTTCTAAATTGTCCCCAAGTTGCAATGATATTGAATATATTTGCTGTTAAAAATTACTCACCACTGAAACAAATGATGTGTGAGTTATACTGGGACAACGTATCTCGCTCTGGTTTAAACACATACCAGTGGAGGGCAGTATTTTTTTATGTTCTGCCATTAAACTGCAAGTTCAGTGTGCACAAACAGTCTGGATGAGCTGTGTCTACCACGTTTACAGAGGGGAAGCAGTAGAGGTGTTCAAAGGTCATGAAGTGTTCGCCACATAGATTGGGATGAAACATCATCCCTCAGGTGCAACAATGAAAACTCACCAAGCAGTATCACCACAATCAAGTCCCTTATGGGCTGTGTCTGTGGAAAAGCATTTTGCTGATCAACTTTTAGGTTGGAAAAGGCCTCTGAGACCATTGAATCCAACCTTTGATCACCACCTTGTCAACCAGACCACACCACCGAGTGCCATGTTCTGCTGTTTCTTGAACACCTCCAGGGATGGTGATTCTACCACCTTCCTGGGAAGTCCATTCCAATGTTTAGAACACTTTCCATGGACGAAATTCCTCCTGATGTCCAGCCTGCACCACTGGCGGCTCAGCTTGAGGATGTCCTCTCATCCTGTCACTGGCTGCCTGGGAGGAGAGCCTGACCCCCACCTTCCTTCAACTCCTTCTGGGTGCTGTAGACAGTGATAAGCTTCCCTCAAGCCTCATAGCAGTGCTTCTGAGGCACAAAAGCCTTTCCACAGTCTAAGCAGAGTGATGGTTTGGGGGAATTAAACCAGCCCTAATAAACTTCTCCCAGGAAGGACATGGGAGCATGGCAGCCTCTGGCTCTCATGCCAGTCTGATCTGCTGCCAGAGCAGGGCAGATCTCTGCTGCCTTTTTCTCACTGCTCCTGGAGGAATTACAGTTTAGCCCTATTCTTAGTGGGGATTAATTTTCAGTGTGGTGAATTTACCAATGAATTTATGGGAAGTTAATTTGTTCTGAGGACAAAATCATGTCAATTCAAATGTGCTCAGTTAATTGTTGATGGCATTGGTGTGGGCATTAGATACAAAACCTACATTGCTTTGGGGGTCAGCAAGGGAAAGCATCCTGATTAGCTTAGTGGCTGGAGAGAGCAACATCCCCTGGATAGTCAATATTGAAAGAAAATTATACTTAATTAGCATACTTTATTAGTTAATTGGCTGTGGAATGCTTTTAAAGAAACAGCTAGAGCCTGGGGTAGGATTCTGCCCAGTACATCAGTGGGGAAGGCAAAATGAGCTTTTGAGCCATCTTTCCTGCATCAGCTGCGATTGCTGAACCACTGTGTACTTTCTGATGCTGGAATATAAAGCCAGCAGGGCCCCAGTCCTGCTGTAAAGTTTGTTGGCACTGGAGTGCATTCAGGCAGTGTGCAAACAGCACTGGGTTGAAACGCTGACCTCACCAGTTCTCTGCTCTCTGTCCCTCTTGCAGCTCTGTGAAGAGCTGCTACCTAAAGGTACTCAGCAGCCGTGCTGATTGTGGCAGTAGCCACAGCAGAGCTTTCTGAAGGGAGGTGGCAGTGACCTGTGTTATCAGTGTCCTGAGGCAAAGCATATCTGACACTGCAAGGCACAGCACTATTTGTTCCCTCAGAACCTGGCACGGGATGAGCATGAACAAAGGTTTTGAAAGGAACAGTTTAAAACAGGCCTTAGTACCTTACTGTCTGTGTTTCCTGAGACCATGAGGGTGAACAAATGCCTGTGTTTAAATGCTCTGCTTTGTTGCCAGTGAAAACCTTGTCTGCACTGGCAACTCCACATCAGCATAGTTGAGCATTTATGGGTTGAGATAGACAGCAAGTGATTCCATAAACTACCAAATATTAACCTGTGTTTTAAGAAATCCCATGCCAAGTTGTGGACAAGAGCGTAGAGAAGGAAGGATATTTTTCATCCCTGAAACATATATTTAGTTTGGCAAATGTATGTTCCTTAATGTGCAATTTCTCAGATTTGTGCTGCCCTTAGTGTGAAGACTTCACTGATAGAGCTCATATTTAGGAAGAGTCCTGCTCAAGTTCTCACATTCCTGATACCTGAACAAGTATCTTTGTTTCCCTTTCCAGACCTGTGGAGATGGGAGAATGAAAGGCAAAGATAACTACCAGAATACAAATCCTCACTTGGCATAAATTACTCATCTCTTTTAATTTGGGCTGGCATTTCAGAGCCAGAACAGGACTGTCTGTGAATACGAAGCAAACCCAGTGCTGTTACAGACATGGGTGGCAGACACAGCCCTCCATGGGCGTCCCTGCTCCAAAGCCTGCACAAACCCATTAGGCAGAGCCCAGCTGCACTGACCACCCCCTGACAGTGTCACAGGGGCAGGGAGGGCAGGGTGAGGGGTGCCAGCCCTGCAGGGTGGCAGTGTCACAGGGGCAGGGAGGGCAGGGTGAGGGGTGCCAGCCCTGCAGTGTGACAGTGTCACAGGGGCAGGGAGGGCAGGGTGAGGGGTGCCAGCCCTGCAGGGTGGCAGTGTCACAGGGGCAGGGAGGGCAGGGTGAGGGGTGCCAGCCCTGCAGGGTGGCAGTGTCACAGGGGCAGGGAGGGCAGGGGGGGCAGGGAGGGCAGGGTGAGGGGTGCCAGCCCTGCAGTGACACTGCCCCATGGGGGTCCTGCTGCTGTCCTGGCCAGCACCACACGCTCAGCACCTCCCCACCTCCCTGCACTGATGAAGGGCAGTTCCCCATGGGAAAGTTCCTTCCAGCCAGGCTTGTCAGAGTACCTATTTTCCTGTTTCTCTGTATTCTGGTCTGTGGCTGTTATTAATGAAATAAAAGGTGAGCCTCATTCGCTTTCCCTTCCTTTGCCCACGCACATTAATTTAAATGCAAATTCACTCAGAAAGATCAAAATTAATTATGCTTTCTGCAGCAGGCTACATGGAAAATGGAAATGCACAGGGCTGGCTTTTCCCTTTTCTCCTTTATTTTTTGGAAGTGCACAGGAAAAACAATGTAGAAAAATATTAACATATGCATCTAAATGTTGCATGCTTGGTTGTCTTTTTTTGTCTTGATGCTTTTTGCTTGTCTGAAATTCCATTGCTTTCAGTTGCAGACTGTTTCAGAAGGAATATTGAAAGGTTAATCTGTTAGTGACATAAATTGAAATCCAAATGACAAATAATATTCTGTTTGCCACTAATAAGAATCAATCTCCATTAAGAAAAACTATGCAGACTCTTAACAAATTTGTCCATTATTGCCTGATCAGAACATAGCTGAAGTATGAGACTTCAAATTTTTTTTTCAGTGGGGGAAAAAATATGCATGGGGGACGTGTTCTGTTCCTCAACAACTTCAGGCATTTATATAAGCTTTTTAATGAAAATGCAGTCAAGTAAATTTGTGACTCAAGGTGCACTGCAGAGTCCCACAGGCTGGAGCTTCACATCTGGGCACAGTCACAAGCAGCTGAACAGCTCCCAGAAACCAACAAATCGACAGGACTATCCTTTTTTTGCCAGATCCTGGGCAAGACAGGCAAAATTCTGTCAGTTTTTTAAAGGGGAATGGGTGCAGGAATTATGTGCATTGTGCTATAGAGACATTAGGTATGCTCTGAGAAACTTTCTGGGCCAGTCTCTGTGAGGCTTCAGTGGAGCTGCCAGGGTGACTGATACAAGACTTTACGTAGGAAAAATGGGTGGCCACAGATTTTAAACACTTAAGGCCAGTGGGAATAATCAAATGAACAGGTAAACCAGGAGCATTTAGCCAGATATTCAGTCAGGCTTAGGTTTGCTTGCTTAGCAGTCTGTGGGAAGTGCATGCTGTCCTGCCCCTGGGTCAGATCCTGTCCTTAGCACTGCTGGTCTTAGCCAGGGTGTCTGGAGACATCAGCTCAGCCAGCTCACTGCCTGCTCTCCCTCAGCCAGCAGTGTGGTTGTAGCTTGATGAATTCACGTACTGCAAAAACCAGATGAAAGAAATGGGTGCTTATGATCACATAACTAATTTTTCAAATTCCACATGCTATTAAGAAAGTGCTTTTTTGTGTCCCTATAGCAACTAGAATTCAAGGTGCCTTTGTAAAATACATGGTCAAAGATCTTCCCTGGAAAGCTTACAAATGAAACAAATCAGAGAAAATATTCAGAGAAAAAAGCTGACAAAGAAAAGAGATTTATCCCCAGCTATGAAGCCATTAAAAACAACATCCATTTCAGTACTCTGCTGAGATTTTACTGAACAGGGCACACTGGATCTGCTCTTTCCACTAACTTCTCATAAAAACATGGATCTAGCTCAGGATCTGTTCCCACTCTTTAAATATTCTGATACACCCTCCAAAGGTCCTTCTGCCAGGAAAACACAGCTTAGCTGAATGATCCTGGACCCAGAAAGTGCCCTGCTAAGGTCAGCCCTGTGCCCTAAAGGCTTAGCAAGAGGTGGAAGCAGCAATCAATTGGTAGCCTGACCCTTGTGAGCCCTGCTGGGCTCAGGAGCTCAGTCTGGTGGTACCTGGAGGGGGTCTGGCCAGAGCTGGTCTCTGCACTAGCCCTGGAAAATTAGACCCAGGTGACTGTGCTGGCACTTAGTGGGTCAAAGCAGCAAAACATCTCTTGGCCTGCAGCCAAAGAGGGCTTTTTGAGAGGGGCCATGTGAAGAGATGCTATGGCCCTGCTTGCCCCAGGCTTGCTGCTGAGAGCTGCAATTCTTCAAGTGGGCTGGTTGTTCAGATTGCAGCTCTCAGCAGCTGCCATTTATTACAGTAGAGGCAAGCACAGTAAGTAATCACTTCAGATACTTTCTCTTTTGATCTTGTGGCCGAGCTTAGTTTTACTGTGGTTTCTTTGGTGTGCTTTGCTTTCTGCCATCATGCTCAGGAATCACTCGAGTGCAATGTTAGCACAATAAATCACACAGCCTTTTTTTTTCCAAATAAAAGCAGAAAGCAATAGCTTCGAGTCACTTCAGCATCTTGCTTTTCCTGCTGTCAGCTCAGTGAAGCAAGAGTAGGCAAACTTCAGCCCTGCAAAGGCTGTGGTTGCCGGCATGGTGATGTCTCTATCCTTGTTTTCTCAAAAATATCCCTGGGAACACACACAGGGCTGCTGCAACCAAGGGAAACAACACCATGGCCACTGTCTCAGGTCACAGACAAGGGACAACTGTATCTGCTCAGTGTTTACTTGTCAAGGAAAGACCTCAGCAAATTTGAAGGTAATCTGCCTGTCTCTGTATATTATGCACAAGCCCAGCATACCCACACATACTGAAATGTGAATCTTTCCTAGCAAACTCTTCTTATTGCTACATGGGTATCAAAACTGCCACCTGGGTAAGGTGGTGGAATGCATGTCAGCCATGCTCAGCTCACATGGGCAAGTGCTGCTCCACTTCTCAGCTCATGTGCAACATTTTTGTGCTCCGATAAGGGAAGCTGGTGCCGCAGCGGTTTCTTGGAAATTCCGCTATTTCTGCAAATTTAAACAACATGCTCTGATGATTGATTATAGTAATTTTGTTGTTCATATCACCCTATTCATATCACAGCAGGTATTGCATGTAATTATTAAGGCTATTTGTTATTAGAGATGCATGGGTGGTGAAATACAATGAGAAGCAAACAATTTAACTGGTAATAAAATTAGCTGATGATGGAAAGTCAATCTGATAATTATCTCCAAATTGTGTCTGTCAGTTGTGTTTTGCATTTCTTAGATTCCTCTCTCCCCAGTTTTTGCAGGTCTGTATTCTAAGAAACTGAATTCCTCAGCAAGGGAGGTCTACATCCTGTTGCACCTTTGTTCTCATATAGGCTCACATACACTCCATAAATACTTTGTGACAAATGGGCATTTGATTGTGCAATTTACTGCAGAGCAGACAGTGCACTAATTGTATTAGTAGCTATTGTAGAAGATTCTTTATGAAACTTAATAAAAATTAGGTTGACTCCTTAAATTTCATAACTATTGAAAAGTACCAAGTAGTTAGATTTCATAGCTGTTAAATTTTCAAAACATCTTGTGAATTTAAGTGGTGGAGCATACATTAAGGTCCGTACAGTTTGAGTCCTGTGGTTAGAGTGTCTCTGGACACTGTTAAAGCTGCATAGAGGCTTTTCTTACTGTCCTTGCTTCCTAGGATTGTCTGATTAGCTGACTCATTTACTGGGATTCTAGTATACAGGCAGTGACAAAAACAAGCCATGTGGGCAGCAGGACCAGTGGAACTCGGTTTTCTGTGCATTTTTGTGCAGTGGTATTGGCAGCTGGGCATGGCACCGAGGCTGTCATTTTAGTTGGTGTTTGTATGGTTGTTTGACAGCACTACAGCTCCTTTTTATAGCCAGTATTAATAGGCAACTCCATAGGTGGCTAGGGGAAAATTAAAGGTAGCCATCAGTTTGTACGTCAGTTTGTCCTGTCAGTTTGCTTGTATTTTAATTTCTCTTTTAAATATGGACAGGTACAACAAATAAGCCACACAAGATTAAATATTTTTCCTCCTATCCATTTTTTAAAAGAGGTTATTAAAAGTAAACATCAAGCTGCTTTCCAAGCAAATACCATTGTGTTTGGAAAAATTACAATGCCTTAAACATTGCAGAACTAAAATATTTTAAGTGTTTGTTTAAAATAAGTGTAAGGATGTTTTAAACACAAAGTTCAAACATATTCCTGATAGAGAAGATGGAATATGGTCAAAGACTTAAGACCTGTCATAATTGCTTAAACTTCCAGACTAATGGAAACCTGTACACATAGACATAACTTTGCCTGAATCACAGCAGAATAACTCACAGAACTGTAGAACAATTTGGGTTGAAATGGATAATCAGAGATCATCTAGTCCAGCCCCTCTGGCATGGTCAGGGACATCCTCAGCTAAATCAGGTTGCTCGTGAAGAAGAATGAAGTTGATGTCACTTAAATTCAAGGACTTTCTGAATGACTTTTCAGCAGAGGAATGGGCAAAGCTTTCAGGTGCCAACGTGCCTGCAGTTGAGGGGTGACTATATTGGGGTCTGAGGCAAACAGCCTTCCAGAGAAGGATAAGCCAGCAGAGTAGAAGTAATCAAATAGAGATGGAAAGCTAGGAAGACATTTCAACAGCTGTCCAATGATGCTGCAAAGAGAGGAACCAAAGCTGTTTTACATAAATGCTAGAAATGTAATAGATGTGGAGGAACCACAATATTGACTAAAGTTTACAGGATGTAATACTGGCCAAATAGACCTGTGGTTTGAACCATCATGGCAACTCTTATTTTCTGGGCAGTCTACATCTATCTGCCTTTCCGAGTCAAAGCCAGTCTGGGATATAAGTGAGCTGAAATGTTGTTTTTACAAGTTTGTTCCAAGTGTGAAATACATATCCAAACCCATAAAACCTGCATAAGGGAGCTGAACAGCTCTGCTAACCACAAGGATTATACAGAGACTGTGACCTGCTGTGGCTGAGCTCTGATGCACTGTCACAATGTCAGGAAGTAAATATTAATACATGCCTGATCTTACATGCAACAGGAGTTACAAGAGACTTCCATCACCCATGGGCTTGGATTGCCATTATTCTCTGCTGGAGGCAGCAATGGAAAATGTTAATGAGAAAAAACTGGGAATTAAACACTGGGAATTAAAACCCCCCAAAAATAATCCTGCAAAAGAGAAACCCTTCAGCTTTAGATTGGAAGCAAGGGGAGCTCTGCCAGGTGTGGGAATGCAGAGAGGCCTTCAAGTGCTGCCCACAGCTGCAGCTGTGCCTCTGCCTTTAGAGAGTGTGTATGTTTACCCTGTCTGGGAGCAGGACTCTCCACATCACTCCTGAACTCCTGCTGATGCCAGGTGAAGCTACTCTGTCAGACAGCCCTGGATCTGGATATCCAAGAGAGCCATCAACCCCTCATTCTGACAGGCAAGCGATAATTAGTCCCTCGGTTTGGCTTCTTTTCATTATTTAAAGAAAAGAGAGCTTTCCTGCTAGGAATGAGAGGAATGTGTGTCTGCCATAGGCAGGCTGGATTGGAATAGCTGCCCACACTGCCAAACAGAAATCCAGAGCTACTCTAGTGAGATTTTTGGAGGATCCATGTGAAAAATAGTCTTAGGAGGAAGGCAAATAAGTGGTGACAGGTGGGGCCAGGGTCCCTTTGTGTCACTGTTACCAAGTGGTGAGCAGGATGCCCAGGAATGTGTGAGATTTCCTGTCTGAAATGAGCCTCATCAAGCTGGGAGAGCAGACTCTTTGTGGGGTCACACCTCTCTCCAGAAAGCAATGCTGGTTTCTGCAGGACCCTGGACAGCTAATGCTTGGGAACAGCCCTGCTGGAATCTGCTGACAGTTATGACTGAAAGCAGAAGCTTTGGTGATCTCACTCAAACCAACATAGAAATGTGTTTGGACCTTGTCCCCCACTCCATTTAGCATTTCCACCTGACATGCTAGTGGCCCCCCACCAACAGTAAGAGCAGGGAAGGAACAGCTAATTCCAGATCCTTCCAGAAGAATACACACAGCTTTCCAAGCATGGCCTGGAAACCAGAGACACACTGATGTGATAACAAGGTCACTGCAGATGAGCAGCAGCAAAGACACACTTCCATCTGTCTAAATCTTTGAGTATGTTTGAACATAATGGTGTACTGAGGCTAAAGGACTGGAAATGTGGGATGACGTGCTTAAATGCACAACCTCTGTTTGCCCTTGTGAAGATTATGAGCCATACCTAAGAGAGCATTGCCACAGGATCGGGTAAATTGACTTTTATTGAAACATACTGTAATATGAAGGGGGGAGCTGGGGGGAAAATTCCAATTTAACACAAATACATTGCATTTCAGGCTCCCAAATAACTATTGATATCTGCTGTCCTGGAGCAAATCATATCTTCCCTGACAAGTCAGACAGCTGCTCCTTCTCTATCTTCCCTTTGTTATCTTTAATAGCCATGGATTGTTGTGGTACCTTGAAAAAAATGTTTGCAACTTACTTGATGGATGTCTCACCTCCTGCTATTAGCCCTGGTTCATGGGTTCATCTAATGCCTGTTCTTGCCTACAAAAGTCAGACCAAGTGCTTTTGAAATGAGAGTGTGAAATGAGTGTCACTGCACAGTGCACACCTTGTACAGTGCCCTTCCTTTCCAGCTGGCAGCTGGTGGAGTGAACAAGCTTTCCTCATCATCCTGAAATAAGTTAGGTTCCTGCTCAGAACAGGACCAACTTTAAAGTCCTGTAAGACTGATCAAGGTCATCCCCAGACAAGACCTGAGTATCTCCAGGGAAGGAGATGCCACAGCTTCTTGGGGCAAATGTTTCCACGTTTGATCACAGTCATGTGAACAATTTTTTCCATTTAGAGGTATGGGAATATTTATACCTTAAACACGGGATCACTAAGAATTGTAAGACACATCTAGAAAAATCTGACTACTTTCACATAGGCTTTGAATTGAAAAGAAAGCAAATCTCCTTCAGGCTATCAACTGTCCTCAGGTGTGTCAAAGGAAATAAAGACAAATGTGGTAGAAATGGCTGGGGGTGGTGATACTGCAGCAGATTCCTCACTTATCTCGGACAAACTTCGCTTCCCCCAAATGTCAGTCAACACCACTGGCTATGGAAGTTCTCACCACATTGCTTCAGATCAGCCCAGAAATGTGCTAGGTCATCCCTAGAAACCTCCAACAGCAAACCAAAAAGTGTGTATGGCTTAAAAAAAGTTACTTGTCCATGTGGTGCAAAGGAGGAGTGTTTGTATTGTCCATTCAGCAGCACAGGTGTAGAAGCACAGCCCTCTGCATAGAGGAACTAAAGAGCTGGCCAAGTTAACGGCTTGAACAGCACAATCCCCTCTGCAGTGTGTTGGTGGCAATTACCTGCTCACTCTGACACCAAGGGAAACAAATGCAGCTGGAGCTTTGTACCTGTTTGACCAACCTGACTGGTCTCTGTTGAAAATCACCAAAGGGAATCCAATAACAACAGCCAACTGCTATTGTGCATTTTGGAATGACCTTAAAAAGAGACCATTTAAAAATCTACTTCTAGGAAACATCCTCAAGTTGAGGGTATCAAGGAAGTCATCAGCTTCACCCATGTGCTTCTTCTTTATGTGTCTCCATTTCCCTGATTAATCTGTGGTTGAGAACTAATACAAGCTGCACATCCCTAGTCAGGTTTTACATTCCTAAATGGGAAACACTAAGTCCTGGACCAGACTCTAGCATACACATATTTTTATGAGAGGCAAGTCCCACATACAAACTGTGCTGATGAATTGTTCAGCATTGAGAATGGCCCTTCCAATACCCAAATGTGAGAAGGGATTTATGTGTGTATTGTGTACTCCTCCCAGTTCTTTTGTATTCTCCTTGTATAGATAAGACCGGGAGAGAACTGTTTAAAGAGAGGTGTTTTTTCATTCCATCTCACCTTTTTGCTATCAGCTGGAAAAAAACCCAACCCAAGCCTAACAGAAATTTAGTTTTTCTATCATGAAATTAACAGCCATGCTTTGTGATTGGAACAGGTCCCCAGTGGTACCCATCTCGTGTTGGCCTGCAACTAGAGCGCAGTGAGTATTCACATGGCTGAGTACAGCCACCTAAAGCATTACTAATCCTCTGGCAGATTCTCCTCCTCACACTATTGCTCTCTCTATACATGTTATTGGCTGAACTGTTAGTACTTTCTCATTAACTGGCATCAATTATTAACTTATTAGTTTTCTCATTAATAAAGGAACTGGAAGGTTTTCATAACCACTGAAATGTTCCAGAATGGAGTGTATGTTCACATAATGAAGACAAGGCAGTTTTAAGCCCATTCAATCCCTTCCTTCACTCACTGCATTACCTGCTTTCATACTTGCTCACTGCCTCACTAGAAGATGCAGCTGGCTGCCAGAGGCAGCCTCTGTGTCTGTTCAGAAGTTCTTGGTGGACATGGCAGTGGAAGATAAAGCTGCCAGAGGCTGTTTGGTGTTTGGTCTGTGGATGTGTAGAATTGCAAAGCCATAGAAAATGAGGGCTCAGCACCTGATGGAATTTAGCACCCTCACTGATGTAAATAGTCAACAAATGTATATTGAAAGGGAGACCATACATAAAGAAGAGAGTGAAGAGGTGTTGCAGCCACGGCAACAGCCAGTGGCTGTTGGATTTTTCCAATATCCAGCTCACTGCCTATGTATATATATATGAAAAATAACCAACCAAATATTGTCGTTTCATGTGTCTGCCTGCACACTCTAGATCCATTAGGATTGGAAGCAGATGCCTCAGAATACTAACAAACAGTAATGTAATGCTCTGATACACCTGGTCTGCCTAGGTCAGACAGCTAGCAAAGAAATCTTGGATTGTGAGCCTTTGCCCAAGAAGTTGCATTCAAGATCAGGTGCTGCCTGGTAAAACAGCCTGAGAATGCAAATGCTTCAGCAAAATATGTCAGTGGGGGAGAGGCTGTGTAACACAGACTTTGCCATTAGTCTTGCAAGACAGAACAAGAAGTGCTCTGTGGAGCTGTCTGTGTTATTTGCCTGGCCTGTCTCTAATGGGCCAGATTAACAGAGACAGCAGAGTACAACCATCACACATTGCTGCCCTGTGTCATGGCAGCCTCATGCTTTTGTTAAAGCAGGATGGGAATAACCCTCATGGAAAAACTCTAAGTTGCTAACCTGGAGAAAAAGTACCAAGTCACCAAAGTGAATCAGACCCCAAGCTGGATCACTAGCAGGGCAGCCTCAGCATTATGCTGAGCCCCCAGAGGGTACCTGTTGTTCACACCATCTCCTCTTCCATTTCTGTCATTGCAGACGGGCCCTTTTTGAAGGATTCCACCAGCATCCAAAGCCTTGCTGTCTCCTCCATCGTTACACTGTATTTTACAGACCTGGGTCAGCAGGTTGGTTGGACCACAGTAAGTATGTCCTTGTAGCAGTCAGCATGATACATCTTAATGGGGAATGTGTTTTGGCATCAAATTGCTTCAGCTTCCTCAGCCTGTGCTTCCTTATGTAAAATGTTGTAATTAGTTTATCAGCACTCAAAACAGAATTAAATGGAGAGTGAGCCAAGTTATCAATATGCTAACTCTGACTTCCAATTAAAGATTAGAAGGGGAACATAAAAATACTGCCTGAGGAAAAAAAATCAATTTTAAAAAACAGTTTTAGCTTATCTTGGGCTCATATGCCTGTGCAGAACTGTAGCCAAATACATTAATTTGCTGAAAGACTCCTCAGCTTTGAAAATTGAAGGATATTATAAACAAAAAATGGATTTCTAGTAATCCTGTTACTAATGCAGGAAAATAATTGGATGGAAATACCTTACTCTTTGTTCAAGCAAAGAACAGTTCTGAGAGAGGCCAAGGATTCTGGACAGAAGATGTCCAGCTAGGCTCAAGAGTAAAAACTTCTGCATCTCCTTATAAAACAAAAGCATTTGCCATGACAACAATAGCTGTCTTACACTGTAGGTAGACCTGGTTTGACTTTAGTTATTTTGCTTTAAGCGGTTGTTGGAAGGTCAGGGTGCTGAGAGGCAGCACATTCCACTCAAATGAACATAGGGAACTCTAACTTACAGGCTCCTTTGGGAAAGTGAGAAGTGAAAGATTAAATTCTTTCACAACCCAAGGACAGAAGACAGTAGAAGGGTTTGAAAGGACAATGTAGGAATGGGAGAAGAAGAGACCTTCCCAATGTCCTGCAGCAGGCACATGTGGAGGAGCTGAGAGTAGTCTCACGATCACTCTGACCAAGCTCTTGCTGCAGTTTGCATGTAGAGCATTAGCTGAAATAACACACAGCCCCCATCTCTACACTGGGTAATGGCATTCCCAATTTCTGCAGTGAGAAACATGGGTAAGACAGAGCACGGTTTCTGAAAGCCATAAAAGCCTTGATAAGACTACTCATGGCAATGGAAAGCAAACACTGATTGCTTGCAATTCCTTTAATGAAGCAGGTGAATTTTTGCTAGCTGGCATCATGGCTGCTGATTCTTATCTCAGGCAGCCCACAAGACACTTGGAATGGGCATGCTACTTTACAGCTCTGTATTTGTTGAAACACACTCAGTGTGTAGGTTTCTGCCACAACAGTAACCCTTGACCTGGGAAAAATCAGCCTCTGGATCAGCTCTATAAGGTCTCATATCCATCCCAGCTGCCTGAAATCACGTCATTTCTCTCTCTCCTGGGAAACAGCTAGCCCTGAGGAGCATGAATTCTGGCAGCTTTTAGTCCTTTTTAGAAGAAGAAAGTGACCTGTGTCCATCCATTCCAGTTCTGAAAGGATCCAAATCCCCAGGGGGAGACCAGCAGTTTACTTCAGTGGAGCTAGAGCATTTCCCACTGTGTTCCCACCTACCTGTTTGAGAGGTCTGTGAGTTTACTGAGGCATTACCCCATCCTGATTAATGGCCTGCTGGGGCCAGATTAATTAATGCTACTCCCGTTTCCTTCACGAATCCATCCTACTGCCTCTCAACCATGGAATTTCCTTGCAAAGCAAAATTGTGATTACTGCAGCTTCCTGTTTGCTACAATTAAGTAATCTGCAAGAACCTTATTTATTCTCTCTTTTCCTGGTGGTTTATGTAGCCTAAGACAGTAACATAACTAAAGCTTAATATCCCATTATAAATATTGCAGTTATGACCAGGAGTAGGTACTGCAGGCAGTGGCAATTTTTAATGATTTAATCTGCATGCAAAAAGTTGACTCCATGAGTTTCTGAATATTCATCTTATCCCATTCTGCTCTATATTCCAAATTGTCTCCATTCTCAGTGTGAGAAATCTTCTTCCTAGCCACGTCATTTAAACAGTCACGAGACTTTTATATTATAGCTATTATAGCAATAGAGAAAAGGTTCACAGAGGACTGTACTCTAGCAAAAGCAATTAGAAATGCATTTGTACACAGGATGCATAGTTTTACTGCCATTTTTACTGTCTTTAGATCTCCTGTGCTCCTATCCCCCTTGACACTCTACCAGATCTATACACACAGTGAGGGAGGCTTCTGATTTAAAGGTTTGGCATTTAAATAAACAAGGCACAGAATACAAATATTCTTATCTCATCAGCAAAATGATAACTAAGGTACAAAGGGCCACTCTCAGGTCTGGGGTCCAAAAATAGATACAGAAGAACATGGAGACATGTTGGTTCTCCAGAGGTCGATGCACTGGGCATGGGTCTGTCTAGGGGAACACTCAGCACAGAGTTGGGTTTTCTGGGGCTCTGTCACCTCACTGGAGATCACCTTGAGGACCAAGAACACCAGGGCTGGGGATTTATGCCAAGACAACGACTTCTGGTTTTTAAAAGGGGAAAACAGTATCGATCTGCACTTCCTGGGAGCAGCACCCTTTCCAAACATGTTGTAAAATAAAAGGTGATGCTGCTGTCTGTTCCCAAACAAAGAGTCTGTGTATCAGTAAGTCTGGGAAAATCAAGAGATTTCAGCTTCCCTTTTGGAACATGATCAGCCTTGTCACACTCCACCTTGGCAGCAAGGGTTTGTTGTCTCCTGTTGCTTACTTAATCCCTCTGCCAGAGGCTGACACCTTGCAGGAAGGATGTTTCCTCCTCTTCCTCAGCTTTCCTAAAACACTGTTGCACAGTGACCAAAATATTTTTGGTGTATTGTGCCGTGTAAAGCCAGCCTTCCCCCAGGCTCAGGTTGCACCACAGCTCTGAGATTGGCTGACCAGTTTTCAACAAGTTCTAGAGGCTGGATTGCTCTGATGGAGGGATGGAGGGGTGAGGGATTTGTGATTCTTCTCCACTGGAACAATTATTTGTCAGTCTCTTTTGAGAAATTAGGTCCTTTTCCAGGACAAAACTCAACCTCAGCTGGCTCATTCAGAAGAAAGGAGGCCCTCAAGGCTGATTTCCAGAATATAATTCAGGGAAAAAACAAAACCTGTTTCTTAGTATCATGAAATTTGTTAGAACTCTTGCTCTACTCTCCCTTCTTTTATATAAAACAAATATTACCTGAAACACATAATTTACTTCTGCACAGGACTTGCAATTTCTTTACCCTGCCTGGAGGGCATAGTTGAGGTTTGCTGACTGATGCTGCAGAGATACTAATGGGAGCTGAGTTTATAGATTTGTTCTATGTGGCTCTGTAAAGATTTTACCCCCCAGGGATGTTTGAAATTCCCACCACTGAAATGATGGCTTTTATTTTTAATCTCCATGCAATTTTGGGCCTAAGCATGTTTGACAGACACCTATTTTTACATAATTGCAACGTGGCATGGTGGCTTTTTGAAACATGGCTGGTGTTTTACTGCTAAGAATACACACTGCTGCTGTAGTGAAAAGAGAAAAACAACCAGAAAAAATCCATTCTTCTGGCTCAAATTCACACTGCTGCTAAAGCTTTCCTTATTTGAGCAATGATTGCAATTTCTGATTTATCAGCTTCTGTTGTCCTGTTCCTACCTGGGCCAGCTACCAAAAGAATCCAAATAGAACTGAGAAAACAGCACAGAACTGTAAAAAATTATTTTACCTCCAAGCCTGTGAATTTCAGAAGATTAACCCTGAAACACAGTACTTCAGTAAATATTTTTTGTAACCATGATTTAAAATTAGGGATTGCTTAAGTACTTTGACTCCTGAGGGCCTCAAAATAGTAAAGCTGGCAGCAGAACTGCTCCACTTCAAATTTCTTTTTCAATGGAAAAAGATTCTGCTCAATTTAGAAATGTTGAGACTAATAATTCTTTAAACCCAGGAGCATCTTTGAAGTTGAAAATCCACATTTTTCACTAATTGATCTGTTCTCTCCTGGCTGGCAAGCAAGTTTACCACCAAGTTAGACATTGTGGAAAATGAACAAGAAGCCAGGAAGAGATCTGTGTTTGAAGCTCTGTGGTTGTGCACAGCAGGAGTACACAGTGGGGAAGGGCAATGAGGTGCTCTGTTCTCTCCAGGGGAAAGCAGTGTTCTGGTCAGTGTGGTTCTCCCCTCTTGCATCAAAGTTTTTCAGTACTCTTGGTGAATGGGAGCAGCATTTTGCTTTGATTGTCTGGCACAGGTCAATCTATTGGTCCTGTAAATGTGGAACAATCCCAAGAAGTCTACGAGATTGTGATAGGAAGCATTTTGTGTATTGATTGGTTTGGGGAAAAAAAACCCCAGCCAAACTATTGCAGACTCATTTTCTCTACCTTCTCTACACTGAGGTTAGACTTGGACTCCCCATGGGGAACAACTTAGGGTATTTTCCCTAATTTGGGAACAGGGGAAGAGACTTCAGTAAAGGTTTATAACCTCTCAATGGGATGTAAAAGTACAGACAAAGAGAAGAAAAAAGAGAGGATCTGAGGAGTTTGAAGAAGTGTGAGGAATGGGAATCCCAGCAAACTAGTGAGACAGTGTAACAAGACTCATACTATCGTAGCTTAGGAAGGAATTTGAGGTCCAGGTCAGAGAAGGAGCTGAGGATCTGTTTGATGTAGCAGAGAATGTTACTGAATATGGCTCTCAGCAGACACATATCAGGGATTGCATATTTTGTGGCCAATTCAGACAGAATTAGTTGTGGGATAGGACCCTACAAATTGAATAACGCACTCAGGGAATTGTGGATACCTGGAAAACTTTGCAGAAGTGCCAAATAAACAGAAAGTTTGATTCTGTGTGAATCTGTGGATGGCTTAAGAACAGCTACAAAAAAGTGCCAAAGACAGAAAAATCACCAAATGGTTTCTCATTGCTAAGCCTCTTGGATCAATAGATAATTTGGTATAGAAGATGATCTCCAGGGAAAAAAAAGAAGTCACTATTTCCTTGACAACACCTTTTCCAACTACAATTATTAGCAATGCAAAGGACCTCTGTTGTAAGCTCAGAGTTTGTACTTGGCAGAGGTTTCTGCTTGAACACACAGTAAGTGTTGCTCTGCCTTGGTACAGTTGGCCAAGTCTTGAGCTGATCCCAGTCAAAAGCTGTGAACTCTAAAAAACATTGTGACCTTTCACAAAGGCAAACTACACACACAAGATTGCTCTTATTTTTCATTTAATTAAGTCTAATATTTTTCAGCCTCCAGGGTTATCAGGAGAGAACAGCTTGCATTTGCCTGATTTCTTGCCGTGGTTTTATATTGTTTGTGCCTTTCCTTGGGCCACATGTACTTTTGGCTCTTTGTTACTGCCCAGTGGCAGCATGAAGTTAACTGATAAGGGAAGAGGAGACCTCTGAAATTGCCCAGCTGGCTGATTTGGATTCTTCAGATGCAATACAACAGTGTTGCAATAATTTCTCTTGGTCTCAGCAACAAATGCCACTAGCTCATGATGAACCATGCCAGAGTGTCAATTTTTCAGTTGCCAAAGGGAATCAGCGAGCTACTAGAAAAATTAATTCTGAGGATTCTAGTTACTATTTCTAGGAATGCCCTTGAGTTTTTACCCCTTTGAGTGCAAAAAGAAGGTAGAGGGAATTCAGTAAATATAAATAGAACAATATGTTTCTTTCAGTTATACATAACTTTATGCTTAAACCCTCCCTGCTACTTAAGGAACAAAGCTGCTTGATGTACAGAGCTGGGAAATGTAGACATTTTCCTATTTGCATTCAGAGTAACTAAGGAGGTTTTGTCAATCTATGCAAATTTGAGCAGTTTTAGTCACTCTAGAATGCATCATCCCAGCACAATTATTTTGTATGGGGAACTTTGCCCAACCCCATACAGGGTGTGAGGAGAGCACAGAGAGTGAACCAGTGTTCAGCACAGTGAACCAGAGACTGAACCAGTGTTTGAGAGGAGCAGGTGCCTCTTCGCCCACCTTTGCCTGACAAGTCACTGAATTTCTCTGTATTTCAGCTTCCAAAACACTGGCAAGAAAGTAATAGTATTTTCCACTTTGCAAAGTGCTTTGAGGCATCTGGATGAAAAGCACAGATGAGGTTATTTACAATAACAGGTGTTTAAAAAGCACTATTTTGTTTACATATCTACATAGCAGACAATAAATACACATTTTAAAATGAGGCACATTATAAGGCAGATATCAAAATGCTGTCAAAGACCTGTAAAGATTTGGCAGCAAATCTGAACTCACACTGGTGTTTGGTTACAAACAGAACTTGAGTTCTCCACTAGATATGTATTGGTACAAACATATTCATGTATGTGTGTGCATAAGAATAACATATGTTAATTTGCAATAATTTTCCATTTTGAGTAAAAAACATGAAATGGCTTCTCAGTCCCCATTAGTCTCAGGGAAGAATGTTGACCAGAGCATGAAGTGGTCTGATGCCAAGGTTTCAGACAGGTCAGCCTTAGCAGAAGAGACAGGAGGAAGCTGGGGTTTCACCTCCCTTATTCCACAGAGCATTCATAGACCTGACTCAGGGACAAATAGCATCCATTGCTGTTCACTCCCCAGCTCCTGAAACTGGCCAGAGTCAGCTTCAATTTGCCTATAAAATCCTACACTAAATCCATCCCTGTCTCTGGTATTTGCAATAAATACCGAGCAGCAGCCTGAAATATTCATAGACACTGAGTTAGTGCAAAATATGCTCAGACAAAGGAAGTTTCAGGTGCCCCTGCATGCACAATGCAGGTTTTGTAGACTGGATTAGCCAGTTCTGTGAAAACTGGAACAAAAAGTAATTGAATATTCAAGCAGCCCTTAAGAACTGTATTACCTGATGCAAAATTGCTGCTGCTGTGCATTTTTGCAAACATGAAAATACAAAACTTTTACAATGGTGAAGATTTAAAGGAGGTGCTAAAATTATGCCATTATCATCCCCAGGTAACTGTATGGCCTTTAATGAGGTAACAAAGCGTATGAAGTAGAAATTAGACTAGAATTTAATAATGTTTCTTCATTAGCTCAAGAGTACTTAGGGCTGGGATTGTAAAAGGAGTCTAAGGCAGTTATATGCCAAGTTTAATGTGATCTGGGGACTTGGGAGGATTTAACTGCCTGTTTCTCTAGGGTTTCTGTGAAATCCCAGCTGTGCTCTGTACACTCACACAGAGCAATGGTCTGCCTGTCTGATAGCAGGAGATCCTCCTCTTTGTGCAGTATGTACTGTGCAGTCTGACCTTGGCTCAGACCTGCAACTACTGCCTTTGTCTCACAAGTATCAGAGAAACTAAGCCCTGTCCATTAGATAATTTATATACTGCAGCTGCTTTTCCATCAGAGTTACCCAGGACATGCTCAAGCTCTTTTGTATCTCTTGCTGTGCTGAGGACTACAGACAGTGACCCAGTGATTGTTCTGGCTGCAGGTATTACCTTCAGCCCATGCTCTCTGCTTCCATCCAGCCATCCCGTGGGCAGTGGAAGAGAAAACATCACAAGCAGTACCAGTGGCTGGGAAACTGGCCCTACATGGCATGGAAAGAGCTGCAGGAAGGGATCAGCATGGAAGAGGCTGTAGGGCCTTTCCTCAGCTCTGCTGCTTGTTATAAATGAGATAATGTGAGACTATGCCAAAAGGCAACAAGATAGGGTGAGTTGTGTGATATTACAGAAAGGCCAGGTCATAAACATTACAGAGAGGAGTTAGCTGATGCCCTCATGTGAAGATACTAATATGGGCTGTTCATTAATAAAGATTTGGTTGGATTTTTTTCAGACTCCCTCCACTCCACTGCCTGTGTTTATAACTCTCTTTTGTCCTGTTTTGCCTTTACCCAACCAGTACACATGGTGCTTTAACTCACATCAAAATCCTTTCCACTCTTTTTAGCAGACCTGTTGGGACAATGTCAGACCCCTATCAGCCAGAAAACCTTTCCAATAACTTTAAAGAGCTCCTTTCACATCTGCTGTATTCATACCTCCCTAAATATACCCACTGCCTCATGAGGTCTGGGATTTGAATTCCTGGCTGTTACTCTGTTCTGCAAGGTGTTTCTGGCATGAGGAGCTGAATAAGAGATAAAAGGAGGTACAATATGGCTTGTGCAAGATGAGATGCTTTGCTGATTTTCAGATTAGCTCTCCTGTACTGTTTTACTTTTTGTTCCATCATCTGTTGGATAATGAAAACTCCTATTTAGGTCTCTTTTGACTGGTTTCAGAGCTCACTTTTTATATTTAGGTAGTAGATATTTCCAGTTTAGGTGTTACTGAGTCAGGTCTCTGAGGACCTGATAACTGAGATGGATAAAGAAGCTTGGTTTTAGCACCCTGTATGGAGACCATGCTGGGGAGAGTTTTGATTCCAGAATAACTTCATTTAAGAGCACTTTCTCTATGTTACTGAGAATAAGAAGCCTACAGAGTATATATTATCAGACACTGGAGAGAAGTAAGGTAAGAGAACTGGATACTGTCCAAGATATGAAGAAATGTGTACAGATGTGGGAAAAAAAAGGGCAATCGCCTGTTTTCGCTCTTCAGGAAGTTAATGATGAGATCAACAGTTAAATCCTGTTGAGCTGTGCTCATTGTTACAGAGACATACTCCTTCTCCAAAAAAAGATATTTGTGTTTATTATGGATCACCATATTTGGTCGCACCCAATAAATCAAAATAATCTAGGCAAGACCACAAGATGGTAAAGAAAAAATATTTTTTCTTCTAAATATTAGAGTTTGGTGTTTTTGGTTTTGTTTGTTAATTTTCTTTTTTCTTTTTACATTTCTGTAAGATAAATGTGTTCTGTGCTTTAAATTATCACTTTTTCTTTTTTATAAATGATATTTCTTTTTTTCAGAAGGAGCAAGCTACAATGTTACTACTTTCAGGCCTTTGTTTAAAATGTGATTACTATTTTTGCAGAATATGTCAGTAGATATTTCTAATTTTGAGCATAAAAAAAATGATGAACTCATAAAAATGTTGAACTCATCCTTGACAAAACTAATAACTCCCCAAGCCTAGCAATTAGTCAGCTATAGGATGAGTATGAAGGTACTAGTTAGGCTTAGTTGCATATAATCATTGAGAATCAATAGTAAAAGAATGGTGCTTGCCCTTGATTGCCAGTGGGCAGAACCAGTAATTGTAATGCTGTGTTAATTTAAGACTGCTTTCCCTTTTGCCTGCTTGAACTCATGGGAATTTTTAGCAGTTTCTCTGCCTGCCTTTCTGGAACTCATTTTTCATTTAAGACAAATTTAAAATCAGTGGGCCAGAGAATGAGAGCAGTGATCACAGCATGGGAGATGCAACAGAAGGAGAGTCTGAAACTTACCTAAACTAAAGTAAACTACAACAAAAACTACTACAGCAAATTGAGCCTCATCCTCTAAAACAGAATGTTACTGATCTTAACTACGTGACTCAGTTATGACAAAGGCAAATACAGTGCCCAGTTTAATTGCAAATCTCATTGCTGACCCAGCACCACCTGCCTCCACATGAGTGATGTGACTGACACACAGACAAGGCTGAACCGTATCCCAGAACCAGAATCACAGAATGACTGGGTTGGAAGAGACCTTCAAGATCATAGAGTCCAACCCATGCCCCAACACCTCAACTAAACCATGGCACCGAGTGCCACATCCAGTCTTTTTTAAACACATCCAGGGATGGTGACTCCACCACCTCTCTGGCAAACCATTCCAGTACTTTATCACACTTTCCAAGAAAAAAAATTTTACTAATATCCAACCTATATCTCCCTTGGCACAACTTAAGACTGTGTCCTCTTGTTCTGTTGGTTGCTGCCTGGTGAAAGAGACCAACCCCACCTCACTAAAACCACCTTTCAGGGAGTTGTAGAGAGTGACAAGGTCACCCCTGAATCTCCTTTTCTCCAGGCTGAACACCCCCAGCTCCCTCCGCCGTTCCTCACAGGGTTTGTGTTCCCAACCCCTCCCCAGCCTCGTTGCCTCCTCTGGATGCACTCAAGTGCCTCCTAAACTGAGGGCCTAGAACTACACAGCACTCAAGGTGTGGCCTCACCAGTGCTGAGTACAGGGGAAGAATGATCTCCCTGCTCCTGCTGGCCACGCTGGCCACACTATTCCTGATCCACGCCAGGATGCCATTGGACTTCTTGGCCACCAGGGCACACCCTGAGCATCCTGATGCTGCTCACCTCCACAAACCGAGCTCCAGAGCTACTGTCAGTGTTGACAACTGCTTCTCTGAATTGCATTCATCCATCTCCGCTTCCTACATCAAACTCCACCACAAGGATTCAGTTATCTTGTGCCTGGAGCTTTGGCTTTTAAACAGAGACTGGATTTTTTACTAAACCTTGAAACTCTCCTTCTCCTTTCAGCATCTGCAATCAGTCAGGGTAGGGGAGGAACACTTGGTGCAGTGACAAGTAAGCACAACTTGGTGCTAGGTCCTGCCAAACTCTTCCTGGCAGCTTTGTAATGTGCTTCTGCCAAACAGATGTTGAAAGCTGGCAGTGACGGGTGCACTTTGTGGTGCAGCTCATGGCTGAGAGAAGAAGCTACACTGAAGAAAGCAGCTCATTCCAGGCTCTTCCCCTGACCTGCCCAGATCACACTACCTGTGCCTCTGCCCCCTATGCCACCATTAGATTTAGTGTGTTAGGTTTAAATAGCAGACCCCACCCCTTAGAGTGTTTGCAGAGTGCCAAACACAGTGGGCTCACATTTTGGAACAGACCCATACAACTGCTATTAGGACAAAATTCTAATAAGCCCTTGGCTGTGTGGTATTCCACAATGAGTGCTCTTGGACTCCTAGATTAAATATTTTTAAACAAACACACACACACCTGCTCTTGGGATCATGCAGAGTCTAAATGGAGCACAGGAGTCATGATGTCACTTGGAACAAAAGGGAATTTGATGTTCCCCTGGTAGAGAACACTTAAGTCTGTTATTACTTTTGGAGACCATCCTGCTATGAAAGGATAAAATTTCAAAAGGTTTCCCCCTGTAGCAGAGGAAAAGGGAACCTAATTGTCAGATATTTCTGCAGGAAAAGCTTTCTCTTTAATGTTCTTCTGAAGAGTGATTAGAAGAACAGCCTGCTGAGAGGCCAAATACTAATTTTGAGAAAGGTGGTCTAAAGTCAGTGCTTCCTTAAACCACAGGTGTTTATTCATTACAATTCTACAGCAGTGCCAACAGACACCATAAAGCCAAATAACCCATCAGTTATAAATCTTTTTCCCTGAAGCAATGATAGGCACTTGAGTGACGATTTGCCAGTCCTTGTAAACACGTAGGACTACACCTCTTCCATTTTATTCTGGGATTCAATCCAGTGGGGACAGGTGATCAAATCCAGATCTTTCATCACTCTAATGTCATTTTACTTCTTCCATCTGTATGTGGCTTAAGAATGTTCTCCAACAGAAAGCAATACAGGCTGTACCAAACCAAAGTCATACCTTAAAGCTGAGGGTGGCTCATGTTATCTGCATGACCCTGTCCCTCCTCTCAGCTCTCAGTGCGTAGCAGGGGTCACAACGGTGAGATGAAATTATTTCTTTGTTTTTGTCACAGTAGGGTAATTTATCCAATCTGTTCAACACAGGCTGTTTCTGCTGTGCCTGCACAGGGAGGAGAACCACACGGTCACTGAAAAAGAGCTCAAAGCTCCATGCACCAGGCAGACTGGTCCTGCTCTTCCATCCTCCACCAAATTTCAAGCAATGATAGCCTCCCTTCCAGATGACTCTGCTAGCAAACAGGATTCAAAGCTGTGTTTCTGTCATGCCTGGTTGGCTTTTAACTGATGTACCACTTAATTGCAAAAAACACTTGCAGAAAGCAAGCTGCCTTCAGTTTCTTGGCCTTGATTTTCAGTGTTATTTCAATTCCAAATAGGCACCCCATTGCACAGCCAAAAATATAAAGAGGAGATAACTTTGATTTTGACCACCTTCCATGAAGCATTCCTGACTGGATTAATGTTCTGCACAGAAACCTATCTCTCATTTCCTAGATGGATTTTACTTCTCTGCTAAAAAGACTGCAGAAGAATCCCCTATGTGTTATTTAAATCCCAAAAATGAAGCCAAAAGTAATTTGAAGGATGAATAGGGGTTGTGGATAGGCGTATTCTTTTTCTCACACTTTTCCTGATACAATTTTCTACTCTGCCACAGTTATTTTATTTTTCATTTCTAGTTTTTTCTAACAGAATACACCGGGCCTCTTCTCATATATTTGCTCTTTTACATTCGCCTCTCAAGTATTTATGATCAAGTGGAAAGCAGGAAGAACTTCCGCCACCCAGTGGTTCAGTAAGTGACACTTGTGTGAATTATTTTCCTGGATCATGAGAAACCAAAGGGATGGAGATTGCATTTCCAGAGCTGAGGATGTTACAGGGGGTCTAAGGCTGCGTGCCTGGTGTCAGATTCAGTTATTACCAATACCTGTTTGTCATTTTAGCAGCACTCCTAAACACTCCTGACCAAAAACGGGATCCCAGCAATGGTTATTGCACCTGGTCACTGTGGAGATGCAGTGGTTTTCCCAAATGCTTTGACATCGAGTCAGAAAGTAAATTAATAAATAGAGTGGTAGCAACCCAAAGTCATGCTTGACAGAAAAGTCAAGACTTCAGGTGCCCCACTCCCAGTTTCCTTATTGCACATTCCTGCTCTTGAGATGAGCAGCATCAGCATCCAGCACAGAACATAACTACCCCACACCACTCTCACCTAGGCACTGGAGGGAGGAAATTCTACAGGTGTGCATTTCATGAGTCAGGTCAAGAAACTCAGAGGAAGCATCTCCACAGGATGGTGGTAGAATGCACCAGGCAGACTGGGAACTTTCACACTTAATGGAACTTTTCTTCAGTGGAATTGTCCCATTCAGGGTTATTTAGTGCGTGGCAGAAGGGTGAGAAGTGATCAAGGAAAGTCTGTCACCTGCACAAGCTAGACCACATATAGGAGGGCACACAGGGACCTAGGGGGCTCAAGGACTGTACAGCTTTCCCACACACTTTCTCCACACTAGGATTGCAGAATCAGGGGAACTGGTACACAGCAGAGAGATACAGTGAGAAATAATGCCATTTACAGTTGGAGGAACAGGCACTTGGAGAGACATTAAGGGAGTTAGTGGAGCTGGGAATGAGAACACAGAATAATTGAATTCAAATCCAGAGCTGCAAGATGCTTGTATTCCTTCTCTTGTGCATATGCTTAAAAAGAGAGAGATTCCGGCAGCACAGAAGGACCTGCAATGCCTTTACCTTGTTTTACATGGGCAAGGGTTGTGCAGAATCCTGCCAGTGACCACTCCTTAACGGGTTCATCTGAGGTCTCCATCCTAAGCCAAATTAATTTTAAAATTTCCAGCAAAGCTGGAAGTTTGCTCCAGGCTTTGGATAAGTCGTTAATTGTTCAAAATTCTCTTAGCTCAACTCTCTCTGGTTTAATTACTTTGAAATTGTTTAATCTTTGACTTTAGCTACCGTACACGATGCATAATAAAATTATTTGAGAGTTCACATGCTGAAAACCACTTTTCATTTATGCCTTGTAATTGGTTTGCAGCAAGATGGGCTATGGTAGTACAGTAAATGTAACCAAGATAAAATGCCATCAGGAATCGCTGCTGACATTTGTTTCTGAAACTCAATCACTGTGAGCTGCAGCTCATTCTCGGAAGCAAATCAGCAATGCCTGTTATTGTTTCATAATCTTCCTCAAAAGAGAATCAATATTATAATTTCTACCACAATTGCCTCACTTCTTTATAACAGGCAACAAAAAAGCCATCCGAATGGATTAACTTAGCAACAGAATCTCATTTTGCGTCCACGAGGAAATGAAACACAAACTACCTCCATGCAGCTAGAAGAGCTGGCAAAGGACAAGGAAACCATTCAGAAGATATTCAGAATGTTTTTAAATGTCAGACACATCCTACAGGAGCATTAAGGTGGCCTTAAAACATGGGAGACATCTTTTGGAAGAGCGCGTCAGACGCCTGGCTGTATACACAGCTGTCCTGTCTGAATGTCTTGTCAGGACTATGCCTCACATTCAGAGCTCAACGAGCTCTTTTTATTTCAAGGCTAGTAAAAATAAGTTGCTTCTCTGCAAAATGCAAGCAACTTTGTATAACACTGAAAATTATTCCATTAATCTTTGGTTCCAGATGCTTCAATTAAGACAATATCTTAAATCCCACAATTTTAATGTGACTGCAGTTTTGGAATATCAGTTCTTATTAATTTCAAGACATTAACTGTGAAGTAGTAAAAACAATCTTTCACTTACCTTAATTTCCTTTTCTTTTTTTTCTCTTGCAGCTTGGCCTGCTTCTGTCACTGTTTACACTACATCAGACATGTTCTGGAGACATTATTTGTTCACAAGTTTTCAGAAGGGCACACTCCTCTGAAAAATATGATAAAGGTGACAATATGTTTATCATCTTCTGTAAGAGAGAATATCCTCATATCAAAGCAGTCCTTGGAAGAAGATAGGGAAATAAAAATTAATTTATTTTGTAGCTCCAGGAATTATGTTTAGTGAAAACACAGATAACAGGAAGGATTTCAGGACCATGTCCCCAAGGACATAAATTGAAATCAATGTCCATTTTAGCTCCTGCATGTAAATGTCTGCTTTGACTCATTCACCCAAGGGGCTGATTGTCATGTCCAGGATATTTTTCAGACTGAACGTTATTTTATGGTGATAGCTGCTGCTGCAACATCTAGCAGTGTTGACAGAAATCATACACTGCTTCCTTGGTGCAATATAAATACAGAGCAAGAGACAGGCCTTGTGCTAGGAAGTGAAAATCAAATTACAAGTAGGAAAAAAAAATTCTCCTTCTATAGATGGAGGCCTCGGGCAGGAAGATACTGAGGTGGCCAGGTCTTCACTATTCCAAAGCCTCCTGCTGTGTGCATTACTCACAGGCCTTCTTTTATTTTATTTCACATACTCTGTCTTGGGCACTTTGTATCACCTCTCCATCCCATTCAATGTGATGTAAAGACCCTGCCTTTAAACTTTTAGGATTTTGGTGAAGGAGATTAACACATGGCTACAATACAGGGCCTCACTCATTCTTGTTTTGTCTGGTTTAGCCTTCTGTTTGTCTTGCTCTATCTTGCTTGGAAATGCTGAATTTCAGGTACAGTAACAGTTCAGCTTTGTTAACAAGCCCTAGACTTTTAATAGTACAGCTCAGAGAAATGTGATCTTCAGCAGTAAAGGCAAAATAGGAGAAAATAAGTGCCAATTCCTACAGCAGGAGTAAAACAAATTTAACACAATAAAAAAAAAAATCTACAGTGTCCTCAATTTTATTTTTTACTGACTTCATAGCATCTTAGAAAGATCTATATTCTAAGGCTCACAAGTAACTGCAAAGCCTTTCAGTGGTCACCCGAGTTTTGCACTTGGCAGAATTTATTCTTATAAAGTTACAGTTTGAACTTCCTTATTGTCCTTTCAAAAAAAATTATCTGTGTGTTCCAGGGCTGTGCCTTTTACTGGGGATTCACATCCTGGATCGCATACTACATCAACCACCCACGGTACACGCCTCCATGTAGGTATGGGTAGGGGAAAAAAAAGAAAAAAAAAAAAAGAAAGAAAGAAAAAAAAGTCTTTGAAAAAGTTTTTGCCATGTAACCTGAAGTCCTCCAAAAGCAAGAAATTGGTCCCACATTAAATCATGTGACTGATCTACCTAGAAATTAGTCTTTGCTCCCTGTCAGGAGGAAGACTGTTGTGTTGGAAGCACCTCTGCTTTGTGCCACTGAATGTTTGTGCCTGTTCAGCAATGGTCAATTGTTGCCCAGTTTATGAAGTGGAAATTTTGGACAAGTAGAGTGTTTTACAAAGATCAATATATTTTGCTCATCTTCACAACATTCATATTAAAGAATGCAGGAGAGAACTAGAGCTGGTTGCATTTTCTTGGAGGAGATATTTATTTGCTAAAGATACATACTTTTAATGAAAATTAAGGTTTTTTTTTTTTTTCTCCCTCCCTGAGAAACCAGTAAAAATCCACCACACACTGCAGATAACAAAGTTATTTTAAAATTTTTGGATTTCATTCATCGTTTTGCTCTCCTTCATAACATTTTATTGTTGCACTGCTGTTTCTTCATGATTTTTTTTCTGTTTGCTCTCTGGACTTTTGCTTCTTTTGAGAATAATTGGCAAAGGTTTTTTCTGCTGCTTTACTTTCCTTGTTATACCTTAGTCTTTATTTTCCTCTGTATCTCAGATTTATATGAGAACTTTGGAGAAAAAGTGTTTATTTTGCCATTTTTATTTACACTCAGTTAAATTGCTAAGTTTTCTCAATCAAAAATTTCTCCTACATGGCACTTGTTTTTCTTTCAAGTAGCACAAAAGTTCTATTTTAAAATTATGGATTCACTGAATGACAGTTGGATATGGTGTGGCTTTGACAACAATGCTGCAAAAAATGCAGAAACCTCCCTAGACACAGTTTTTAGCAGTCTGGGCTATCAAATCAATAAGTGCACCTTCTTTATAGAGGAAACTCTTTGTTCAAGACACAAAGATCCCTCAGCTATGACCAAGTTTATCTTGAGAGCTGTAAACTTTTGGACATGAACTTGGTAGAATCCCACACTGGTCTGGGACAACCACAAAAAGGAGAGGGCAGTCTGATGGCAGGTAAAATTTACAAGTGTTAAATGTATTTCTTGCATGACTGTGAAGCAGGCAGTGTCTGCCTAGTAAAGCTTCACTGTTGTCTCACTACTAAAGTTAAAAAAAGGTAAGAGGTAGGTTATGTATTTAGTTTTCTGCTCATGGAAGTAGAAAGGTTTTTAGGTAAGGCTGTGAGTCTCAGCCTGATTTTGACACTGACCTTCACTCCACTCCTCTCCTTGCCTTTTCAAGGGATTCACCACCACCAACACTTGGACATATGAAGCTGGCAAATACTAAAAACAGTTGGGAACTGTCTTGAGATCAGTGGTGTAAAACTGGCATTTCTAGAGTGCTGTTACTGTTTGTATTGTCTTCATATTATGTGTGATAATATCCAATCTTTCTGCAGACCCTGTCAGGAAAGAAGCATTTCTGCTCCTCAGCACTAGATTAATTTCACCCATAGCAAACCGTGTGCATACCGTAAAATGCAATTCATAATTTCATTCTGTTTTCTAGCATTTGGTCACAAACAAGTTTCTTATGCTGCTCTTGCTTTTCTGGTACGTACAAAAATGAAATTTTATTTATGATTATGGAATAGGATTAACTCACAATTTAGCAAAATGCAGTAATGCTTCTGTGCATTTGTGTGTATGCATATATATAAGTCCATGTCCACAGCTCTGTGTACTTTGACTGGATTTAGTACTAATCTATTAAGGTTTCTTAGTCAGGAAGTGTAAACTAATATTTACATGCATAGAGTTTAAACTGAAGTACTGTATTTGAGAGCTGTGAGAACATCATCAGCATTATTACTATTGGTAATTGTGTTAGAACTACTTTTAGACAGACCGAATCTTGTCATTTTTAAAACACTGAAGAATTACATGCTAAACAGACTTCACAATAGTTCAGTATACCCCGAATAACTTATATCAACAGCTAAAAAAAACCAATATAAATAAACCCTGCCAAAATGGGATAAGCCAAGGGAAAGTGCAGCTGATGAAGGATAGCTGAGACTACCCAACCTGCTGTTTGAACATAATTGTATAGTGAGACAGAGGCTTGGTAAGAAGTTCTGACATAGAAATGCATATCCTCTCTGTCCTCTGGAACTGCTGGGCCAGTAGCCAAAACATCCTCTTTGAAAACCAGATACAGATCAGTTTCCAGAAATTTGTCAGGGTGATGGGACAGTAATATGTCTAGGCTCCTCCAGGCAAACACCATTCAGAAAAACATTCAAAAACTAGGTAGAAATACTTAAATGCCTTTGTAAATCAGGACCCTTAAAGGTCACAATTTTGGCAGTGTTTGCCTCTGAGTCTGTCCATACAGTTCTCAGCTCTTCTTGCTCTAATAAGGTATAGCAAAGACATGAAAAATACTTCTATGAAGTTCACTCACTCCATGAGGCTCTAGAGCCAAAAGCAATAACCCAGTACTGCAGAGACAGGAGGCTGTGACACTGCTAGTCAGCAGTTTGCTCAGAACCTTGCTGTGTGCACCCTTCCCAGGCTCAGGGGGTGTTTCAAGCAAGCTACTTGTCTGAATATTCAGTGCTACCTGCAAAATTATTTCTCATAAAAGTCTCCGCTTAGAGGAAGCCTCCTTTTTCTTTTAACATCCTTCCCTGCATCAGTGGAATGTGCCCTGTAAGGAAAATGCTGCCATTGAGCAAAGGGATGAGTCCTGTTGGGGTATTTGCTATAAAATATGTCAATCCCCTTAAGATCTGCATCAGCACCTGGTCTGCACTCTGAATTCTTACAGCTCTTTTGAGAACTCCCTACCCATGGAAACTCAAGACCTTGTCCCTTTCAGATCTTTTGTTGGCAGATTCCCAGATAATGCATTTAAAACATCAACATACGAAATAAAATAATTTGAATCTGCTTTCACATTTTTCTAAAACATATAAATAAAATATTTGGAAGATTTTTTTTTAAAACTCTTTTTTAAGCTTTGTCTTTATTACACATCCTGATTTAAGTGTATACATCTGCAGCTGCTGTAAACAACAGCACTAATACGAAGAGTTTCTGCAGGCCCTCCTGAAAGATTTTCATGTTTAGAGAAATTAAGCTTTGTAGGAATGTTTTTCTCATAGGGCACACTTGGAACATAAAGAGGGGAAACAGTGTGCAGGCTTCAATATTTTATAATTGTAAATAGTGTCAGCTTTTCCTCTGCTGTTCCCCGCTGCCCCACATTTTATATGTGATAAACTGAGGACTAGCTTAAATTTAGCAGTGGTTCCTAATGTAGAACATTAACAGTCACATGCCTAAAGAGTTAATCACAGCAGAATGCAGCTGCAGAGTCAAAGGTAAGCCAACAAATATCCCTGCAGAAATGCCCTTAGCTTGTTTTACTTAGCATTGGTAGGGGTTAATTATAGTGTGTGAATATCTCTTGCTCCACAATAGTATGGGCATCTCATTAGCTATGGTGTTTTACAAAACCACTTTTACCCACAAAATCTATTTCTTTAAAATAATAACAATCAGGAAAACAAATCACATTCCCAGCTCATAATTGGAAGTATGTAAATTAAAATTATGTCCATAGCTATGGTTAGAGTTATAGCTTCTGATATGGTTTTTTATAATGGAATTTAATTTTCTGGCTATTTAGTGTTTTACATCTGGTATTTATAATAGAGGATTGCCAGTTAGTTGGAATTAAAAGAATTTAAAAGGACAGCAGGAATTGAACTGTAACTACCTACCCATGCAGAATAACAACTAATAACAGGTCTATTTACTAATAGACCTGATTTAAACCTTCCAAACAAATCCCACAAAAATCTCTGCCAAAAAAGGGGAACATTCTTCAGCAATTCTATCTACAATGTTCTTTCAGATAATAGCACATTTCAATACAAAGTGAAGTTACATAGTTCATTCAATTAGCTTTAACAAAAATTTGTTATGGATGACTTTAAGAATTGATTTAAAAATCACAATTGAAGTTCTTTTTTTATATTAATTTTGTGACTTCACACTTTCAACATCTCCTGGTTTAAACATTTCCCTTTTTATTTTAATTTCTTAAACTTTTTTGATCTTTGCAAAATATAGAATGGAAAATTATATAAGAAAATGCAACATTTTTAACACTGCATTTTTTTTATTTGGGAGGACAAATCAGTCTTCCAACCCAGAAATTAATAAAAAAGTTCAATTCAGCCTGAGCTTGAACTGTATATACCATTTGTGTTTTCTTCACAGAGTAGAGGATAAATGAAAACCATAAAATTATATAGTTGTGATGACAGGTCATCTTCTTCAGAAATTTAAACTGATTTTCCTACCAGTTCCTATTTTAAATATGGGTAAATATTGATTTTCATTCCTCGGTAGTTGTAGCTGATGAAGTACTGAAAGCCTGAAGCAAATCTGAAGTCAGCCTGTACTACAGGCTGCATAAGCAAATGGGGAGAAATGGCACCTCTTCAAAGGTTTGCAATACCTAAATGTTAGAAACCAACTTTGAGAAGCTGTTTATGGCTGGAAACAGCTTAACCAGAGAGTTCCAGAACCAGCAATAGTACTGGCTCCCTTCCTTTATCAATCCCTAATTACTATCCATTCCACCAGTCTGCCTTTTAGAGACGACTGCTTTTTAAATAATCCTTTTTTCCTTCCTGTTTTGCTGAACACCTTTGAAACCATGTTTAGGAAGAGGGGTAGGGACATTAACTCGTGACATCTTTACAAAACCAGAGGTCAGCTTTTCCCCTGCTTCTTTGCAGCTTGGATTAAATGCAGGAAAAATCAAGAAGAGCACCTTGATGAATTCCTTACAGCCAGGGAATCTCCCTGATCTCCTCAGGGCCAAACATGTTGCATATGCTGGGAATGGGAACCCCACTGAAGGCCTGGCTGCACAGAGCTCTATGGAGATGTTCCAGGGGCTTTCACCCCAGGCTGCACCCACAGTGCTCAGTGGACACTTGGGTGTGTGGCAGAGATCACAGGCTGCGTTTTGGAATGCATATTTCCTGGATACAGAGGCTGGGTTGTGATGGGGAGGGCTCTGGTCATGCACTGCACTCAATTGCCACAGCCTTTTAGGCGTACAACTGAAAATATGTTTTTAATGTCTTGCAGATGTGTGAAGCTGGAAATCACTTTATCAACGTAGCTTTAGCTCACCAAACCAATTCAGGTCTGTCTTTGTTTCCTGTTCCTTAACCTATCCATCTTCCGCTGCTGTACAGTAATTTATGTACCTACATCTCTTGAATAAAGAAAGATGAAGTAGTAACCATGCCATTGGTCTAGCACCTTCAAAAAATTGTGACAAGGAAACATTAGCAACACTGTTGTTGTTTCAAAACTTATAGCAAATTTATCTTAATTAGACATAACGGCAAGTTAAATATGGATTTAAGCACTGTAGTTCTTTAAAGCATGCTGGTGACTGACATAAAAGTATTTCATTTTAAATAAGTGTCAAAAACTTCAAAACGATATTGCAGAGTTTTTAGGCACATTCATCTCAGGCAAAGATGTACATGCATGTATTAAAATACACAGAGAAAGACTTGTGAATGCTTACACAGGCACCAGTGTATGTGTATGCTCTTAACAGGTTGGGGTTTCAGCATTTTTGTGTCATGAGAATAAAGGTTATACAGTATACACCAGAAAGTAAAATATGTTTTCAGACACTAATAGTGTAATTTCCCCACTAGAACACCCTATTCAAGAAAATATCACAGTATGGTCAACTTCCCACACAGAAGTCAGTTTCTATTCCAGAATGTTTTCATCCTCTGTGGTTAGGAAACTGCTTATGTTATTTCTTGCAAGGGGCCTAATTCAGTTTAAAAGCAGCAAGAGCCAAAAATTGATTTAAGCTTTTTCTCACTGGGATAAATCAGCTTTTGCTACCTCAAAAGACTTCACTGAAACTTTTCTAACAGGTTGTACCCTGAGAGCACTGGCCCAGAGGATTGCTCTTACACAGGCAGGCTGTGATAAGGCTCAGTTCTCCTCTCCCTGTACTGAAACTGGTTCTGATTTCCCCCACCTTTTCTTTTCCCCCTTTCACAAGGAAATAGAACCTGTTTTCCAAGTCCAACCTACAACCCCTTCACGTGGCTCTTCCTGCTGGTATCCTGTCCCAACTATACATATGAGGTACATGACTTTCTTCTGCTTATATGCAAAGGGTAGGTGATTACTGTTTCAGCCTTTGCAGAAAATCTGCAACACCTCCACAGTTTCCTATGTACATCAATCCCTATGCTCTGTATATCAGAGTTTCCTTGCTCCCACAAAGGTTTCTCCACCAGACCCTCATCTTCCCTCACATCACTATCACATGGATTTTTGTCAATATTTCTGTCCACTAGAGTCTCCCCAGTGATCTAAAGATTTGCCACCCATCTCTTCACCCTATCCAGCACACTGGGGGGTTCATTTCTTACTATTTTTCCTCTCCCATTTCCAGTACAAGTATTACAATTTTTCCATGGAGAGCTTGTGAAAACTTGCCATTTTGCTTTACATTAAACATACAACTAACTGTGCCTTTTTCTTCGCAACAGGCTGGGTCTTGGATTAGTTTCACAGTGATGACACAAACTCTGCCAGGTAAGTTTGAAACAGAATCTAAAATTTGCCAAAAAAGTTTATAGTAGATGAAATACTGCCATCAAATTTGCCATATGAGATAAACCTCCAAGATGCTCATAAGAGCAGCCTGCTTACTAGCTTTTGTGACTCTTGTTTGGTACTTTGCTGCATCCTTAGAGACCTAAACACTCACAAAAATATGGTCCCTGGGATTGAGCTCTCCAATTACAGTAATTTCACGAATACAAGCCGCACTGTTTTGACTAAAATTTTGTTCCCACACCGGAAATGCGGCTAACACTCAGGAGCGGCTAATATGTGAATAATTTTCTGACATTTCCAACCCCAGAAGTGGAAACCGAGGTGCTGAGTCGAGCAACCTGCCAGTAAAAGCCGGGATTTCGAGATTGTTACAAATTGTTACTGTGTTGCACCATGGGTGGAGCCTGCCTCCCTGCAGGCAGCACGGGGGGCGGGGAGAGCCAGGAGAGCTCTCTCCTTCCCTCCTCTGCCGCAGCCTGGGGGAGAGACGGGGGGACCCTGTGCTGCCATCCCCGCGGCCCGTGAGGTAAGCAGGCGGCTCCTGCCCCCGCCTGCCGCGGCAGGAGCAGGCAGGCTCCGTCCCCGCCCGCCACCGCCACCGTGGGTGCTGGAGGGCTCCGTCCCTGCCTGCCACCACGGGGCAGCGCCAGGCCGGGGCGAGCGAGTCCAGTGGCAGCGGTGGCCAGCCCCGAGCGGCCCCGCTGAGCGGCCCCACTGAGCTGGGTCCCTGGCCCTGTCGGCAGCCCCAAGCGGGCCAAGCCTGCACAGCCCGAGCCGAGCCAGTAAACCCCCCGCCATCCCGCGATTCTGTTACATTTGGCAAATTTGTTGCATGCGGGTCCTCGCTGTGAACGACAGAGCAGCTTATACTCAGGTGTGGCTTATTTATGGACAAAGAATGAAATGTTTGCCAACATCCAGAGATGCAGCTTATAGTCTGTGCGGCTTGTATTCGTGAAATTACTGTAATTATTTTTCCATTTCAAAATAGAAACCTATAAAACCTACTTGGAAGAAGTAGCCCCCCGTGGCTTATGAATAAAAAAGAAACAAAAGTGGCCTTAAACTGCATCATGCAAAACTTAAATTGAAATTTTGGTTAAAAAGATGAAACATTCTTGTGTTTTAGGCTTTGATATGGAAAATATCTGAAAGTTTGGGGACAATGTAGGGCTCTCCCTACAATGGCAGGAGCAGCAACTCAATAATGCAATATGCAGCACACTCATTCTTGCTGTAATTGTCCCAGATTTAACTTGACCGGACACCAAATTGATGTTTCTGATTAACCACCTCCACATTCAACCAAAGGATAATGAATTTTCAAAATGCAAATCCAGTAAAATTATCCCCTATTTTGTGCCTATTTGCTGGATCAGGCAGCTACTGCATACTTGCTTTAGGGCTGAGCTCTCCCTCCACACACCAGGGAGTGAGAGCACAGCTCTCTGTTATGGATGGCAGCCAGAGGTAGAAACAAAGAAATGTTAGAGTTCAGAAGTAAAGAAATATGATTGAGAGAGGCCATGGGTTGAGACAACACCATGGCCAAGGAAGCCTTGTGATACATGGATTTATGGTGAAGTCAGAGATGGTACAGGGTGTGTCTAACAAATGTGAACATCATCTGTGGGAATTCTGATGTGGAGACTGAGCCTTGGGCTATGGTATATCAGCAACTGGCAGGCTGAGAGGAACTTCAGAGCTGTCTCTGCCCACAGAAGAGACTGCAAGCCTCTCCATAAACCCTACGGTATTTGCAGAAACAGGCACTGAAAAAACGCACATGATCCTTTTCTTTAAATCTTTTTCCCTGCTAGTTGGCATCTTTGCTTTCCTGATGGTCATCCAGATGTCTCTGTGGGCCCAGAAGAAACACAAGCTGTATCTGAAGAGATTTTATCCAGAAGTGCGGAGAAAAGCAGCTATGATTCCCATCATCTTCTGAGATTGTCACCAGAGCTGGAGCCTAAGTGTACACTTCAAGAGCCAGCTCAGAGTCAATGAGCCATTTAATTCAGGAACTAAGTGGATCAGAGGGAAAACTACTGGATATATTTTTTCAGGAAATTAACAGTTCAAGATGAAGAGGTTTTAATTAAATGCAAAAAGTTAACTCTTGAATTCTTGGTTCCTGCTAAAAGATATGATTTAATTAGATTTTCTGTAATGGAGCTAATTGAAAAGAGACTAGAAAATTGCTTGTATTGAATGCTAGATATTTAGCTGATGTAAATGGGCACAGATGCTGCTAAAATTAAAGAACACAATTTGTCTGCACACATTCAGGTATGGTAATTTTAAAGTTCAGTGTTAGATATTGAGGAAAGTCTTGGATTTTTGCATCAGAAGATGTTTCACAGCCTTATTTTTATTAAACTGCACAGAAAAAGCACATTCTGCCTCAGCTCCTCTAAAGTGTCACATCAAAGGGTGACCACTATGCTGTGAACACTGCCTAGTCTAGTTTCACAAAGTCTTTCTTTTTTGTCTTTTTTAAAAAATCAAATCTCATAGCAAATTTTCTAATACAAGTTAATTTTTTAAAATCAAATCTCATTGTTTTAATTGGCTTAAATTGCTCACTGCAAATAGGACGGGCTTTCTTTTATTTTCAGGTAGACAGATCAGCCCCACTGTCCCAGAAGGGGATTCTTTGCAACTGCTTCCCATCTTGTAACTACAGTAATTTCATGACTAAAATTTTTTGACTAAAATTTCCCCCCGAACCTGGAAGTGCGCCTTATAGTCTGGTGCACCTTATCTGATGTACAAAGTTGCGAAATTTTCCAACAGTCTGCAAGCCGAGTCCGCAACAGTCCCAAGCTGAGCAGAGCCCGCCCGGTGGCAGCATTGAGGCAGCACTGGGCCGGGGCGAGCCTGGTGGCATCAGGGCAGCACCGGTGCAGGGGGAAAGCCAGCGGCAGCGGAGCAACCCGGGTGTGGGGGGGAAAGCCTGGCGGCACAGCCCGGGCAGGGGGGAAAGCCAGTGGCATTGGGGCAGTGGTGGCGCGGGGTGGGGCAGTGGCGGCGCGGGGCGAGCCCGCTGGCATCGGGGCACCCAGAGCGCAGGGGCATCGTGGGGCTTCTGGAGCACCAGGGGGGCGCGGGACTACCGGAGCGCCAGGGGGGCGTGGGGAGGGAGGGAGCGGGCTGCCGCAGAAGCCGTGAGCGGCGGCCCCGAAAGCAGTGCCACCGACCCTGAAAGCGCCACTCCTGCGGCCCCGAAAGCGCCACAGGCCCCGAAAGCGCTGCCAGCCACCACCACAGCCCTGAAAGCACTGCTGGCCCCCGCCGTGGCTGCGGCCCTGAGCCGCCCCGAACCGCCACCGTCCCAAGCCCCACCTCGCCAGCCGGCGCTGGAGGTGGGCGGGACTGCCGGGCCCTGCGCACGGGGAGGACGCTTGGGGCTGTGTTTAAAGGTTACACTAATCTGTGAAAAATGTTTGCAAATTGAGTACCTGCCAGTAAACTCCACAATCGTGGGATTCTGTTTACTAATTCGTTACTTTGTTGCACGCGGCACGGATCTTTGCAGCAAAAAAAAAAGTGTGCCTTATAGTCCGGTGTGCCTTATATGATCTACAAAGTTGTGAAATTTGCCGGCTCCTGGGGGGTGCGCCTTATAGTCCGGTGCGCCTTATGGTCGTGAAATTACTGTAATTTGAGGCATAACCTCGGGTACCTCATTGAACACACTTCCCTTTCTCACACTGAACAGTCTGGAAATAGCAGAAAACCTTCTGCACAAGTGTGTTAACCTTCTTAACGAGTGTGTTACGATCCCCTTGTTCATTGCCTGACTGCATCCAGACACCATTCACCTTACTTGTATGAAGCGCTGTGAAACCCTTGGGCAAAGGTGAGGCAGAGTACAAACAGGAGAGAGATGCCAAATACATTTCAGTATCTGACCTGCCTCAGATGGACACCGCTGACAGGCTCCAGCTCTCCTTCTATCTGCCACTTTGCTTTCCAGGACATTATTTTCTAACAGGTTCTGCGGGCTTGTTATTCAAGTCCTGAAATACTGAGTAGCTTCTTTTCCAAATCAGTGGCACCCATGTCATGCAGGAGCACAATTTTAGTTGGGCAGAGCAAAAGAATCAGAACTGCTTCAGCAGGTATTAGGATGTGAAGAGTTAGGGCATTGAGTCCAGCTTTCGTTCTATTTCTGGTACACATTTATCAAGATCTTTTGGTGCCCTTAGGCTGGTGAAAAAAAATCTTGCCTAAAGAACTTTATAATCATTAGAGAAATACTGGAGTATACAAGCAAGTTGGGCAGTTTGTCTCCTAATGATGCTGTTATCTTTGCACCAGCTCAAGTGTTCTAACAAAGTTAATTTGCCTGGTAAATTGAGTTCACATCCCTCTTCTAATGTCTAACTTGCAACACTTATCCTATTAGCCACTGTAACTCAATTTCATCTTTGTAATGTAAATACTTCACTTTCCATATTTTTTTAACTTGTAACCTGAGAAATAAAATTTTCTATTCCTCTCAACAGAAAACCCTATTCAAAGTGAATATCCAGTTCTCTATCCCAGACTGCTAATAAAGATCTATTTTTGAAAAATTATTTTCTGTACTCTTTAATCGAATACTTAACCCCAATATTTTTTTAACTTTTTTTTTTCCCAGACAATGTTAGAGGCGTGAGTAAAGGCTGTTTTCTGTTTTTTTTTTTTTTAAATCCAGCTACTGAAATTCTTTTCCCTTGGTGTTTATTAAATGTCTTATTTAAAAGTTTTAAAATAGTCCATGTAGGGGAGGAACTTATTAAAATCAATTTCTAGGGACACAGTTCCTATTCAACAGTTGGCTTAGGTGAAGGAAATACTTCAGGAATTGTTAACTCCCTGTTTATTAGTTGGTTATTCAGCATATGGGGTAAGGGGGAAAAGAGTTTTGGCTCCTGAAGTAAATGACTGAAGTTTTAAAGTACGGTAAAAAGTAAAGTAAAGGACGAGAGCAAGCACTAGGTAAGAACAAATGAAGATGTATCGCAGAAGGCTGTCTCAGATAAACATGATAGATACTGTGAGATTCACCAGTGGGGTGTTGATGAGCTAAAACTGCTCTGAGCAGTGTTAAATGGTTTCACAAATAGCAATAAATCTAACTTCCTGCACCTTTATGGATGTCTCTGTGTTACACGTTCTCCCCTGATTTTCTGGGAAAGTTCCATGCAAATAGAAAAGGTAAGTTAACTTCCTGGAATGGGGGGCATGTTCTGCTTCAAAACAAAAAGTTTATAAAAACCAGCAGCCTTTGTTCTGATAAACATTTCAGAGGCTTTGCTTATAGACCACCAAAAAAGTCAAGCAAAGAAAAGAAACCCACCTGATTAAAATAAAAGTATTGCTATATAAAAATATCAGCAGTGATTTTAGCCCACAGGGACTATGCACATTTTCAACAAAACAGTTGTCTTCACATAAACATTTTAATGAGGAAGTTTCTCATAATTGTGCTGGTTTCCTGGAGAAAAATGCTCTATATATTCAGGTCTTTCTCGTGTGAGGGGCTGATGAGGAACTTAAGAGGTCAACTACAAATTCCTCTGGCTGTGTTTTCTCTTGAGCACAGACATCACTTCTCAGAGCCACCAGCAGAAGGAAGCCACGGGCAAGGTCACCCCACTTCCAAAATCCCGCCATGTTTCAAGGTCAAAGGAATTCAACCTCCAGTAAGAGCCATAACAGCTCACAGAGGCAAATTACAACATTCCTCACAAAAGGAGCTAGGTAGGAGCACTGAACAGCAGGAAAATCAAGTGGTTGAAGTTGGAAACATGTTCTGGTTAGTTATGAGGAGCTGCTACAGACCCATGTAGGGAGCAATTCCTGCTTAATGGGCTTCAGGAGGGAAGCCATTGGAGCCAAGAGACCACAAATGAAACAAGATACAGTGACTAGACAACAGTTTGTCCAGGAAATAAATAAAAATAAATCAGATGGAGTATGAATAGATCCTTCCTGGCCTGCCCAATAAGGACTGTGTGAATGCCACTGCCAGTGGGACTAAAGTGTATCTCAAAATAATAATTCCCTATTCCACACAGACTTCCAGGTCCTTCCGTGCTCACCCTGCAGCTTACAACTGGGATTCTGCTGGAACTCTCCAGATGGATGAGTCTCACCTGTCCCAAATTACTCCTAAAACATTCAGATTAGGGGTCTAAAGTTAAGCCTTCAGATACACAGCTCTACATTTTTGTGGCTGGTTCTTGCCATGGAATGCCAACCTGGAAAAGAGCAGGCACCAGCTCAGGCTTTCTGGTGGTGCAGGGAGGCGTTGTGATGGGGAACTGACGTGGCAGATGCTTCTGCACACAACTTGGCAGCCTATATTTGGATTCCCAGTTTGAAAAAGCCCTTAAGACCCAGCCATATGTTTATCTTATAAGATGGTTACCACATCATCGCAGCTGACAGGACTGAAAATGATCTCTGTGATTTCATCTTTCCATAGGGAAAGTGGAGCTCTAAAGGACACTGAAAGCAGAAGTGAATAAAGGCAGATGGTCATCCTTTTTTAAAGTTGCTATTATCATCAAAATATCTTGTACTTTGCATTGTTTTGTATAAAGTAAGTGACTCCAAATTGGCTTTTATCGCACTAGGAACTGAGATAAAACAGCCGGTTATCAAAGCAGTTCTCTGAAAGAGAGCCTGCAGTGTTAACTAAATATAATAAAATAAAAATCACTGAATGTGAAGACTTCTAAAGCATACTATAAGAGGAAAAAATGTATAGGAAGGCAAGAGACTATTTATCTATTTATAGGTTTAACAAGTGCTGCTGAACTAAAAATTAATTCAAACCATAAAAAGCTTTTCAGCAAGCTAATATTTTTCACATGATGCTTTATTGGCTTTCCTTTTCTATATTTTCCTAGGCAAGAGTGTTCTCTACAAGTGATATTCCTTGTCATTAACATTCATGGAAATTTTTAGAGAAACACACTCTGTGCCTATCCCAGTGTTCAATAAATAAATAGATGAAGTGTTGTGCTGTCATTGAACACAGATTAGTACCTATATGAGTAATATTTTTTTATGAAAGGTCTGGTTTATCATAGGTGAGTGCACAGAGGCTGCTGGACAGCTACAATTAAAGGTGATTTTCACATCACACATGTTTAGCATCACAGCAGAATGTTTATGTTAATGGTCTCTGCACATCCTTCAGCCACCTGTGACTCAAGCTTACAACTCTTTCTGCAAGTATCAGCTCCAAGAGCCAAGCTGTGCCATGCCTTTATCATGGTCCTGGTGTTTGGTTATTTATTTGTGTAGGAGAGACTGCATTTCACCCTGAGAGGACATTTGAGAACACATTTATTTTTCCATCTTGTTCAACCAGACGAGAAGTTGTCCAAGTGAGGAGTATTGGTCACTGTGTGACTGAAATATTCTGTGTTGGATTTCCTTGGAATGCAACAGTCAATCTAAAACTGCTTTATCAAAAGAAAAGACAAGATAATGGGTCTTGAAATATGTGTGCTTAGGTTATAAAAAAATCTGCTACGTATTAACACCTCCACAATACCCAGTCTTCTATCGTGTACCTGCTTTTATGTAACTTCTGAAGCCTTTGAAAACTCAGGAACCAAGTATGAGGAAATCATTTATAGTTAAAAGAAATATGATAAGGTTATTCAATAATACTAATGAATTCCATATTTTAAAAAGCAAACTTCACATCTTTTGTCAAAGAAGTCTGATTGTCACCCAGTTTTTTCCTAACACATAGTATTATTCCTGTGAAAAAGTAATGGAGCTGTATGACTAATTCCTTTCAATATTGTGAGGACCTGGCCATACTCAATGGGAAAAGGCTTTTGTTTCAAAATTGCAGGTTTCACCATATGGGGATTCTTTTAGAGCACTACAAGGCAGGCTCCAAAGAAAACAGACCACCACATCAATTATTTTTTAAACTCTAATTCATACTGAAAAGCTGATGAGTTTTCAGTTGGCTGATGAAACTGTGACACTAAGTTACAAAAGAAACAAATATCAAAAAAGGTGTCCTTCTGCTCAAGGTAAGAATAGGGAGAAAAGGGTACTTTTAATCTTTTCTATTAATATTATGAGGCCATTTCCAAGGTTCTAGGGCATTTTTGCAGAAGGAGACATTGATTAGAGATCTGGAAGGACCGGAATGTGGTTGCACTGTGCTTTTAGGCATTAGCAGCTATGTCTTTTTTGAAAGAAATTTCACTCTTTCTGACAATCGAGCTTGACAGAAATGAATTAAAGATGACACATCTCCAATATTGTATCTAATGAAAAACAAAGCACCTATTCTTGAACCAACAGGGAATTTTTGTCACATACACACACACACTGTGTTCTTCCACCCTCTGCTTTATATAATCTCTTTGCAGAGGGTGCTTTGCATTGAACTTGTATGGCTGCCATTCAAACTCTAAGTTACCTTTTAGAGCTTTGATATACACAATTATGTCACAGGAAAACTCCTTCATTTCAAAACACTGAGGATGTGGAATCTTTTGTACCCTGCTAACCAATTCCAGCCCTGTTACCCCATATATGCATGAATACTTTGCTGCCATATTTAGATAGCCTTCCAATGTGAAGCACAATGTTCATCTACATTCAGAGGTACCAAACATCCCATCTTAGTCCAGTTGCAAGCACAGAGCTAAATCTTCAAGCAGTGAGTTGCAATACCTCACACTGTCTGAGTCCTAGCTTCACAATGCTTCTCCTTGCTTCCTTTGCTCTTAACCTCTGAAGGGCTGGAGCTACCCAGGGACTTCTCTCTGCAAATGCAGAGGTTTAACTCTTCCAGGTTTGCATTAGTATCTTGCTATGAAATCATAAATCTGTAACAATAGAAACAGCAAAACTTTCCCCAACTAATTTTCCTTTTTAGCAGGCCCTAGCATGCAAAAGGAAGATAGATATTGTGCTTTTACAGATACAGGGACAAACTGAACAGGGCTATGGTAATTGAAGAACTGTTTCTACTTCCCTCAGGCTTCTGGTCAGGGGCTCAATACCCTGGGCACCTCTCCCAGGGAAAGGCAGTGCAATAGAGATTTCCTGAAATCTAATAAAGGCTATCTTGATTATGGATCTAGAATTAAATTGAGACATGATGTATTTGACCACATGCAAATATTTGCTGGAAGCTGTACCTCAAACACTTTTGCACTTTGCTAGGAAACCCCAGTTTTAGAATAATTGTCACTCACACACATGACAGACTTACACTGAGTAATGCAGGTTACCCAGGCAGTTACTGCATGACCTGCTACTGGATCATAGAATCACAGAATACATGGAGTTGGAAGAGACCCATTGGGAGCATCAAGTCCAACTCTGAGCCCTGGTCAGGACACCCCAGGAATCACACCCTGATATCTGGCCTGATATCCAGATCCTTAGGGCACACACAAGACTGACTGAGGGTGTCAGTGTGTGAGTTTTGCAGAGGGTGTTGAGCAGCCATACCCAGGAGTTCACAGTGCCCACAGACTGCCCCACCCCAGTGCTGATGGTTCTGAATCCATCATGGACCAAAGCCCATCTCAGCCACTTCCTCTCAGAGTTCCTTTGCTGATGGCCCTGGCCCTGACAAGAAGTTTCAGAAGTTTCATAAGCCCTCTTTGAACTGCTCAAGTGTCACAGATATGATAGATGTGCTGTAAGTGCAAGGTCAGGATGCTAAAACCAAATGCAAGATGTGCTTAGCCATCTAAATAAGTAGCCTACCAAACACTTTTTCATCCTTGAGCAAATAATTGATGTTTGCTTCTCACTCCTTAGGCAATTCTTTTAGTCCTTCCCAGCCTGTTTCATTCAGGCACACATCTGACTTGCTCTCAGTGGCAGAGGACTGCCCAGACCAACAGAAGTGAGGACAGCTTCCACTGCCATCAAACACACAGAAAAATGACTACTTTTATTTACTGGCAAACAGTTCATGCAAGAGCACTAAATCTGGCCATGTGCAAGGCTGGATGGGGCAATCTTGCCTAAGGCAGTTCTGGGGCCTCGGGACTGCAGATGCATGTATCATCCAAAAAGAATACCTTAACATGTAAAAAGAAATAACTTGTGTAATTACACCATTCTGATATAAGTAGATGCAAATAATGCATTGTAAAACCTGTGGACAAGACCCCCACTTCTCAGCAGCCCTTCAAGCACTTTTTAGATATCACTAGGCAAACAGAAATAAAATCAAATCCTTCAGCACCCACAGATGTACAGTTGACATACACAATCAATAGGCAGTTACAAAGAGAGAAAAACGGCAGGAGTGTTCTTATTTCAGATAAGGAGCAGGGGGAGGAACTTTGCTTTTCAACCCCCCCCCAACACCCTCAGCAGAGAAAATAAAATTGATTCATTGGTTACAGTGCAAGGAGATGAGCATCTCCAGCAGAAATTAAGGGCACAAAGAAGGTCACAATACATAAAATTTCAAGCAGCAGCAGACAGAGCTGGCTAAACTGACTGCCATTTTAACTGCAGTTGTTGATAAAATGGTCACATTAAGAGGCAGTTGAAGGATGGTCAAAAGGTTAAGCCAGGCAGGCTGGTAGAGAAAACATAAAAAACGTCCTCTGCCACAAGAAATGCCTGCAGATGGGGCTTCTCCTGCTGCTGTCCTCATGGGGAGGAGGGTGGGAAACTCAGGGCAAGTAGGGGTCCTGCTGATGTCTTGATCTCAAGTAGGACTTGTCATCTGAAGCCAACAAAGGTACCAAAAGTCAGGGCTGGTATTTCTATTATTTCTAGAGCTTCTAATGATTTTCCCTGCAATGTTTTCTCTCCATCTCATTTTCCTTCATCCCCAGAGGATATACTATATGCCTTTATGTTGCAGCAAAATATTCTGCAGCTGTAAGTAAAGAAAGCCATCTGTTCTTTGAAAATAAAATGTCTCAGCTAGGATTTTTTTTGCGTTAGGTTTTTTTTCAATTAATACAACCAATCTATCAGGTTACTTGCATGTCACACAGCTGAAATATTAAGCATTTCAGCATAAGCTAGGAAAAAAAAAGAGGTTAAATCAATCCAAAGATCACTTCTTTTCTTGCTTCTGATTTTTGATTTGCAAAAAGCGTTGAATATTTATGTTTACACCAGGAATAAAAGAACTACTTCACCATGTGAGCCTCCTTTCCAAACTTTCTTTTTAGGAATGGGTTGCTCAGTGTTCTTCTTTCTTTAAAAGAAAGCACCATTTCCTTGCTAATTACTGTAAATTACAAGTGCAAGGGGCAGCATTCCCTTGTTTCCCAAGAAAAAACCATATGGGCTGAATGCTGCAAACTGGAAAACGTACTGTTCGATTTCCCCAGCAGGAACATACCCTAACTGCTCTGTACATGGAAGTCTGACAGCTTGAACTGTGAGTGAACCAAACCTGATGCTCCAGACCACTGAAAAGTCAAAGGAGCAGCAGGAAATTTCAGGTTACTGCCAAGGGGGAAACTCTGGAAAGCTCTGACCTTCTATTTAACAAATGTAATGTGGCATAGGAGTATGAGGGGGGAAAAGTCTTTTCCATAACTGAGAATTTTTGATACACCCAAATTTCTGCTCTCAGGGATAAGCAGGTAGTGTGATGGGTCAGGTATTACCCCATGCCTTGCTTGGGGGTGCAGCCCCAAGAGGCTTTGTAGGATCACCAGCCTGCATGGCTCCAAAACCACCTCAGGGAAAAAAGGGCTGAAGCCACCAGAGACACCAAAGTGTCCCTCTACTGAGCAGGCAAATCTTTTCAGTCCAAGAGGGCTGATATCCTTGAAACTCTGCCCTGTCCCTCACATTCCTGTGCCACTGATGGTGCATTCCTCCAAAAGAAATAGTGCCCACAGTTGCAGATGGCCATTGTAATCTCCCTGAATGGCATAAATAAAGTAGATGTATGCAAGCAGACTAATGATCTACTCTAGGATGGTTGGTTATGATGCATTGGAAAGAACAGCTGGCTGTCAGCAACATATTTATCAGGAATTTAAAAGACAACAGCAGCCATATAATCCAGAGGATTTAATGACAGAGTGGAACGAATGCTGAATAAACGCTCCTTTTGATAAACTCACAAACATTTGGGCGATGCAACAGTGATTTATATTCTTCTGGGAGAAATAAACAAATTAAGGATTTCACGGCCTTGTGGAGACCAGATTTTGTAAATGTGAATTTCTGTGTACTTTCAGATTAACTTTATCTCTCTTGGTATTAGTGGAAAACAAACCATGGTATTTTCAACTTGCTAGCAACTCCAATCTTTTACTATTCAGTTTACTTGTTATTCCTTTCTCCCTAAATCAAGTAAGGAATGTTGGTGGCACACTCAAAATGTATTGTGGAACAGAATTTTGTACCTACAGTGAAACCATGAAGGCCACACTAAAATTTTACCTTTATGAATGTCAAAAATGTTTTAGCAAAAGTTTAATTCTTACAGTGTCATGTTTCTTTACAGCATGGTAGAATCACTGGAATTAATGAGACAGAGTATGACAGTTGCATTTAAAAATTACTAATCATTCAAACTAATACAAATAGACAGCACTATTGGTGGATAAAACAAAACTATTAGGAAAAACTGTGTCAAGCAGGACGATGCAGCCTTTCCTGGATGCAGCAGCACTACACAGAGCACTGCTTGTTCTCAACTCATTAAATCCAAGCATGTACAAGTTACTCCCTCCATGTGCACCCTCCAGGAAAGCAAACCATGGAGTCTGAGACTGGAGACAGGCCCTTTGGTAAGGCTGTACTTAGGGAGAGAATGATGAATTGCCACTGAATTTTGGCCATTGGGGCTCTAAAACAGAAGAGGGCTCTAAAACAGAAGTAAGAGAACTATTTCCTGTCCCAGCCTGTGGGTGATGTCAGGATTTTAAGAACATCCCATATGGATCCCCTAACTAGATCAGAGTCCCAGGAGAATTTGTGACTTGGTGTGGGGCACGGCACTGCCCAGATGGCTCTCAGCAGCCTATTATGGGTCAGAAAGTCCTAGATACAACATAACATTACGAATCAGACATTGCCAACATCAGACAATAGGTAGTGGATCCTGCTGTTTACAGACAAAATCTTTTTCTTATTTCTTATGTAAGATGTTGTTGCTGTCTTTTGCTGAAGTCCTTACTGAAATGCAACTCCCTTCATCTTGCCTCATCATCAGAGCTTCAAAACTTCAGCTGTAAACATGCATCACTTTCACTGTGCTGAAGGAAGTTACTCTGTACCCTAACAGTTACCTGCATTGTTATTAATCTGCAATTCATGAGCTTTCAGAGCTCTCTGATTGCCATCCTGAGCCAAGACAGTTGTGCACATACTTAACCCCAAGCAGACTGCAAGCCCCACACAAATCAATGGGCTAAGACTTCTGCAGCCCTCAGTGTCGGCAATTTAATGCTGAAAGCAGTATCAAAACTCTTCCCGTGCCAACAGTACTCAGCTATATGGAAAGGACATTCTTTTAGCACTGGCAAACAGTTCACGAGCTCAGCAGGGGAATAGTGTTTCAAGTTCACCAAGATGCTTATTTGTCTTTCTGTTGGCTGCTGAAAGAAGCAATGGTCCATGTTTCCTACCACACGCCCTGTTCCTCCAGACAACTCACAGCCTCTTCCTGTTTCCCATACATGTTGCTTGTTAGTTGGTACATTAGCACTTGAAGGAAAGATCAGGAGACCATTATACCAGATTCTGTAAGCAAAAATGAAAACAATCCCTTACTCCCATCTGAGCACGAGGAGAAAAGGCAAATAATGCATCCAGGTATAAGGGTGATAAGTCTTGAGTTATGGAGTACGACACGGAAAGAAAAAAATCCTTCTAGATTTTCATTACCAAACTCATTTGAGATAAACTGTAGGAACGATAATTTCTTGGAGGGGAAAGTAACTTTGTACAGTTAAGTCTTGTCAAGAGCAAAAGATAAGAATGACCTTTGCTTTTAATGTATTTGTCTTTCCATATCCATTATAGACAGTGAACCCAGTCTATTAGCACCATTGGTCTAACACTAAAAGTCAATTTGATTTAACCATACTTGCTGGCACTGCAAACTGCTTGACTATCACTCAATTAGAAAAGAGACATTAGCTCAGGTGTTGCTTAGGATCTAACTGCTCTTTCACCTTTGTAATGTACCTGAGATTCCACTTTAATTCAGTGTTCTGTAATCAGCTGGCTTTAAATCAATCCAGCATTGTCAAAAGCATATGGGATCAAATGAAAATGCAAAATTTAAAATACAAATAACCACGGAAGGTAGATTTTAAGTGCTAGTGCTGTATCATTATGGCAAAGTTGATATCATTTACAGCAACATTAAAGCAAGTGTTATTAAGAGAAAATGAGGCATTTGTCAATGAGTGTTTTTAGTGTCATTAGAGGTCTTAGAATTAACACACTTGCAATATTTTGACTAAAACAAGCTCATTCAAAGGCTCTTTTTAGCATATTAGCATCTTGTTAGACTTTGAGGATGTTTCAGATCTTCCTTCCTTGACTAGTAAAGGAAGGAATCAAATTCCAGCCAGTATGTTACAGAACTGTTCAAGTGTACTATTTGCTGTTGTATGTACTCAAAATACAAAGATCAGCCTTTTTTTTGCTGGGAAATATAAAATTTTATTTCCAGGGTCCCAAAAGGAAATATGAACCAAGTTCTGATATCCCCAGTCATTACTGAGGAAATTTTTTATTATATTAATTACCCATTATCTTTTATAGGGCCATTTCTTCAGTGAGAATGCACCCGCTGAGATTAGAGGTCTGCCTCCAGCATCATAAAGTTAAAACAAGCTGTGAATATCACAGATGGGCATACATTTATTGTGAGACAATTTTTTGAATATTCAATTTCAGGAGGAAACTTCTGCAGAGTCCTTACAAATATATTGCTCTGTCTCATCTCCAAACACCTCTAGTGTCTTGTCTATGTGGATATCTCAGTGCAGGAACACACACGGAAAACCCCACATACTGCACACTGTGCCAAGAAGGATAGATCCCCTCCTGCAGGAACAGACATCTGGATTTTCCTCCCAGATACTGGTGTCTTAGAACCTTTCCCGGACCAGCCCAAATCCTTGATTTTCTCACCCTCTTTAATGCAATACTTTACAGAGTTGCCTCAAAAAGGCTGGCATTTTTGCAGTGCACTGCAGAGGGACATCCTCACCACAGGTTTAAAAGTTAATGTCTAGGTCTGGCTGCTCCTCTTCTGGTGTTCCTAATAAAAACCCATGTTACACCCAGACTACCCTTTACCAAACCTCAGAAATGGAAGTGTGATGTCAGGGAAAGGGTCCTGAGCCCAAGAGAGGTTTAGGGCACACCTGTGGGCAGCCTACCTGGTGTTAACCAAGGTGTGCACCCCTAACCCCTGCATGCTCTTACTAAGTTAGAAAAAACTGTTAAATAAATAAAATTGTGCAGAAACCATGTTGGGCAGCTCTGTAAAGTGACACTGAGTGTCACCCCTTTCAGCTGAAGAAGGTCTGGCTCTGTGGCTTTATTGCTCAATTATGAAGTTAATCAAAGAACTAATTGAGCTTGGTCTGCTTGGTCTTTTGAGCCTTTTCTTACGGATTAGCTTTTATTAGAGCTTACAGAGGACATGAGGAAGGCTGTAAAGGGCAAGGAGATGATAAGCCTAATATGTGAGAGGAATGATAGCTGTATGTCATATTTGTGCAGACAAAATTGGGGTCTGGGAAGGAATATGAGAGATCCATGCACCTTTTAAAGACCTATAACCTGCATGGCATTTGAAACCTTTCTTGCCATCTCAAGTGTTCATTTCTTTAACTGTTTTTTTCCAGACTCTTTGCAGCAAACCAGTCCCTCATGGGAGTGACATGTTGTATCTGCCTGTCACTGTGACAAGTAAAGACCATACCTCTTTTCTTATAACAAAGTGATCTCAAGGAGAAAACTTAGGTACCAATGTGATATTAAAGATCTGCATCTGCCATAGAATTTACAGGAAGAAAAAAACTAAGACAGAAGGGGCCCAGCAGTAATATAGACCATAAGAAGAAGGATGATTTCTTAAAGATGTCATTCAAAGTGAATTTGCTTTGTTGGATGTGGGCTTCAAAATGAAGGTGCATGATTAAGTTATGTGAAAAAAGAGCAATGAGTTACAGTTCCTGACGTTTTTGTGCTATTTTTCTCCAACACTAATGTGGAGAAAAATATTGTTCTACACTTCAGAGCAATCAGAATACTTTATCTTTTAAAACTGTTTTGGAGAGTGCACATGTCTTAGCTCATACTGGATAATGACGAGTAAGTGAAACAGAATTTCATGCTTTCTAAAATGTAAATATAAGGAGGCGTACTTTTCTTTTCCTAGTGATTATCCTTTGCTACAATCACCTTCCTTTTCGCTGCCTAAATAATATTCTCTTGATGAAAGGAAAGTGTGTATGAGAACTTCTATCACATGGTTACAAAGGAAGAAAATATCTTGTTTAATGCACAACAGCCAGAATTCAAAGAGAAAGACTTGAAATTGAAGATCCTCCCTTGCTGTGGGATTTTTGCTCCTCTTTGATCTGGTATGAGACAAGAGCTAATGCCTGGGAAATACCTGGCTAGTGCGAAGTTCAGAGTTTGGGTACGCACATTCACCTCCAAAGGCGATACAATATAAACCATTTTGGTGTCCTTCCAGGAGACAAGAGTATGATCTTCCACAGAAGGCAACCTGAGGAAACCCTGACTGAAGTTTAGGGGGCAGTTTTGCCAGCTCTGTGCAAAAGTACAAACTCAAGGAGGCACAGGTGAAAGATGATCAAAGAAATGGTGAGTTTATCTTTGAGAGTGAATCATGAGTTTGTCTTACTGAGTTTAGCAAAGCAGGGGCTGAGAGATGTGACTGAGCTCTGGTGCGTGCCAACTGGGATGAGACAGCATGGCATCTGTGATGGCAGCAGACAGAATTTAAATGATCCTTCGCTGCCCTATTTTCCTACATTCATTTATTTTCTTGGTGGAATTAACATCTACAGAAACTTCTCTGCTTTGTATTCTGGGATGCTATTGAAGCTTTCAAAAAATGTAGGAATGCCTGTGGGTAAGAATTAAGGGGAAGGCCAACAAGACTGACAACCTACTGGGAGTCTGTTATCATCCACCCAGCCAGGGAGAAGAGATGGACAACTTATTCTATAAACAGCTGGAGAATGTTTCAGGATCATTAGCACCTGTTCTTGTAGGTAGGTTGAAGTCACCTATCAGACATCTTCTGGGAACTTAATACAGCAGAAAAGAGGGAGTCCAGGAAGTTCTTAGAGTGTGTGGAGGATAACACACACACAGTTTTTGATGCAGCTGGTGAGTGAGCCCAGCAGGGGAGGACTATGTTAGATCTGTTGTTTCCAAACCAAGATGGGCTGGTGGGAGATGTAGTGGTTGGAGACTGCTTGGGGCACAGTGATCATGAAATTGTAGAGTTCTTGGTATTTGGTGAAATCAGGAGGAACATCAATAAGACATTTACACTGGACTTCCAGAGGGCAGACTTTGGCCTTTTCAGGAGACTTATTCAGAGGGTTCCTTGGGAAGCAGCCCTTAGAAACAAAGGAGTTCAGGAAAGATGGGTGTGCTTCAAAATAGAGATTTTGAGGGCACAGGACCAGACTGTCCCTGTGTGCCGAAAGACAAGTCAATGAGGCAAACGTCCAGCCTGGATGGGCAACAAGGTTTCGAAGGAACTTAGGAATAAAAAGAGGATGTATCATAATTGGAAGGAGAGTCAGGTCCCTCAGGAAATGTTCAAGGGGGCTGCTAGGGCATGTAAGAAAAAGTTAGGGAGGTCAAAGCAAGCTCAGTTTGAACTTAATTTGGTAACTTTTTTAAAGGTTAATAAATTTTTTTAAAGAAAAATATATTAATAGCAGAAGGAAGGGTAAGACCAACCTTTGTTCTCCACTGGATGAGAGAGGGAACTTAGTACGTACAGATGAGGAGAAGGCAGAAGTGCTCAATGCCTTCTTTGCCTCAGTCTTTAGTGGGAAGATGGCTTGTCCTCAGGACAGCTGTCCTCCTGGGATGGTAGATGGTGTCAGGGAGCAGAATGGTCCCCCTGTTATCCAGGAGGAGGCAATCAGAGAACTGCTGAGAAGCCTGTATGTTCATAGATCTATGGGCCCAGATGGGATCTACCCCAGGGTGATGAGAGAGCTGTTAGATGAGCTTGCAAAGCCTCTCTCCATCATTTACCAGCAGTCCTGGGACACTGGGGAGGTTCCAGATGACTGGAAGCTGGCCAATGTGATACCCATTAACAAAAAGGGTAGAGGAAGGAGGATCCTGGTAACTATAGGCCAGTTAGCCTGACCCCAGTACCAGGTAAGGTTATGGAACAGTCCATACTGAGTGCCATCATGGAACACTCACAGGATGGTCATGGTATCAGACCCAACCAGCATAGGAGGGGCAGATGGTGTTTGACCAGCCTGGTCTCCTTTTATGACCAAGTGACCCGCCTGGTGGATGCAGGAGAGGCTGTGGATGTTGTGTACCTGGACTTCAGCAAGGCCTTTGACACTGTCTCCCACAGCATTCCCTGGAAAAGCTGGCAGCCCATGGAGCACTCTTTGCTGGGTTAAGAACTGGCTGGATGGCCGGGCCCAGAGAGGGGTGGTGAATGGTGCTGCATCCAGCTGGGGATCAGTCACCAGTGGTGTCCTTCAGGGGTCTGTGTGGGCCCTGTTCTGTTCAATATTTTCACTGATGACATGGATGAGGGCATTGAGTCCTTCATTAGTAAATTTGCAGATGACACTAAGCTGGGAGCTTGTGTGGATCTGTTGGAAGGCAGTAGGGCTCTGCAGAGAGACCTGGAATGGTTGGATGGATGAGCAGAGTCCAATGGGATGAGGTTTAATAAGTCCAAGTGCCGAGTCCTGCATTTTGGCCACAATAACCCCCTGCAGTGCTATAGGCTGGGGATGGTGTGGCTGGACAGTGCCCAGGCAGAAAGGGACCTGGGGGTGCTGGTCAACAGCAGGATGGACATGAGCCAGCAGTGTGCCCTGGTGGCCAAGGAGGCCGATGGCATCCTGGCCTGTGTCAGGAACAGTGTGGCCAGCAGGAGCAGGGAGGTCATTCTCCCCCTCTACTCAGCACTGGTGAGGCCACACCTCGAGTGCTGTGTAGTTCTAGGCCCTCAGTTTAGGAAGGACCTTGAGACGCTTGAGCGCGTCCAGAGAAGGCAACGGGGCTGGGGAGGGGCTGGGAACACAAACCCTGTGAGGAACGGCTGAGGGAGCTGGGCTTGTTCAGCCTGGAGAAAAGGAGACTTGGGGTGACTCTATTACTCTCTACAGCTCCCTGAAAGGTGGCTGTGCTCAGGTGGGGTTGGTCTCTTTCTCCAGGCAGCAGCTGACAGAACGAGAGGACACAGTCTTAAACTGTGCCAGAGGAGATATAGGCTGGATATTAGGAAATTTTTTTTCATGGAAAGAGTGATAAAGTACTGGAATGGTCTGCCCAGGGAGGTGGTGGAGACAGCATCCCTGGATGTGTTTAAAAAAAGACTGGATGTGGCACTCGGTGCCATGGTTTAGTTGAGGTGTTGGGACATGGGTTGGACTCAGTCTTGAAGGTCTCTTCCAACTGTGCCTCAGTAGGGCAAATGCTTGCCATGGTGATACAAACTTCTGGATTTTGGACCCAATCACATGCCCTGCACAGTATGAGAGTATGCATACCTCAACCTATATGATTTCCTTAAAGCCAAAATCTCTGCATGGTACAAAACAGTGGTTCTCAGATACTAATGTCATGAACAGATATATAGAGCAGAAGGGACAGCCCTTTATTCTTTAATTAACTCATACAGCTCTTCAGCCATATCATACATCAAGCCTGGCCATAAAAATGGCAATTTTATAGTGTGTATAAAAAGAATAAAATGATTCACAGAGATTGAAGATCCATTTACAGCAAATGTATATGCCTGTCTGAGTACAACAGATTCCAAACAGATACATTACTGTGACCCATAAAATGACTTCAGTAACTTATTTATTATAACTTTGGGTGACATTGTCACAGATTAATAGTTTTGTAAAAGGTTTAGGTGCATAAGGTCATCATATTCTTCTTGAAGAGATTTTTTTTTGGTCAGATGTGTGATGTTGCTGTGTGGTGAATGACCATTGCAATTCCTTGATGACCATTATTATGTCCGCATATTGTTAGGATGTGAAATGAGTGGGTGAACACCAGAATAGTTTAGGAAATTTAGGACAAACCTAATTGAATATTTTGCACTTAAATTTTTAACCCAAAACCTTGAAAGACAAGATTTAAATGCAATGTAAATGTGACCAGTTAAAAAAAAAAGATGATATTTAAAATGCAGATGGGAATAAGAATTTAAATGCTGTAATCTCTGAAGAGAACCAGCAATCAAAGTCTAATATCCTTATATTGTGCCAGATAATGAAATATTAAGCTAGAGATAATAAGATTTCTTTCCACTGGATAGTCTTCAGCATAGTTAAACCTATGAATGAACAGCTGAACTGTTTTATATAAGCTAAAGGTTATATGTCAAGGATTCTGAGGACTGAAAAAAAAAATCCCAGTCCATTTACTACAAACTCACATCATTCATTCTCTTTTAAAACTGGGACATAATTAAATTCATTCCAAGAAAGACAACTTCACTAGTGTGTATTGCTGGGGACTGGTCATGCAGTGGACACTTTTTATCCAATTTCCCTAGGGAAACAAAGGCTATGCATTCGTGCTCTTTGTGTGTGCACATCTACACCTTCATCTTTCCCAGTAAATGTGAATATTTCCATCAAGTTTGACAAAAAGGCAGAGATCTTAAAAGCAGTAAATTCCTGAAAATGTTCACAAAACTGGGAAAGCTAATAGAGAGATATATTAGCAACCTCCAACTGAAGGAATGGACGTGGCTGAGTCACCTCCATCAGCCTCTGACAAGCCAACACTGACACAAAAAGTCAGAGAAAACCAGACAAAATCCATCCCACCACCCCTGGAGTTGCCAGCTCTTTAATGTGCCAGTGAAGTGCAAGAATGCTGGCAAAGTAATTCCTGCCCTGACGGTCTATGGCACTGGATTTCTGTGGTCATCCACCAAAGGATTTTATATTTAGAACTACAAGGATAGGGTGAGTCCACTATGGAGTACAAAGAATAAAAATGAGCTTTACACTGCAAAGGGAAGTTCAGAAGAGGAATATTTCTCCTGGGGTCTTACAGAACCCTATGAGACAAGCACAACTCAGTGAAACACAGCTCCCTGCCTCCTTAAACTTCATGTGTAAATCTAAGAGAATAATCCTAGTAAGAGCTTTAAAATCAAAACAGGAATTACATACACAATCTTTGAGGATCAATTCAAATGTCTATGGAGTGAGCTGTGGAAGAGGCCTTGTATAAGAACATAGATGAGGACCTGGGCAGAGAACCCCAGTTCCTCTGGGAATTCCTCCCACCTTCCTGCACTGTAGACACTTCCATCCACAGGCTACAAGTGGGCCACTGCATGTAACAGCTACCACTGCTACATTTTCTTCCAATGTCTTCAATGTCTTTTTTTTCCTGGTCCTGCTTTGTGACAGATGTTTGCTTGCTTTAACAAAACTAGTAGAAATGTTTTGCCAATTTTCAATGCCTTTCAAACGCCTTTGAAACCATAAACCATCAATGCTATAATACTGTGCTCAGCAACCTGTTGCATAAAGAACAAGAAAAGAACCATCTTTCATGAATTTTTCAAAATGTGTTAAATTGTTAACACAATGAGGTAAACAGTGTTTATTCACAGAATAGTTTTTGAATGTATGTTCTCTTCTACCTGTTCATGAATACCTACGTTCCCTTTAACTTGAAACACTAATCTTAGAAAAATTAAGGTTTTAGTTAAACTTAAATAATTGATTGATCGTCCGTCATCTCATGTTTGCTCAGCTGTGCTTACAATGGGAAAAGACGAAACTGGTAAGCAGGCCTGAAGAAGCACGAACAATCGCAACCAGAAACCCATTCTTTGAAAAATTGGAATATCCCCAGAAATCATTTGTATTGTCATTAATAGAAAAAGGTTGAAAGTTCAGGGTGAGGAAGACTCGCCTTACTTCGTCCTTTTAGGACCCCTCCCCACGAAAACAACCCCAGACTTAATTCAAGAAGCCAACCACGCATGCTTAATAGCCATTCAAGCTAATTACCATAAGAAACAGAGGATGGGAGGGGCTGGTATTATGAATATGTATTTATTTAAACTTTTTGTCAATAAATAGACTCTGTGACCACCTGTAATTTCGCAGTGTGTATTAGGGGGCTACCCCACGCTGCTGCCCAGCGCTGAATAAACATTCCCTTTCTAACTTTAAATTGTTAGAGAGTCTTTTGTCCGTCACAGTTGAGTATCGGTATTAGACCAATACTCATATTTTGGTAAATCAAACTAATACAAATATTCATAGCACATCTCTGCCTCATCACAAACTGCAGCTGCCCATCAATTAATCTCTTTTCTTCATCTGTTTTTTTGCATGATCTCTTTAGGAGAAAAATTGTGGAGAGGCAGAAGCATGATTTCTTAAAATATTAGCAAAATTGCTATAGAAAATGTGCATAGAGAGTGTGCATTTACACTTCTAATTGAAGTATATTTCCAGAAAAGGCAAAGCCAGGTTCTCTTGGGGATGTACATGGTCTTTGCAAAACCATGTGATATGTTGGAATTTTTCTTCTCTTTCTAAAGCAAACTACAGCACTGCATAAAGAATGCGGCAGATGGTTACTTCCTAATCTGCACATGAAATATCTTCCAGTTACAGAATTTGTTGCTTAATGTCTCAAAGTCCATATTAATTATACACACTAACAGAGAGGCAGTCTGAAAATTACTGGATCTGGTTGTGAACCTACACAGTCTTCATTGTGGAGTTAAATTGTTGTTCCTCATAAAGCAGCTGAAAAGCTCAGACAATAAAATTTTGCCAGATGGTTGTTGATAACACAAGATGCTGGGCTGCTTTTTCTGCTGCAAATGACCAGGGGAAAAGCTGATCATAAAATCTCCTGTGGGTTTGAAGATTTGGGATTTTTTAAAGCGTGGAATAGAATTTGTGCTTGTTTTTGAGGTGTCAACAAGGTCTACAAAGTATCTTATGAGACTTCAAAATAAGCTATAGGTGTTATTTAATTGTCATACAAGCTCTGTCCTGATCTTCTGTCAAGGCTAAATACTCAGTAGCTTATTATCAGTCACTGAACTGCAAGAGAATTTGTTTTCAATACACTCATTAAGAAATCAGGTTAATTACACACCTACACTCTAGTAAAGCTTTAAACCTGCCATAGAGAAACCAGTGATTTTATGATGCTGAAAGGAAGAAAAATACCATGGCAACTTTCCTGTGCTATTTAATCACATTTACTGAAATTTTATCAGGTGCTTTTGAAGTAAAATGACAGGAAATAATCTATAAAACATAATGTGCTTTTAAATACAGAGACCTTGAATTTGAGTGTAAAAGGAAACCAAATCTCTAATTTAGTGGAACCAGTATGATTAAAAATAATTACATTTGTAAAGTGAACATTTGGAGAAAAAATGATTAATGTGCTCAATAATAACATCCATCTAATTTGTATAATGAGCATTTTCATCTAAAGCCATGTTTCCATTCAGGATATGAAGAGATTTAAAAGGAAATAACTTGGTTAGCATCATCTACCCATATTTATATCAGCATCCTGATTCTGAGTATGTCACGGCCTTGCAGCTTTGTTTGCCATTCAGTCTTTACAAAAAAAACCCCAAGAAGAACAACTTGTAATTAAATGTTTTAAATACACTCCATGAAACATTAATTGTGGCAAATCAAAAGAAATACTAGACATTTAAATACTGATTGCTCGCCGTGTCAGCAAAACCACAGAAGTTAGCAATCTATATGGATATGAATTAATATTCATTAGGGCTTTATTAACTTTCTCTGATAACAAGCTCAGAAAATATTATTTGGTCTTTCTCTTTGTGGTTTTAACTTTAGATTGTTGGCTTATTTTTCTCCATCCCAGACTGCCCCCTGCTTTCCTGCCACATTCCAAGGGGTGCTGTGTGTGGCACACTAGTCTCACCCTGCATCTGCATCTCATCCTTCTTCTTGCTGGAAATAAAGTAAGAAGTGTTTGAAGGAGTTTCCCAGGAAAGCAGACACCTAACTCACTAAAGTTTGTCCTCATGAAATCTTCTTAGTGATTTATTAGTTCCCATGAGCTGCTTAAGAGAGTAGCTAAGAACATGCACTAAACCCTCTGAATTTATCCAAGTATTGTGGGCAGGGAGGAAGGGTGATCCAGAGAACAGACAGAGGTCAGCCCTAGCTCTAACTTTAACATTCTTTCCTACTCCCTATAATTTAACTGTTCTTACAGGGTGTGTCTCTGATCTAGTTCATTGCATTCCAAGTCAAATTCTGGAGAAGTTCCACAGGAAAACAGAACTTAATTTATATTACTTCTGTAATGCAGTGGTTGTTTAGAGTAACTTTATTTCTATTCACTCCCTAAAGGTTTTTCAAATAAAATATGCTTTCCATTTGCTTGCTAACTGAAGGGAGAGGAAAAGAAAACAGTTCACATTCAATCCAAATTACTGTAAGGCATCAAAAATGAGAATCCTGTTCTCAGTTCTTGTTTTTCAAGGAGACTTCAACAGGAATTTAAAAAAAAGAGAAAAGGTAATTTCCACAAACTTTCTTTAAGTGTGTCACGTTCTGTTTTCTGAATGCTTAATAAGACTTTCAAGCTTGCAGACTTATTAAACAAGACAAGGACATTGAATTTCTCCTGTGCCTCTAGCTTTGTCTATGCCAGAAAAGTTTAAATTTTTATGTTGTCTGACTAAGCTGGTTATACCTGTCTGTGCTCCCAGCACTGAAAGACTGAGAGTGTACAAAAGAGTTGCAAAAACATAATCTAGTATTTTATGTGTTAGATGCCCAAGGTCAAGGGTGCAAATCCCTTAGTCTGTGTGGTGCATCAATGGAGAATTAATGGGGCTGTTAAATGTTAAGAGGTGTTTTAGTCACATTATTATGCTTGCTAGCAGGGCACAGGGCTGAGATGCTATTGAGGGCAAAGCAGATGATCTAATGAAATAACCTTGCAAGGAGCTCTCCTTCCTCATCTAAGGGGCAACAATCTGCCACAGCTGAGGTGGAGGAATTTCTTCCACAGAGATTATATCCTTCGTGTCTGCTGAAAGATAAACAGGAGTGCTTGGTGCTACTAGCTTCTTCCCTTTTTCTTCACACTACCCTTGCAGAGAGGAGAAGACCCAGCCCCCACAGTTCTCAGTTTCTGCGGCTGCTTTGCAAGCACAGTTCCCTTTAAGAAAAAAGGTCAGCCAGGATAGGAAAGCAGACTGTCATTTCTAAGGTAGGACAACTAAGAATCTGTCATGACCATTATTCAACTAATCAGAGATTACATCAGCGACCTCATTCTGTCAAAAAATATGTGCAAAAATGACCTCTTCCTTTATCAGGAGCAATGGGATACGACAGCACAGCCATTATTGCAGTGTAGATAAGAAAGCACCCCCATGAACAGTAATATGTGCCCATAGCTTTTTATAATGTCTCCCATTTCTCATGTGTGGCACACTTTGATTCTGATGATAATAATATATTTAAATAACTTTGTAAAAATTTGCAGATATACCTCACTGATGAGAATAATTAGTGGTGGTGGGGTATGGTGTGAATTTGGGGAGGGCTGGAAACCCCATTTACTTAGGAAAGGACAGATGGCAAATGTGGTCTGGCTGCAGTTCAGCTAGGAAACCTGCACACAGGGTAATTGCACCATCATGTTGTACAAACTTCTTAGATAATTGGTAATGTCTTAAAGCTTTATTATTCTAGTTCAGAGCCCATGACCTCTATTTCCAAAGCGATTAATAAATTTTAGGCCCTTTTAATAAATTTGCAAGGACCATGGTAATTTTACAGGCTTATGCTCTGCATAAAGCCAGGCCAAAGATCAATACCAAATAATCTCTGCATTGACCCTGTGATTCCTGACTGAGCACTAGGAGCTGCTTTAGAGAGATGCCACAGAAAGATCATTCACCCCAGCCTGAGGTTAGCTGTTCCTTCCCTGTTAAACATTTCTACTTTATTTATATACTCGTTTTGGCCAGCTTCATTTTCCAGCCAATTATTTTCATGATGCCTTTTTTTCCCCCTAGAGATTTCTGGTATCAAAAATCCCTGCTGCACTTCTCCCTGAGTCTTAAGTCTTTTTGCGGCTCTTTTGTGAGGAGCTAAGTGGCAAAGACTTTATGTAAAGTCGATGAACCCCAAATTGTCTTATTTTTTTTTCTTTTTAACCCTTTAGTGGACAGAAAAAGAGCTGGAAGGTTGAGAGGCAAGAGACATGTGCAAAGAAGAATCCCTTCACGTGTTTTAAATTAAATTCTTTAGTGCCATTCTCATTAAAAAGTTTTTCCTGCAAATGCTGTTTGATTAGGACTTCAAACTGCCTGCATTAATGATGAATAACACTTCTGCAAGGTATTTACATGTTGCCTTGTCACTGCCACAGACAGCTATGTCATCAAACGTGAGAGAAAGAAAGAGGGAGAACTTGGGGAGTGAATTCACAAACTGGGACTCTGTACTCACTGCAAATGATCATTGCAGGACAAATGCTTTCAGCCTGTGCCCTATTAAAATGGTTTGCCACAGGCAGATGTTGGCAGAAGTCATCACCTCACATTCTGTTGGCTGTGACTCTTGCAATGCTCAGCTCCTTTGCTGAGACACCATTTTATGAGACATTCCACATCTCTCCAGCAGGAACCATGGTGTGCATCCCTGGATGTACAACCTTGTGCTGATGGTGCTATAGGGGCGCTTCAAGCTATGGCACCACAGAGCCTCACAGCACCCATATAATGGGATTGTCCCCATTACTATTTTTCATTCTATAAAATACTATCGAATTCTATAAAGTACTACACTAAATTCTATAAAATCTACTAAATTTCTATAATTTTTTTTTTTTTTTGTCAGAGACTGAACAGTTTCTTCCAGACTACAGAAACAGGTACTGTAGATTAATCAGTGCAATCAGGTTCCTGGGGGACCTGTCAGATATGTGACCATTTTGTTGCTAGCTCCCTGTTTCCAATGCTTTTGGGTATCAGTACACACATTTACAATTGGTTCTATAACAGAGATATGAGAGGAATGAGATTAATGCAGACATTTTGCAGCAATCTACAGACATGCTGACATCAGGTACAACCATGTTCAAGCTCACTCCCAAAGACAGACTCACGCTTCTTCCCAATGCTAGCAGTTCATTTCATCCCAAAATCCAAAGTTCTCTGAACTGGGGGAGCCAAGGTGACCCTGAGCAGGGCGTGGCCAAGCAAGGAACAGCTCAGCTCACTGTACTTTGAACTACAACCCTATTCAAACCAATAGTGTGGGCAGGGGTGTAAATCTTGGGACTTCATGTGCTCATGCCCACTCCCACCCCTGCAGCCAGGCACCCAAAGATGCACCTTCCTGACATGCTCCTGCCTTTCCTTCACCTCTTTCCTCCCTCCAGCACCTACTGTGTTAAATCCCAACATCTCAACATAGGACAGCATGCAGCCATTTCCTTTTGTTTCTACCCCTAGGAAGCTTGTAAGACCACAAATGCTTACAAAGCACATTCACTGATGACTTCAGGGATTGACTGTCCCCCAAAAGCTTCTCACAGAGGAAAAACTGTCAGTCACTTGTGAATTCAAAGATGCAGGTCCAGTCTGTGCTTTATATTAAAAGTTTCCTGTTTAAGCTGCACAAAATTAAGCACTGCTTGGAAGGCTAGATAGGAACTGAGATAAAGCCATTACAGATGCCCTAATAATTTTCTTTCACACCAATTATAAAGCTCCGTGCCAACATGCAGTAACAACAGGTTGCCAATTATGCACATTTAAACACTGAGCAGGAATTGAGGATATGTACTCTGCAAGGCTGGAGGTAGAAAGAGATGGTGAATACACAGGCTGTGTGTGCTGCTGGTACAATTTACTTCAAGTACATTGGATAGAAACAATGGGTATTGATGGAAGTCACAGTGGTCCCTGCTGCCCTGAGAATCAAATACCTGGACAGTGCTTTCTTGGTTTTTGCACTGTGGGTGCAACTTCAGAGCAGTTTTAATAAATTTGGCTTGGCTAAGCAGAGGCAGAAGAGAGAGCTGGATGGGCAGAAAGAATCTTGGCTGGAGGGTGGGAGTGCATTGGTATAATGTACATTTGTACATATGTTATTAATTTTACTGCTTCCCTTTAAGCTGAGTACATTTGGAACACCAGCTATGTAACACCAAAAGGCATGTGGAGTAAATTCTAAAGAAGGGAATTAAAAATGCAGTTAATTTTTCCATGGGTTAGAGCTAGATTTTACTTGCTATACAGATTTCCAAGGAGACTAATTTGAGTGAATTAATGAAACATTAATGCCTGCAAAAGATTTTTAAGAGTGGTACTTTAGGAACTATTTGGCTTTGATGAAAGGTTTGACTGCCTGATAACCCTAGAGCCTGCAGTTATAGTACAATATTTATAAATGGAAGAGACATTTACAGCCTCATAAAAGCTTCTGTTTATTGTTATCAAATTGCAGTGTTGTGCACTGAAACATTAATATGTAGCTTAACCTGTTTCTTGTAGCTTTGTTATGAGAGCAGATGAAGTAGCTGAGCAAGCATAATGGTCAGGACACTAGCAAAGGCCAAGTGACAGGGACAATGCATGACAATGAGAGGAGACAATCCAAACACTGCTACCAAGTCTGCAGCCTGCCTTTGGTCCTTGAGACATCCAGCTCAAAACCAGACAGTGCTGCGGTTCCTATGAACAAGACTGAATTCTCTGACATTCTAGGGCATAGCACAGATCACAAATCTCACTAAAACAGCTCTAATCAGAGTACTGGGGAGTAAATGGGCTAATATGTTCTCATGGACATCCTCCTGCTTACCAGATATGCATATTCATTTCTCCCTTGGATCCTGCACTGACTTGTTCTGCAATCCTGCTCTACTTCTGCATGTGCAACTACAATGACTGAATAAACCTTCAAGAAGCAGCATCTTATTTGACTGAGTAGACTCATATCGTGATCCTGAAATGTGTAGGGTTTTGTGTGATGAGCTGTCCTGGATATCTTTGAAAATTTCCAGTGTTCAGGAGAGTTTTCACTGAAATTAATACCTTGGAAATGCAGCAATCAAAACAGCAGGACAATGGAAGTAGGATATGGCTGGGAAAACTTTTGTTGCCCCTGTTCCGCCTGGTTAAGTAGCACATTTGATACAGAGCAGCAGCCTCTGTACAGCTGCTGGTGGATCAGAAATAGCATGATACTTCATTTTCCTCTCTGATGGATATATATACCCAAGGCAGGCTCTGAACAAATGTATTTCAATTTAAAACATTATGAGTTCATCAAGGATTGCAGAACTGACATTGATGCTTTTATTGTCAAATGGGTACAGCCTATAACCTCTCCTTCAAGGAAAGCATTGAGCAAATAGACCTTGCAATGAGATGTGAAGGTTCATCAGTGTAGTCCTTGTCTGGCTAAAACTGACAGAACAATGCTGCAGTGGCTGCTTCTTCATTTGAGATCCCCAAGGTGGCTTTGGGAAGTTGTAGTCCTTTGCCCTGCTTGTGAACCAAGATCCTATTATGGATTGGAAATACCAGTACTTCAGAGACTTTGTCTAGAAGAAATGGAAGGGGCTGGAAACACAAGTTAGCAGAAGAGTGTACACTCTAAGCCTCTTATTCATGGATCCACAGAACCCTAAAGTTCAAGTATTGAAGGCAACCTGAAATGGTCTTTTCAGCTTTGCCATTAGAAATAAAGCACCTTTAACAATTCAGCAGGAACCATACTTTCCACTAAAATATCTTTTGGATCATAATTTCCTGTCAAGCTCTGTGAATTCCTAATGAATTCCTAAGAAATCAATCTTTCTAAATCCCACAAGTACTTTGGAAAGCTGCCTTTTTTTTTTTTTTTTCCTATCCACTGAGAATGTGGTGATCCATATTTTCCATATCTCTATCACTTTTTTTTTTTTTTCCCTGTTACAATCTGTTAGGGAAAACATCAGTGAAACCCTATAAGGGTCCTCGAGGTCTTTTTATAGTATACATACAGTTGGCACACACACTGTAGGAGGGATTTGTGTTCCATCCTCAGCACTCTGGGTTGCAAATAGCAGCAGTGTGCTAGAGACCAATGGGTCCCAGCATGGATATGGATGATCAGAACGAGTGATCAGATTTGTAGGACAAGAGGAAATAAGGCCAGAAGAAACTCTACTTTTTGCCTATCCATCTTCCTTCCCATCCATCTTACATGCCTCCTTAACTATGAAATTATTATTTTGTATGCTTGTCTTCCTATTTAAGGCTTAGTATCTTTTCTTCCTTTCCTTTGGAATCTTCAGACTATATATGAGCCCTTGAAAATAAAGAAGGAAAATATTCTTTTGGCAATGGTAATGTAGACACATAAATCTTCCCTGCTTTTTCAATTCACGCACTGCATTCTTTTACACTTGCTCCCTGCTGAAACCAGCGTGATAACTGCAAATTTAAAATTGGCTCTTAATTTGAAGACCTTTGAGTTTTGGTACTCAAGACTTGCATTTTCAAACTGTGACATTTATACCAAGGCACCAGGGTTATTTAAATTTATTTTTCATTATCAGTAAAAGAGCCTTCTACATATTTGTCATGATTAATTTGAATACAAGTCACTGAAACAAAAGAAATGTAAGGGCAGTGTTTTTAAAGTTTTAGTATTAAGCAGTTTTTGGAAAACTTAATGGAAAATAATGCATGATACCTTTTCTGCAGCTTACTGGAGAATTTTAGGAAAGTTGTTAAGGTCATTGTCCATGTAAAAGGACATGTCTCTGATCATCTGAACCTTCCCCTCCCCGCCACCCCTCCCATAAAAGGTTCGTTTGTTTCCTAGTTGTCAAAACATAAATATTTTACTAACACCACACTGTCAGCCCATTTCAACACTGAACAAAGCATGCAGTGAAGACCAAACACGTAAAACTTTACTCTGAGATGTAAGTACAGTTTCCATGTAATGCAGATTACAATCTAACTGCATGCATAGAGTGCCCAGAGATGCCTCCTTCCAGCTCAGACTGGTGATTTGATGCTCACTCACTTGTGTGCACCAAACTGCTGTCACGGGTGCTTGCCAGCTGTATTGACTCCAACTGCACTCTGCAATTTCCCTCCCTTGGCAGCTCTGGGGATGCCTTCCCTGCTGGAAAACAGAGGCATGGACATCCCATCACTGCAGAGCACTGAAACCATCTCTGCTGCTGAGGAAACTGCAGCCCTCAGTGCTTGCCTCCCGGGAATGGGTGACAGCAGCAGGAACACAAAGGTGTCACACCTTGCTGTGCTCAATTCAACAGCAATTGCTGCTGCCAGCCTGGTGCCACATCAGCTGGCCCCAGCGGGCTGTACATGTAGTACAGGAGGAAGCTTTGCTCCACCCCACATATTCCTCCAGCAGAGGCCAACAAACACTGACTGCAATTTACAGCTGTCAGCCCCAAACATAATTAATGTGCAATCACAGCCAGACGAGCATCTTAAGGGAGAACATGGTCTACTTAGCTCACTTAGTTGTAGTAAAAAGGACTTTATTTTTAGGGATCACTGCTAATGGCAGACAATTTCTTGGGGGCCATCAGGGCTTAAGCAGATGTGGGAGCAGATGGCAGAACTATAATGCTTTTTTGGATGATTGGCTAATACCTTTTGCCAAATGCCAATGGTAATAGAGATATTTTGCCAATCTCAGATCAAGCGACAAGGAATTTTCATCCCAAGAGGTGACAGCAGTTGAATTCTACTTTTTGCAGTCTGTAAGCACCAAGAAGTCCCCATGAACTATAGTCAACAATGTTTTTGCCTTCTTTCCCTCCATCTAAGAAATTACTTTTCTCTGTATAGTTTGAAAAGGTAATACAAATATTTAATTAGTTTTGTCATGTCTTGACTCTGTTGAAAGCAGGATGACATATATACCAAAGCAAGGGAGTAAAATCTGTCCAGCAGAAGGGAAAATTTATGGCTGCAATTTTGCAGAGGGGCCCCTATGATGCAGTAAACTGCAAGAATGAAGCATGAAGAGTTTATTAAAGCCATAAGAATCCTGAGATGAGATTACAGCCTTTATACTCTGCCATGCTTCAGATTTGATAACGCATGTCTCTCACCGACCCCCTCCCCCTGCCAGCTCTCCTGGAAAGGCAGAAAGAGGAAAGAATCCACAGTAGATTGATTTTGATTTCACATGTAGTATTCTCATTAATTTTCAAGGCATCAGCTCACGCAGATCAAAGTGGCAGAAGACGCTGACATCAGCTTTCATATCTGAGAGGTTATCACTCCCTGATGATAAAATTGCCAGATTATCAAGGAGTGCATCTGAAAGTCTATAGCTACTGTAAAAAGCATTGTGACATATAAATGCACAATGTGACACCATTACTGTATCATCTTTACTGGAACACTTAGCAAAACATTTTCAGTGACACCAAATGACAGTCATGCCTTTGATTTTATTTCTCAGTTTTGTAGCCTTGGAAATTATAATTTGGGGGGGTGGGGTAGCACTTTTTTCCCCCTTTGTCCTGACTGCCTCCAGCTCTGACATGACCATCTGCAGTGGAAAATGTGCCATGAAAGATCTAGATCAGCATGGCTATGGAATCCTTCACCTTTTTTAGACCTGCTGATGGAGTGTCATTGCAACAGCAAATGATCCCATAACAACACCATTAGAAATGCTTATTTTAACATTTCAGGTTTTGTGGGTTTTTTTTCACACTCAGTTTGCTCCTTTGCAAAACTTCAGGAATAAGAAACATGGTGTTCTATACTCTCTGGTTTTCCTGTTTTGTTTCACAAGTCTAGCAAAATACTGTATCTTTCTTTAGCCTTCCTCCTTAATGCAGAGTACTGAGTTCTAAGAGCTTTCAGGGCATAAAATAAATAGGAAAACAATTTCCGAGTAACTGGGGAGCATATAATCTCTGGTATTTGGTTTTTGACAGCAGAGAAGAATATTGCAAATACTCTGTGAAGCAGGGATAACAGTTACATTCACAGCCACTCTTTTTCCCCTCTTCTGTGTCCTGCCATTACTCAGGAGGCTCAGGGATGAGTTCACAGCAGGAATACAGGGGAAGGGTTACCTAAAGAAGCTTGGACATTCAGCTACACATTTCAGTAAAAGCCTGGCTGGTCGCACTGCTCTGAGTTAGTTTGAGAGAAAACAAATCTGCAACATTTCTTCCCTGATCCTCTGGGAATCACAGAGGAGAGCAGATTCACCCTTTCTTATTAATTGCAGTTAATAAAAACATCAAAATATATTCACCTATTACAAGGATTGTAAAAGTAATTGTAGAAAGTACACTTGGAGCACACTTTATGTAAGTTTTCTTCTCATTGACCAGTGGGGCAGAATGGGAGAGGGAAGGCTTTGTTCTTGCTCACTACAAGTCTAAATCATTCCAGAAGTCTTCAGCCACAATTACTGCATGAACACTAAATTTCAAAATGCAATTCTGAAATCCACTGTTCTGAAAATGCTAATACATCATCCTCATCATCAAAATTTCATATGTGAGCAGTCCAAAAGGAAGTTATTTTTATGGCACTAGCCTTGGCCAACCTGCCAGCAACCTACCAACCAAGATTTAGTAGACATCTACCCACTAGAGTCGGTTTTGCTCAGCTGCTTCACGTAAAGCACTGCATCTCCACTCTGCTTCAATGCTTTCCTGATTATCTCTGATCTGAGAGTTCCTACAAAAGAGTTCCTAGCACTGGTCAGCAATTAAATCACATGCCTCACTGAGAAACTAAATTTGATTAAAGTGGGATTCAAATAGGCAAGGGGTTTGCAGTAGAAGAAAACTGAAATTAAGAGTCATGTCCTCAGGGCTGGGGCTAACACCATCTGCAGATGAAGGTGTTGGGATGGTGTCTGTGGCTTTGAGCTGACTGTAGGCTGCAGAACACTACAAAATATGCACACATAGCCAGAACCCCTGGATGTTAGCTCAGGATGTTGGCTGTGCTGCCTAAACTTGCTTTGAAATACCCCATACACCATACCCAGCTATCTTAAGGCATCATGTAGGTGAATGACAAAACCCAGTCCCTTCTTAGGAATGTGAGTAACCTAACCAAATCCTCCAAAAACAAAAACAGAAAGCCCACGTGGCTGACCAGTGGGAATAGCTGTTTGGTTTGTGATTAGAAATAATAACATACCACCCAGAGGGAAAAAAAAAGCCCAACCAAAACAACAATGAGCAAACCACAAAAACCAAGTAGCAGAGTGCTATGCTAGGATAACCTGAATAGGAATTGCATAAAATCCCTCTTTGAAAAGACATTGACCCCTTCTATATACAATGTGTGGTCAAGATCACTGAAAACTGAATAATGCATATCTTTTTTTTTTAAAAAAATGAGCCTGTGGTACAAGATCAATATAATGAGTACTTAAACACATTCCAGACAGAACTTAGACTGAAGACATAATGAAAAAATACCACCCAGCAGAAGTAATAATACATCCTGTCAGTACTTGTAACAGTCCAAAAGCAATTTATCGACTAGAACCGTGAAGAAAATATTTCTGTTCAGTGGGATCTTATGTCATTTTGAAATGCATTTGTATTGCAAAGTAGCACAAGAGTTGATGTTTCTTGTGAACCTTAAAAATACTTAAAAATTCTTGCAAAACTTATGAAATACCAAAAGGCTGTGTTTTCATATAGATGAATCTTTTTTTGTTTAAAAAGAGAAGAAGATGCTTTAAATGAACACTGAAGCAATATAAGAGAAAATAAAGAACATTTTAGCTTAAAAAGAATGTTACAGTACAAAAGTATCAATGGAATTAAATGAAACAGCATGAAAATTAAATGTTTTAACTAATTTAGAGAAACAATTCAGCCTTACTTAAATGACATAAACAAACTATTTGCTTCCAATCTCTCAGATGGAAAAAGGTATCAAATTGCACATGTGCCCATGAAGTTTCTTCTTTCTGAAAATGCACTATTCTGGTAGAAAACCCTTGTTTTGATATGTTTCTTATTTGCATGTATAAAATATGGAGTCCATTGCTGCAAAAAAGGGCTCCACTACCATTTTCATGGGTAAGCAAACTGGTGATGACTGCAAGATAACTCTGGTTTTGCAACTCTTATCTGAAAAATGGAAGCTGGTAAATTGTAAAAAACACCTTTCAAAAAAAGTTCCTTTTAACTCAAAGTATAAATAGTAGTCATGAGATCCTCAGGTCATTCCTGGAAAATTTCCCTGCTTAGTTGAATTTTGAGAGCTACAGCATTTTTTAATGGGACCAGATGCCACTGAGGTGTGTTGATGTAGCACCAATCCTTGCAAGTGTCACTAAAAGTGTGTATCAGATTGTGACCTTCCCAAATTCAAAATATAACATCATTAAGCACAATGCAACCTATCAAAACGCTTCACTACAGTCGTGTACTTCCTTATCAAACTCATCAACTCAGGTGAGAGTTTTTGCAACTATCCAGTGACATTACCTTGATAAATCCAATATCTCTCTGATGTTTTCAGATTGCTATATCCTATTGAGCTTCTGTCCACTTTAACACACAAGCAAATGTCCTCTCATTTGCCAAAACAATTTCATTGTCAGGTAGGGCGTGTGAATGAAAAGTTGCCACTGAAGATACCACTTGGAATTTTAAAACCTAGATCATCCCAAGTCTCTTCTACCCATCAAAAGGCTATTATTTAACCTGCAAAACTATATGTGATTAAAAGGTCAAGCTTCTAAAGAAGTTCATATTTTAATGCTATCAGCAGAGAACCTGTTGAATTAATGCCCATCTTAGGTCACCAGGTCAAATGTTCTGTCCCATTAATATTTGTAGCCAAGCAACTGAGTGAAGAGATTTGGCACCTACACAGTGCATTACTGGGCACACACCCTACATGCAGGAAATGGCAAATTGCAGGACTGTTAATTTACAGGGCAAACAATCCCCAAGATTTAGAGGGGATTGGCTGCCACACACTTGTCCAAGATGACTCTGAACCCTACAATGCTGGGAACTTGACTCAACAATCCTGGTGTACGTAATCCAGGATTACGAGACATGAACTCTTAGCCAACATGCAGCTCTCACCTGAATGAGCTTCCACATCTCCAGGCATGTTTGATGGAGAAGAGATAGGAGAGAGGGGATACTACAGTTTGTGGCACTACCATGGGCAGACTGCAGGAGAGCCAAGGACAGCCATGACCTTACTAACATAGATCACTGTTTTCAGACATTTTTACATTGAATTTTTAGCCCCAAAAGTTCTGTCTTCTTAAAGAGGCTAATAATGCCTGCATTTTCTTTTTTTTGTAAAGTTAAGATTGGAGTGGTTCATTCTGACTGGCATTAGTGACTCCAAACCAAAATCTTCAAACTCTAAGTTACAACTTTTGTGCTCTATGGGTAGATCATTCCTCTACTTTCTGTCTTCCTCTCTTATTGACTTTGTTTCTATACAGTCCTTCAGGTTTAAAATTGGATTAATGACTAAAGAACCTTTCTATTTTTTACCCACTGTGAGACTTTTCAATGTGTTTGTTGACCTTAATTAATCTTGAGAGGATTTGTTATACATCTATCTTAGGATAATTAAGCTGCATTGTTTTAGGTGCTCTGTCTTAGTAACACTCTCTATAATTACTTCTGGAATCATACATCTCCTGTAAACCTGACTTTTGTTTCAATTTTGTTGCCTGTTTGAAAGCCATTTGAAAAGATCTTTGTAAATTAAGAAATTAAATGCTGTTAAATGTATATTTCAACCTCTTCTTGATCAAAACCATATATTTCTAAAATGGTTCCATATCCTTTTTGCTTTGCAGACGTGTCTTTGATCATCTATGATCTGGTACAGTAGTAGAATTTTAGCCAAAACCACGTTTCTTACAATATGGTTCTAAACAAGTTTATCAGGATCCAGTGCAAATACACTACATCAAAGTTGAAAACTCTGAACGAGACTGTACAGGGGCCTCAGTCACACACAAAGCATTACTCAATCCCATCCAAAAGTGTGTGGAGGTATAAGGCAAGGTCATTCTGCCCCAGCTGATCTCTGCTCCAGTCCTTTTAATTCAGCAAAGATGTGGCCCTGTAGCCTTTGCCTGCAGCAGTTCCCTTCTTGTTTTGGGTTGGTGGCCCGGGATGGGGAAATCAAAATTACAGCTTGATTCCCATCTGCTGCAGAGACCCACCTTCTCTCCCAGAAGCTGTCAAGTCTGGTGTTGCATCCTGAAATCCTGTGCTCTGTGAATGCCAGTGAGGGATCTGTCACTTCTCTGATCAGCTCACACACAGAATACAAACAATGTCATACATCCACATGCACCAAAAAGTCAGATCGAATTAGAAATTAAAAGTGTTCAAGTCTCTCTTTTTATTTCTTGGCCTAGAATTTCATAGGCTGTTTTGAAGGTTGATGGAATGTGAGCTGGAACAAAGCTGTGTCTACCAGAGATGAGCTGACCTGACCCCTTTACGAGGCACATACACGCAGACGTAAAAATGAGTTCGCCCATACTCCACACCCAAACCTCGGCAGCACAGTCTGCATTTGCAGTTAAGGGTTATGAAAAAAAAAAAAAAAAGAGAAAGCAAATGCCTGTTGATAATTTGATCTTTACTTTTACTGACCTCCTCAAAGACCCCAAAAGATCCTGCCAGGAAATGCCACCTTCAGAGCCCATACAGTGGGACTGGCAACAGTAAATTAATTTTTCACAAGAGAAGGGCTATTACTGCTGAGGACTGCCTTTGGACACACATAGTGGAAAGAGGAAAGGATTACCCTCAAGCTGACCTGTCACTAGCCCTTGCAGCAAAAAAGACCTGCAAATTACAGCACAGAACTGTTCCATCCTGCTTTTCATTTATGTTTGCATTTATAGCCTCAGTGGTATCACAGCTCCCATAGAGGATAAAGCAGTACATGGAATTTCTTGCAGAGTGCAAGCCAGGAGGTCACAGCACAGCTCCAGAGCCAGCTATCAATACACGTAAGAGCTCCCTGTCCAAAACCTCAGCAATTCCTTATCCAAGAGACCTTGCTGTATATCTTGTACAAATGCACAAGCATATACTTCAGGACTGCAGTGTTTCACACAGCTAATGCATATATGCTCTCATTCATTCCAGTCTGATAGTCAGCCCTTAGGCATACTGTCACAATCCTGCCTCTTACAAGTAATTCACATCGAAGTACTGCCCCTCCTAGAAGAAAACATCAATCAGAAATGCTGCAACTCTGCAGTACATTCTCCTTCTTTTACACTGAGGAAAATCCCTGAGCAGAAACTGAACCCAATGGAAATTTTAAATATGGATGGAACACAGGACAGCAAAGAAAACTAGTTAACCTATTGAGTAACTAGAGAATTCACATGTGTTTGCAGTCCCTTCTCCAGCAAATGCTTCCCCAGCTGTTCTTATGGCATGAATTAAGAATGACCTGACATGCCAGAGGGAAACAGGCTGTCTGTGTTCCAAGGAATTTTTAATGATGCATTCAAAGTGGAAGAGTGCAATCAGAAGGATGACAGGAAAAAGCAACCCAGTTTAAAAGCTGATGGGTCAAGTGCTCTGCTGAGGTGCAGTGAACTCAGGCTATCTCACAGCTGAGTGATGTTTCCTAGACCTCCTGAATAACCATCTCCAGACTACAAAGAATGAATAGTTCTAGAGTTAGAGGTCTGTGAACACAAGCACACCTGCAGATGTGCACATATTCACTCTCTCTCGTTTCTTATTTTCTCTGTTTTATATTCCCCAATGCAATAAATGCATGTTCTTCACCCTGTTTTCCTCACCCCAGCATGACAAGCATGACTCAGGTTTTGTTCATCAAGCCAAACAATCATCTGTGCTCCAGCTCACATCTACCACACCCCTGCAGCAGATCCCTGCTTAGGAGCAACAGCCCAGACAACTGCTGTTTGACAGCATCACATGGAAATTATAGCTACTCAAAGAAAATTAATCCAAAGATTAATGACACCCAAGAAATTGGAAATGCTTATATGCTTTTGTTCTTATTTTAATTATATGTGCTCAAGTTTTCAATGTAAATTCAAAACAACCATGTCTGAAAGAGGGTAAAGTTAGACTGGGTGTAAAGAAGACATTTTTTACAATGAAAAAGCATAGACTGAAACAGGGAAATTTTAGGTGTCTCATCATTGGATGTTTTCAAAGTCAGATTGGACATAGCTTTAAGTAAACTAATGCAGTGACAGAAGTCTGTGCCCAAGGCAGAGAGGTTCCAAACTATTCCATTATATTCCATTACAGTTGTATGATTCCTACCAAAAGCAGGAACACAAATAGCAAGGTTGCCAGTTATAACTGGTTGCCAGTTTTTAAATGAAAAGCCTAAAATTTAATATCATAAAAGGTAGTGAAAATGCAGTTGCAGAATTTCCTACCCAGGAATAAAGAGGTTCCTGCACAGAGGTATAAGATAAAGGTACACCTTGGTGACCAATTCCTTTTTGCTTTCTTATCAGATTAAGGTTTCACTCCAAGTACTGAGCAGGAATGAAGATCAACGCGCTGGGAATAAAGTGTTTTGCCTATTAAGATTTATCTAAAAGTATTTTTTTAAAAATCACATTGGAACATTCAAAATGAGGAAATTTATATATATTGATTATATGTCCTAGGCAGGAAAGGAAAGAAAGCAAAAAGAACAAAAAGATGATGATTTTATTCCTGGAAGCAGTGCTGATCCATCTGATACAAATCAAAATAAAAGAACTTGACATACTCTTCAAACAATAATTGATGAACAGATTACTCTATTAATTCTGTCATGATGTTTTTATCTTCCCATGTTCAGTTTTCTTTCTCACTAGCTCTCATTTGCAAAATTATTTCTATTCAATTGAAAAAGTATCTCCTCAGTTACCGTGACATGAGATGCCACATGCACACAGACCGTGGGACACACTGAAACATTTCTTGCAGTTAGTGCATTTCTTGAATGGCCAAAGTCCACAGGAGTGACCATGCATGAGCCTGCAGAAACCTGATGTATGTCTATCAACATTTCAAATTTGCGTGAGGATGCCTCACTGACAACATAAGCAGCCTAATTTGCAAAAGTGCTTGGGACACACAAGTTGATCTCCACTGGGATTCCTGGAAATCAAGGCTTTTAAAGAGGCCTTGGGGAAATGTGTTTGACAGTGCTAATTATACATCTTCAAGCTGCTTGGTACTCTTCTCCTATCTCTCTGGCTGCTGCTAGGAGAACACTTTCAAGAATCAGGCTATTTTAATCCCCTAGAGTAACATGTGAAATAATTTTAGGCACAATATGGAAGGAAAAACTAGTATTTAAGGGTAGAAGTCAAAATACAGCGTGGTATTCCAAACCACAGCACTGGACATGTCTGCCATGGACACCACTCCAAGTTTAATTTCCCAGCTAATCAAGGACTAGGGTCTCTTTGGGTTGTTGGAAAACTTTGTAGACACCAAGAACCGATTTGGGGTGCAAAACTTGTTTTTAAATAGACAGCACACAAGATCTAACCTTCATGAGATACATCACAGTTGTTACAACTTCTCTATCAGCAGCACTGCAGCTGCAAATGGAAATCTATACCATGAATCTCATTAATATCTCACTATTGACCATCTTTCCCTGCCCAAGGCAATTCATAGTTCCATTTCCCTGCTTTATTGCTCTGCAGCTTCAGGTGACACACTGCAAATAGTGACTGTGTGTCGGTGTTACAGTTTGTATCACTCAGAATCATTCCCTCCCAGACGTTTTGCAATGTGTGACACTCTTGGCTGACCATCGTGGCATCCACTGACCAGCTACACAGTCACGACTGAAATTTGTTCTGCATGAACTAGTTGGAAATTTTGTGTCGTTCAGTAGAAATTGCAGCTGGCAAAACAGAAGGCCCTGTGGGACCAGACCCAAACCTTTACCCAGGCTCTATACAGGCATAAAATCACATATGCAACTTCAATCAGAGAATAGAGCACTAAAGGGCAGAAGGCTTTGGTTTTTGCTGGGGATGGAATATCTTCACTCAGCAGTGACATGTACAAAATCTGATACTGGAACTGGAGTGTCAAATTGTTCAGTGCCCTTAGTTGCTGGGGATGTGCAGGAGTAACAGTATGTCTTGGGTAGTGGTGGTGTTTATTTTTTTTAAACAAAACATAAACCAGTGTTTCTGTAGTGTGTTGTTATTTAGACAGACAAACACCTCAAACTAATGAGTAAAAGTGGATTTAAAATAAAAATATTTAACACTAAGCACTTATGGGTGAGGACATTACTTTTGGAGGCAATCCTCTCTCCAAAGTTTATTACATTTCAGAATAAAGTAAGTTTTCTTAATCTATAGTTAGCATCTGCACTTGGGGCATTTTTTTTTCTAAACAAAGATAAAATGTCATGTATAACAAACTAATGGTTTAGAAATAGCTTTGACATTAATCACCCAAGTACCAAATTGGTGCCAATCCATTAATCTTGTCTGTGATATTTTCAGAAGAACGATAGATAAGTAAATTGCCACAAAATATGGAGGTGCTTAGCTCAAGCAGAATAAATTCCAGTAGTGGTTAAAAGGAAAATATGAAAGAGGCTATTAAACACATGCTCACACAAATTTATTTACATTAAAGAATGAGGGGACCATTTGCTGTAACTAAATGTAAGATAATTAAAAGTGGAAATTACTAATTAGAATTTATATATTATCAATAAATACTGTTAAAAATATTGCAGTGCTGAATGAACCAATTATAATATCAGTTCATGTTATTTTTCAGAACTTCCATTTCCAAGAACTCTATACAGAACTTCTAGTGTACAGTATAGTTTACTGATTTCTTGTGAGGACAAAGCACTGAATTTCGCCTTGAATTAAATATCCAGTAGCAGCCAGTACATATGAATCAGCCTCCTTTCCCAAAATGGTGCTTGCTCTCACTCTGCATTGACCTAAACATGCGTGCACCTAAATCCAAATTTTATGATAGCTTTCCTAGCTTGACTACAACCTGTATCAGCACCTACAGTAACACAGTAATAACCTGTTGAGAGACTACAGAGCACCTGCAGAAACAGCCAGGTCTGATGGCTGCAGGCTGGTGTCCAAGTCTTGGTTCTCTTTGTCTATGCTGCTTAGCAAGGTCTAACCTCTCAGGATGGTCACTCTTTTTCCATGGACCTCTCTCCTGTCCTTAAAACCAGGGAAACCTTCCAATTTAAAAACTAAATTTGTTCCTTTGAAGCCAAACTGCCTGAAGACCTGTTCAGTCATGCCAGCTCCTGGCACAGGCAGTGCCAGCCCTGAGTTTTAGGCACCACCATGAGACTGATAAGGAAATCAGTGTCCCTGTCAATGGGAATCACAGTTTTAGTTTTAAATTCACCCCTTTTGCTATCTCTGAACCCCTATATACTTTTCAGTATGGTTTGGGGGACCGTATCACCTCCATTAATCACTTTATAAAACATTTTTCTGTATAGTTTTGTCAGGATAAAGGTCTTCTCTAATGCTGACAAGCGTTAAGTTTTCAAATTTCTCCAAGTCCCTTTCTGTGGCCTCATATTTCTTCTCCTTACCTCTGAACTCCATTTATTCCCTCACAAACCAACTCATGACAACATTTGTCAATGAATTTAATGCTCTAGTTAGCAAGGAAGAAGCTTGTTAGCTAACATTTATTATAAATTCTCTTCACTCAGCAGGCAATGGACTATACAGACATTTGACTAGGAGATGAATTACAGAAAATAATTTTAGGTATTTTTTTATCCACCCAAAGTAGTCGATCTGAACTGAATGCAACAGAATGATTTTCATGGCGACAGCTGTAGCAAAAAGGCTCCTATAAATGTTATGTCTGTACATAAAATATAGCCAATAGAAAGTGCTGCCTGTAGATAGAAGGGAATACACAGTATTGTGCATAAATCTCTTATGCCAGGCAAAGGCTGCTGGTCAGTGGACATATGAATGCAAACCTAGGACATCTGGAATATTTCAAACAGTGAGGGAAGGAAAAAAAATCTAGGTAGCTTATAGGGTTATATGGAGTGCCTATGGAAACTTGGCCCCTGATTCATACCTAAATGAAGATACTCAAATCTTTTTGAAATCTTTTGATACTCAAATACTTTTGAAAACCATATTAGGTATGTATCTCCTTCTAAAGGGGGCCTATATAGGCTGTCGTGTCTGGCCCTCAAGTAGGTCTATCGTGATCCTAAATCCAACTCCTGAGCACCTCAGAGTATTTCTAAATTGCCATTTTCATACACATTTCCTAGAGGAAGCTCTGAGTCAGAACAACTTTTGTTGGAAGCACCAAAAGAAAAACATTACTATGATGCATGGAGCATTAGTCGCACTGCAAAAAGGAAACAAAATAATGGAATCGCACTGTAATGATTTTCAAAACTATTAACTTTGTTAATGAGTCATTAAAAATTTACTCCCTGCACTGATTCAGTGAGAGAACACAGTCATTCATTAAAATCTCATCCAAAAGGTTTTAATCCAGCTGCCTCTTGAAATGTGCGGACAATGCATATGTTTGGCTTTAAATTACAAAAGTTTGGAAAATATCCATTTTGGAAGGAATAATGCAAAAGTTTCCTCAAAGTATTTACTACAGCTTGATTGTAGATGTGTAACTGCAGCTAAAAAACATCAACACAAAAGAGGAGGTGGACTCACACCTGACATATACTAAATCCTCAGCTATTTATCATTATCAAGCACTTCTGTCTGCTGTTAATCATATGCTTAATGCAAAATAATTACACATGAGGTCACAGAATAAGAGGTATTTATTAAAGGACAGTAATATTTAATTATAATTATTATAGGAACAGCAGTCCAATTTTAAAGGGTTTTGTTTTTAAGAAGTAGGCAAAGGAGAGAAAGCTGGCAGTCCTGCCAGCTCCCGTGATTTCATTACAAATCCAGTGACATTTCATGCTCAATTTGTGGCTCCTGAAGCCCTCCAACATGAAGGAAATTCTCAGCTTTTCTTTTATTCATAAGTGACTTGCTTTTCAGATGACCGGGGAAAGCTTGAAAAATATAAACCCTAAAGAAATGCCCAAGAGAAATACAGATCCACACACCCTGGAGTCTCAGGATTTTAAGGCAATCTCATGACTTATGGAATCTTTGCTCACAGTTTCTCTACTCTGGCAAGTATTGGAGTTTTCTGAAGTGATCTATGAGTGTGAATACACAATTACAGCATCGACACCAGGCACTATTGTATTTTAAATTAGAACATTTTCCTTTGACATGTGGTGAACTAATAGACAATGGTGCTGCGAGAAAAGTCACCAGGGAGTAAACAGCAGGCACTTCTCAAGAGCACACCAGAAGGAAGGTGGCCAAGTTTCAGGCTTCCTGTCCTCCATCATGCTGCCAGTTCTGTACTACAACAATTTAGGATCCTTAAAAGTCTTTCCCAAGACAGAAACAGGAGTATCTGCTGGAATTGCCAACTTAGACAAGTTGAAAGAGATAATTTGGAAATAGGAAGAAATGGAGAGGCTTTTCAAGTCAAGTAATGATAAAGACAAACAAAATCTGAAAGATATCCTTAGTTTGTTTTACTGTTTCAGAGCAAGTAAGATTGCAGGAGTATCCTTTCCAACATCAGTCTGGAGTCTCAGTACAAAAATCTCAGTATCCTCCACCACTCTGGCAGGCATTTAAACTGATTCTCTCAGGAGCCTCTATAAGCAAAAGTGTGGCTTTCAATAAAACCTCTGAGAGTAGGATCACAAAAGATTTATCTTTAGCTTTGGTAAAGAAAGAGAGAATAAATCACTAAGAGTCAGGGAAAGTTTATGTATTAGTTTCAATAAAAGGGATGTAGATCTATAGAAAAGCTAATAAAGCCACAAGACTGCCCACAATATTCAATATCAGTGTTCTTGTGGGCCTCAGAAATTCTTCCAATCCTAGTGAGAATGATTCCATGTATTTTCCAGATTAAGAAAAAGCCAAAAAACCATACTAGAAGAATAGAGAGCATTCAGAAAAATGTAGAGGAAAATATTAGGTGCAAGAGGCTGCATAAATGTCATACATTACTAGGGTAGTGTTAAGTGAAAAGAATTCTCTGGTTACCTGAAGGTCAAGGTCAAGCTACACAGCAGAGCTGCTTTAATCATCCTGACAAATGGATAAACTATAATTAATTACCCATCTCACCAACTCAGGCCAAAGATGAAGAAAATAATAAACCTTGCTAAAGACCTTCAGTCACATCAACAATGAGGTTGATTAAGAAAGTCCTCCCCTTGGCTGTACTTAGAAAGATCTAAGAACATTTAGAGCAGGAAGGTGAGGCAGAAGCTCTCCTGCTGCCATCATCTATTTAGCCAAGAAAGGGAAGACTTCAGAACCATTCAATGTGTGCTCATGTCACAGGCCAGAGCACATGATTGCTGTGCCCCCGATCTTCACAATGCATTCACCTTTGCTCAATTGCAGCAAGGCAGAATAAAATCCAACAGCTTAATGAAATTCACTGTTTTTTTCCCTCTGACATGAGAAACTACTTCTGTGGTCAACTCCCAGTACAACTTCTGGCCCCACCCATTGCTGCTGCAGGAATTTGTAAACCAAAGGCCATGAAAGCAAATGCAAACACTCCTTAAGTTTTCATTAAAATCAGAGTTTTATTTTCAATTCCCCTTCCTAGGAGTAACTTATTATGAACAGGAAGACGAGGTTTCAAAGTCTCTTCATGATAATCTCCTCACCTCAAAATCATCTCCAAATCTCAAGATTTGGAGAAAAGCCCTCTGAACACACTTTCCAGTACACCATCAGTGTCCCAGCTGCTGAACTGTTTTGTGGAGATCTCTCACCATAAACAGACACAACTGTGTCAGCACATCCAAGGGGACACTTTTCCAAAATAGCAGATAATCATTGGAAACATGGCAGCAACTGTCTTAATAAATCACAATGAAAAGTCATCATCTTTAATTAAGAAATTTTCCAACACATTTTATTTTCCTTTGTTGTGTTTTCAACTACTTTGTGTTGTTTTTATTGCCAGTGCACAACTGCTCTTGTCCATGGTGGGCCGATCCTTGAAGATGCTCAGGGCAGCTGTTGAGGTGCTGGGTGCCTCTAGTTTCTATCAACATTGCATGGGAACTGAGCAAGCTGAGCATGATGCAGGATGAGACCCAAAAAGCACTTTGAAAATGGATATTTCTCCTCTGGCATCCAGCAGGGACTACACGCCATCAGCTGGCACACTGATAATTATTTTTCCATTACTCTGAGAGCAGTTTCATCCTTATTTATTTTCCTTTAATTGCCTTGACACTATTTTCTGATCTGATCAGAGCAAAGCAGATTTTAAAAATATATGTTTTCCATTCTAAACACGATGTTAATTGTTGACAAGCCTTAAGCAGTTTTGTTCTGCCAAAAACGTCTGCTTGCTCTGGACCATTTCAAAACATGAGAAGCACAATGTTTCCCAACTGCTGTGTTCTGGTTCCTGTGCACATGAAGGATAATACAAGATTAAAGTATCCTACTGGAAATGAAGGCACTAGTGTTTGCCTCAGAGCTCTGCTTGCAACTTCACGGGTAATCAGGAAGTATCTCTTAACTTCACCCTATCTTCATCAGTTGAACAAGCAAAAATAAAAAATGTTTCCTTACTCCCAGTATTTTAGCACATCTTCTGGGACAGGAATGCCTGGCACTGTGTGCACAAACAGTACAGCATCACACAGGATACCAGATCCTGGCTTGGCTGAAAGCCTCTAGCTGCCACAGTGGTATAAAAGAGCAAGAATTATTGCCCATATCTAAAGGGCATTTGAAAACTCATCCTGCTGTAGTTCTGCTGAAAACACCTACTGCTTCAGCATTAGAATTAGTTAGCTCATCATCAGATGTATTCCTCTTGAATTTTTCATCCCAAACTACAACACAAAATAATTTTTTATTGCTTTCTGCTATGAAGGTCACTACATTACCCTCATCATGAAAAGCACAAATGAGCTTTAGCCCATGTCCCCAAAAATACACTCCAGATGGACTCCCACTTTAAACATGAGGAATGGATGTCCACTGAGGTCAAAAGGACAATTGCAAAGTCACTTGGAAGTGGAAGGAAGCAAAGAGTGGTTGCTTTGGTGAGCTGAACAGCACAACATTGCCTGCTCCTCCTTCCTTGTCCCTGCACAAAATGTTGTGGCTCAGTTTCAGCAAGTTTTAACCTTCAAAAATAGTAGTAGTTTCACATTTCCATAACGTTTGTCTTAAGTTATGTTTTCTAAACTATCAAAATACTTCCTTTTTGAAAACACCACCTTTATTCCAGTATTTTGAAACAAAAGCAAAAGGGCAAGGCAGGAGCAAAGTTTTGCAGGTTCAGGCTGCATTTGGTAGGTAGTTAAAGCCAACAGAAGCCATTTTTTTTTATCAGATAAACTATTCAACCAAAGCCCCGTGCACATATCTGCTGTGAACATTATTTGCTCCTTCTTTATTGGGTTTTGGAAAGAGTTATTGAGTTTCATTATTGATTTTTAGTGAGTGAAACAGTAGTTTTTGCTGGGATCTTGACTGAGTTAATTGATAAACTCTTGCCAATAAACAATAGCAGGGGCAAAAAGGTAAATGAAATGCAATCAGTGCCAGTCAGAACAAAAAAATGCATTCAGAAACTTGCAGAATGGTATCATTATAACTACAAGCCAGGTGTTGCTGCAGAAATGTTTAAGAACTGTTGAGGTAATGAGTACTATTGGAAAGGTAATGATTGCACACTGAGTAATTATCATGTTACATGAATTACTGATGCATCTAAGGATGCATGTTTGTTTCAGCTTGCTGGGCAAAATTAAGTAAAATAAAGTATTTTATAATTTATTTGGCATGGAGGTTTTATTTCCTACAGCTTGGTTAGAACTTAAAATCGAAGATGCGATTGCAGACATCCTCTGCATGCACGGTTGAATCAGTAGGGGCCAACTTAAAAACCATATCAAAGACCACAGCCTGATCTCACATTGCAAACTATAGATAACTGAGAATTGACCCATTGTTCAAACAACTCATGAAAGGCACAATACAGTACGAGTCCTTGTATTCTGTTGATCCAATGCCTTCTAAGTCTTGCCTGATGCAATCTTTTTCAATTCACCCAAGCAGCAAAAACAATCCCAACCCATGGTTGCACAGGAAAGTAGCAACTTTGCCAAGACAATGCAGATGTAATGCAGCTGCTCAATCATCTAAAGGAGAGTGCTTGCTTCTCTCCTTTTTCAATACACATGTACCTTTTAATGTTATTAATGGCCATTATGAAATTGGCTACAGGTGACAGTTCAAAACATTAATCCACATGGCCAAGGAGGCAAGCTTCATACAGTTAGTGTGGAGCCTGTTTGGCAGATGCAGAGTTCATCCCTGCCACACCACTGGATAATAAGGTTCAATTGTGCAAAAGATGCAGGCAAAGGCTTGGGAAAAAAGATGTAGAAAAGTATTTTTCACGAAAAACAGGGATTTTTTTGTTTTTTTAATGTAAAGTTGAACGTTGTCAGCTGCCACTGACACTAAATTGGGCATACCATTGTGGCTCCCCGTGGGTATTTCTGTGTCAGGGTCTCTCTTCAAGTCCAGGGCTTCTAAGTGGACTACATTTCCCATGAGATACTGAAAAATTCCCCCTCTGCAACCTGCTGTGCCCTCAGAGCAATGGTCCAGAGGGGAAACTCTGCTTGAGAGGGAGGGAGAGGCTCACTGACACCATCACAAAAGTCACAGCAAACTGTCAGAAAAAGACATACCCCACCTCTCTCCAAACCTGTGCCCCTTTGCAACAAGGTTTGTCTCAGACCCACTGACATCTTTTTCCCCTTTCCAGAGTTTCCTGTTTGCTTGCTGCTTCTGCTCTCCTGACCTCAATTAAATGGATGCTTCTCCTGAAACCCAGAACACATTTCCAACTACCTTAAATGAGTCTGTAAAAGGAGATGGCAGATGAGCACAAAGACAGTGTGCTTGATAAAAAGACCCTTTGCCCATCCTGTTGCACTAATTGTACTAAGTGACACCTTGGAAGTCTGTTTATATGAAACCCATTCCTAATTTATCAAGTCAGCTTACAAAATAAGAAGATACATGCAAGAATATCCACCAGACTAGCTGCTGTGCATGCCTGACAATGACATCCTCACATTTTCCATGGAAAAGGACAGACAGTGGATTACAGAGTATGCTGAAACTACCCAAACCACTACACAGATCCTAACAGGTCAGGAAATTGAGACAAAGTGCTTTGGAAAGGAAAATTCATCTTAATACCCGTGAGGCACCTGACTAAGTCAGGTCACCCTGTTTGCCACCCAGTTTGAGACAAGAGGGGCTGAAAATGGAAGAAGTGGAAAAAGAAGCTGCTGTTGCTTGCTAACAGAAAGATGAAGAGGGGGAAAAAAAAGATACAAATCTTAAGGGCTGCAATATGACCTGGCATTAAAAGTGCCATTATGTGTCAGTAACCGTATTCCCTTGAGTCTTCTATTCTTTAAATCAGAGAACCAGAATTGAGGGTCTTTAGTCAAGAGTGCTAAGGGTCCTTGCTCTGGCTCTTACAGCCTGTGCTATGGTGCCCCTGCCCTGTTCAGGTAGAGCACAGGTTCCTGGTGGGAAATGAAAGGTGGCTGAAATGTCACAGGTGGCTGGAATCAACACTCTCATGGAAAGAAAAGGCATTTCAGTTTTGCCAGGACAAGTCAACACCAACTCACTCTCAGTGCCCCTGTCCTAACCCAGCCTCCTGATCCAAACAGTTTTGCAAGAGTTATAGTTACACCCTTCCCTAGGCAGGAAGGCACATGAGAAACTTCTACTTTACCTCATAGCCCTTATAGGGCTCAGCCTGCTCAGCATCTGAAAGCTGAAGGAGTCCCTGGGGTGCCAGTGCCTGGATTAAGGAATGTACAGTTTGGTTTTACAGACAATGAGGGCTTCCCCACAGCTGAAGTAGGATTGGGCATGACTATAGGCAGAAATGGCTTTTAAGGCAGCTGTTCAACTACTTGTACCCTAGGTGAGACTTTCAAGGTTTTGCAAATATTATTAATGTGATTTGTCAACTTGCAGGGAGCAGGAGAGTCAGACAACTGTAGCTATGGCAATAAGATCATTACTGGTGCAGAAGATCTGGTCATTCCCAACGCTTCAGCAGCCTTCATCCATGATGCCAATTAGATAAATTCTTTGTGATTCCTTCAGGCTTCTACAGCACTGAATGGAGAGACTCAGCCTCTAACGAACAAGGTTTACTTAAAATTATGTGACATAACCATTGTTGTAAAGTATGTTAAACAAATTTGGCCATTATTTTCCCAGTATGCATATCCTTTTCCATTTAAGCATCATCTTTAAGGACTGACAGCTAGTTACTGATGACTGAGACACATGCCTGTGTTGTAGTGGGTCAGAGCATTTTCTGCCAGCTCACCCTGTGCCCATCTCTTCATGATGCTAGGGGAGTCAATAGATTGTACCCAAAGAGTACCAAGCCACTCAGAAATCTGCTCCCTTTGAGTACAGAGCTCTTTAAACCATTATCCCTGGTGAAGGTGCTAAATATGTCTGAAAATCAGGTAGAGGAGGTGATTCACTGGATGGTGTTTGTTACACCTATGGTCATATCTGCCCATTCTGTCTTGCAAAGACTGGGCACTCATTCAGTTTTTCTACAGTGAAAGGCTCCAATGATATTCTTTTGACCATTTCTTATTGTGAAATAAAGAGCATGTGTAAACATCTCAGAGGGCTTATAGCTAACACTGAATAACTTTTTCAGCACTCCTGTACCAGTAGGAACTGATAATGACAACAGTTGGATGGCTTTGTTGGCCATGTCCCTTTTGATGAAGGATGGACGCTTGTTTTTTCCCTTTCTGGTTGGCTTGCCATAGCTGATCCTCAGCAGTTCTCCTGTGTGCTGTTGGATTTCCCAGTTCTCAACTGCATGGAGGACTTTCAAGGAACACACATCCACTCATCCAATGCACCTGCTGGCCATGATGGAGCATCCCAGGCCCTTGGTCTCCCACAAGCTGGCTCTGACCTTAGACCCAGCACTGCTGTTCTCCACCTACATCTCTATTTTCAAGCTCAGCAATGTTTTCTGCAATCTCTGTTCAGTGCCCAGTTCTTTATTTCCTCCAGAGCTTTATGGACAAAATAAGATGAAGGTGAAAGAGAGGGAGGCCTTAATTGTGTATGAAGCACTCAACTCATGTATTCCATTCTCCACATCAGCTTCCTCTCACAGTTTTAGCCAACCATCACTTGTCTTCTTAATTCTGGCCCAAGCTGTTGTGTCACCTTGCTCTGTGCTGTTAAGAAGTTTCAGCTCTGAGCTATGCAAAACCTTTTTCTCAAAATACCTTGAGACTACTGAGAAAGTTAAAGAATCAAGGCTTACAAAATCCTTTGATGCTAATCATCAGATGAAAGGTGCCTTAGGAATAGAAATATCTTACAATAAACAAGAAACAACCTTTAAGTTTTTTTTTAAAAATAGTTTCTTCTGAATCTGGGCAGACAGAACTCATGCAAAGGGAAGATAATTGGGATGGGGAAAGAGAGGCATCACTCCTGCAAAGATACAACACCACAGTAATGGCAACTTAAACATTTATGGACAGATGAAGTGTCAGCCACAAACTGACATAAACCAACAGCTTATTTGAAAAGCCTCTGCCCCCACTATTTAACTCTTCTGAAAGATGAGCACAGCATTCTGTGGAGGAAGCATTTTCAAGCAAAAGTGGACTAGGAGGATGAAGTGGGTGCGATTTAAAATAGAAATGTAACTCTCATCAGGCCTGACTTGATTTCTGTGCCACCTAAGCTAGTGGAATTACTGTGTTGGACTCAGGAGTAAAAGGTGAGAGGAACTTGTAAACATCCTGTTATTAAAAAGAGAAACCCCTGTATTTACTGCAAATCTCTTTGAAACACCCACATTATGTGGCTTGCACTTCCTTTTTAAGCAGTTCTTATTTACTGTCATCTACATTTCCCTTTTAAAGCAGATTATTACTCTTACTGATCAGCTTTTGTGTGAAAGTTTCCTGATGCAGGCAGAATATAGGTGTTGTTTGTAAAGGTTGTCTTTTTGTTACTGTTTGACAAGCAGCTGTTCATAATTCCACAGCTTAACAATTACACTCATTTTTAAACTAAAGGGTGGAGCCATAAATTTTCTCCAGTATTTCCTGCGGCTAAAGAAACTCAGTAATCAATAAAAAGAAAGCACTAATAATATTTCATGACTTCTTTATTTTCTTGTCACACATGCTGCAATAACTTATGGAGATAAACAAGTGCCTGTTTTTCTGATTTCATTTTGAACACAGAAATCACTGTAGGGCACACAATAAAACTTGATTTTTGGCTTATGTTCCACAATCAACAGCTAATCATCAGCTGAACGTTTGATGCAAGGTGCTCTGCTTAACCTTTTGTCTGCTGTCTCCCTCACCTTTTTGTGTGCTCTTTGATTTCAATTAAGCTGTGACTGAATATATCACCTCTGGGTATTATCTTTCCTTAAATTAAACAGCACTTTTCCTCGTGATCTTAATCAGAAGCTCCTTGAGGGGGAGTCTCTGCTGTTACAACTGGGCACCAAGTCCTGCCCTCCCCAGTGTCTCTGAGCAGTGTTTGTGGTGGACCACAGGAAGAGGAATGGGGCTGCCACACACAGACAAAGTGATCAGACACTACTGATAACACAGGCATTGATGCCAAAAATAACAACCTGTTCCAGGGAAGGATGGTAAAAACTCAGCTTTTCAACAAGCACAGTACAAATAAATGTAATTCAAAAGCTCAGTTTAGATGAATTTGATTTTCTGGTCTATCTTCTCTGGCCCAAGCTTTATTTAAGGTCATTCTAAAATTTTCAGAAGCCAAGGTCAAATTATCAACTTGGTGTGTCTAATATTTTGATGAAATTAATGCTAGCTAAAGCATGTGAATTTTTCACCATAGTGAAAAATGTTCTTCCTTGTGCCAATATTGGCATTTCTGTGATCCTGAGAAATTACTTTTCTATGGACTGGGAAGTGTCTGTGTGAGGCTCCCTGTGAAGCAGAGGGATACTGCTGCTGATTCTGCTGTCACTTAAAATAAGTGACCACTTATTTTAAACAGTTCCTTGGACATTTGCTTCTAATGGAACCTGCTGCAGACCCACAGCTCAGACAGAAAGGTCAGCCAGCCCTAATGAGAGCTCCCAACATTTCCATTACACCCACTGTCATATTTCTTGTTCTGACCTGGTGCAGTGCAAAAAGCTTCATAGGGCAGACAACCAGTGAGACAGACATACTGAAACGACCACTACAGCTGCCCTCTGTATCTACACAAAACTACAATATATTTAAGGTATCCGGAGACACTCCCAACCTGAATTTCACTGGGTCCTTGCCAAAGGCTCCTCTAAAAATGTCACTGTTAAGTAAACATGTGACTTTAAGAAAGCTTTACAGGAGATGACAAGGGGCAGCAAAAGGCTATTCAGATATCCTGCATTAAGCAGCTTCCTTCTGATGCTTAAGCCAGGAGCCTGGGCTCTGCAGGCTCTCTTAACATCAAAGGAGGGAGGCTCAGAGGCAGTGACAGTGCCACGGCTGTGGCATGATTGAACAACACTTCATTTTATGTTTGTGGACTCAGATGCCATAGCAGGTGACTAAGAAAAACAGCAAAGGAGAAAAATAAGCCTAAAATCAATGTTACCTCACGTACAATCATTAAAACACCACAGACCAAATTGCAACGTGTCAAAATTGCATCAAGCGTGTTGAAAGCTGTTACTGCAGTGCAGCAAAAGTTGCCAATTAGGAAATACATTTTGATTTGGAATATATATTCATTTTATGATTGATTTTATTCTTTTTGGTCAAACTAAGATCGAAAGGTCAGGTTTTAGCTAGCTACTACACGAGAAAGAGAATACTTCCTCTGCTTCCACAAGGCCCCCATGATTTCTAGCTCATAATAATTAGTGAGTTGCTGTAGGGGAATGCTTCCAAACACTGCAATCTCCACAGAAAAGGTGGTGATGCTACAGACATGCAGTGCTGCTATGAACACACAGTTCTGGTTTTTTGTTTCTTGTTTGTCTGCTTGCACTAAACAAATGAATTCCTCTCCCCCCAAAAAACTGCAACAAACCCCAAACCACATCCAAACCCAAAACCCAAGACAACCCCCCAAAGGGCTCCCTACCACTAAAAATGGTTTGATGATCATTAAGGGGATGTAAAAGGTATATGCTGTGTATTTATCTACCTGTCATGTTTTCCATGCTCCTTATAGATCAGTAGGGCAAGACCACTTTCCTTCTAAAATAAATATTTTAGATCTACTATATCCTTAAAGAGCTGACATTTCAGGGTCTCTGTGGTGATATGTGAACTTGTAAGTCAGTGCCCTTTTTGAGGCAACATGGGATGCTCCCTCAACAAATCCTGCCTCTGTACATAGAGAGCCTTATTCTTTAATGCCACATTGAAAATGTGCACACGAGCACATGGAGGGATTGTTCCTTACGCTATGAAGCAGAACTGGGGTTGCTCAGAAGTGGAGGGAAAGACAAGGGATCTCCATGGGCTGTGATGATTTTTTTTTGAGGATCTTTCCAGCCTGTCCTGAGAACTCTGTGCTCCCCAGATCCATATCTAGCCTTCTTGTACCACAATCCTCCGTTGCACCTGAATGTGAACACAAACAAGTGCAAGTATGATTGCTCTCTTGTGTCCTCTGGGCTTGTTTCTTTCTATAAATGCCAGAAAAGTTCACCTCCACTTCATGAGTGGAATAGAAAACACTGAACAGCTTTGCTCCCCAACAAGACTGTTTGTTTGTTCTCGGGAAAATATTGTCTTGCAGATGCCATCCTTCAAACATGCATTCAACATCCATTTAAAGGTGCAAGTGGATGAAATAGGGGAATAGTTTTGTCACATGGGCCTTGATTAACCATTTTGTATATCTCCCTTCTCTGGAGCACACCATTTACAACTGCCTAGCAGTAGACTACACATTTGTTTCAGCTAGCCTCAGAATAAACAATTTATTACATTTTGTGTATGTGTGTATGCTTTTATTTTTGGAAGCAGAGATTAAATCTCCCTTCTGACACAACCACTGTGTAACCTTGGTCATATCTGGTGATTTTTGCACCAATTCCTGGTAAGAGGGATGAACATTTCCTGGTCAGTCTATCATGACTGTACACAGCTTAGGAAAAAGCTGTTTTTTATTATTAATGAACTCTGTGCTTCCCACATGGAGAAACAGCTATCATTTAAGATCTTAAGCATTATTATAAGCAGATGAGACAGGAAAACACCCTGTGCTGCTTAAAACTGGTTAAAAGGTTCCAAACACAGCAGTTTTTTTTAATATTCTCCTGTATTAAGACTTGTGACAGGAACAAGATGGTATTTCTGCCTGGAACAGTCTTCTGCCTCGAGTTTGAAGTGACAAAGCATTAATGTATGCAAAATATGCAGCCTACAGCTTGTTCATTAGGAAAACGTAGAAGTAGAGGAGAGTATGTAGATTAAATGTCACCAAGGCATATAAAATTCTTTGTGGCTATATAAAACTCTTCCCCATACATAGGAAAGTGCAATGTATAAAAAGGAGAAAATGTGCAACTGCTCCACTGCCAAATGCCTAGTGATGGGTAAGTGTGACAAACCAGGAGCACATGGAGACCATAAACCTCAGAGAGAGCACCTCTGCAGCAAACTTGAGTGTCTTAAGGAGTAAAATGGCCTGCAAGATGTGCTGGTTTTACTCAGACTCTTGACTCATAATTCATTCTACCTGTCTGTATTTGCTGCACTTCACAGTGCCTTGACCCACCCTTCTCCATTCCTCCTCTGTGTAGGTTCAGGTTTGCTCGCTGCTTGTAGCACTAAGAGCATTACTGCTAGAAAGTAGAGACAGTTTGTGCCAAAGGATTAAGGCAGTACAAGGAATAATGAATTCCAGTCTTGGATTACTGTTTCCATACCACAGTCTTGGGCCTCACTTCTCTCAGGAAGTATCTGCAGAAGAAGTTGGATTTGGCTTTCCTCTCATCAGACTAGGTCACAATCTCTTCCTCCTTCTCCTCCTCCTCCTCCTCCTCATCAGCTCCTTAAGTGAGTGCAAGGTTTTCCATTAGCATGGCCACATGCAATACACAAAATAAGAACTGAAAGCTGAACACCAATTCTGCTAATTACCAAGAGGGGGGTGAAGAATTATATGTCAGCCACATTATTAAAATTTAAAGGAGTGTTTCTGAGCCTGTCCAAACAGTCATTGAGTTTTAGTCAGCTTCACAAGACAGTGGCAGGCAGAGGGAAATCAAGTTGTTTAATTTTAACATTTTTGAAACAAAATTTTTCATTTTAGAATCTATTGAAATGAACGAGCTAGTCCAGAGTTTCAGTAGTGCTGTTGTATCAATTCACAATGGAAAAAGAGCAAAGGAGTTAATTTTCAGCTGACCTTATGCATGCCTGTACTAATTTTCACCGCCCGAATTCCAGGCCCTCCTGTTTGGGCAAAACCAGAGATAACGCAGCTCACTGCCACAAGCCATTTTATTTTTCATGAAAAAAATGTTTCTTCTACTTACATCACTTATTTTACCGAAAATATTAATCCAGAACCGCTTCTTTTTCTATTTAGCATTGCGCTGATTGTTTTCTTTTAAAAACACATGACCAAAATCAAAACAAAAACTCTGCCAGATTTAACACTGTTTTTTGATGAAAAATTAATTTCATAACTATTTTTTGTTATCCCACTTGGAATAAAAATAATTTCTTAGGACAAATCAGTTACCAAACAGAAAATCTAGGCCCAATGCCTTCCTAATATATGCAGAGGAAAAGCAATGAAGGAAGAAAATACCGTATCTTAGCACTGACTTTTATCAAAACGTGTTTTAGTGAAGAATTGGCTATACCAGTCCATTACTACTTCTGTTTCTAGAGATGGCTTGAAGATTTGTTCCAGGGGTCACATGACAAGAAGACATTGAAACTCAGATATATTTGACCTTCCTCATAAAGCTTTACCTTCTGCTCTCAAGAGATGGAGGTGAGGTAGAGGGAAATTTCTCCCTTTTTCCTAAATTTTTAGCTCATGATTGAAGAAAAAGCCCCCAACCTCTAAAGGCATTAAGTTCAGAAAAACAACTCCCCTTAAAGAAAGGAATCAAAAGATAAGGGCCTTCTCTGATATAGATAAAATCCATCTTGAGGGAGCTAACACTTATCTGTGTGCTTGGTTCTACGCTTATGTTTTTTCACTAGGCAAAATACAAAATCGCAGACAAGATGAATTTCAGCGGTTTTGTCTTACCAATCACAGAGCCACCAGATGGAGCTGGGGCTCTGCTTTTAGCAAGGAGGAGCACAATTAATTTCTGGAAGGATTTCAGGGAACATTATGCTTGTGTATAACATACAAATACGTGTAGACACACCGCTCTCCGTATAAATTAGGTGTATTT